>NW_022111363.1:4194998-4196354 GCF_000313985.2 Echinops telfairi
AGTCAGATTTCCTTGAATGGGGCGCCAGCACTATCGCCCCAGCTCCGGCTGAGGCCACTTCCTCTGTCTAGCTCGGCTGGGGAGGCGGAGGGCTGGGCTGACGCATTTGGAAATGGGTACTGGGTGGGAGAGTTGGGAAACTTCTCTGCACTAGAGCCTTTCTGTCTTCTCCCCCTCCCCCCATAACCAGACTCCTGTAAGTGCCTCTCTGAGCTCTGCTCAGCTCTGCAGTGGTTCTTGTGTAAGCCCTGAAGGACCAAGGCCCCCCTCTCCCCATCCTGCCCGAGGGCTTCCCTCTAGTCAAACACTCAGCTCACAAAATGCAGGGCCACCGCGAGTCCCCCCCTCCACCCAGAATACCTCTGAATGAGGCCTCTCACCCACTCCCCACCTCCAATTCCCTTCCCAGGTGACCACAGACTGGGACCTTCAGAAGGGCACAGGCTGCACTGAGGGCCACACGGGGACCTCTGCCGCGGCCCCTCTGGCGGCTGGCATGATAGCTCTGATGCTGCAGGTGCGTCCCTGCCTCACGTGGCGCGATGTCCAGCACATCATTGTCTTCACAGCCACCCAGGTGAGATGCTAGCAGGTAGCGACATGGCCTGGCCCAAATTTTAGGCCAACCCCCCAGGCAGACCTGAGCTCCTTGGTCCCTGCTCTGCCAGGTGCCATTTTCCCTGGGTGGGGGACCTCACACGTCTGGGCCTTTGTGGGCTTGGCTCTCCTTGGGGATTCATTCCTAGTTGCCTTAGTGGATGCATCTGGGCAAGACCGGTAAGCGGGCCGGTGGCGAGGCCAGCGTTAGGACGTTAGGGTGCCGCTGAGATGCGGTCCCCCAAGCAGGCCCTCTGTCCTTTCAGTACGAGGACCGCCGCGCGGATTGGGTCACCAACGAGGCCGGCTTCAGCCACAGCCATCAGCATGGATTCGGCCTGCTCAATGCTTGGAGACTTGTTAATGCAGCCAAGGTGAACAGGCACTCGCGGGTCTGGGCAGCCTATGTAGAGTGCCTTGGAGAGGCGGCTCATGCCAGCACCATTGCCTGGCATGTCAGAGGGGTGATTAATAGCCATTCATTTAGTTTAATTGACCACTGTACCCTCGTTTCAAATGAAAACAGACTCGGTGCTGTGGTTCAACGTTCCCGACTAGCGGAAGGGAGTAAATGGGATCGGAATACAGGGTACCCAAGTCCTCCCTCAACATAGCCACACCCTTATTGATTGGGCGCCACCAGGAATGTTCTAGAATGTCATGGAGCCCTCAGATGTAAGGTCTCAGTGACATAAGTTAATAAGGAGAGGAAAAATAAAAAGAAAGCCAAGCCTTAAACATCACATTGATGAGTGTGTC
>NW_022111363.1:4197515-4209512 GCF_000313985.2 Echinops telfairi
CCCTGCACGATGCTTTCTATAAAAGGAATGCCGTCTTGGGGAAGGACAAAACTCAGCAGCCAAGCAGAGAAGCGCAGGAACGTTCCCCGGGAATGCAGTTCAGTTGGAACCGCCTGGTTTTGCACAAGCATGTCTTAGAGATGCACTTCTGACTCGGGGCTTTGTACCTCTTTGAAACGGTGCGGTCATGGCCGGCGGGAACAAGGCCAGCGTATGTACTGCACAAAACACAGATCTCTTGGGTGGTGGATTTTGACCGTGTTCAGTGGAAGATACAACGGTGCCCCACTCAAAGATGACAGCCCCCGCTGAGCTGGGGCTGGGTAGGTGGCCCTCTTTTTACGGGTTGCCATGCCTGCGCCCTACTCAGGTCCTCGTCCGCCACACAAGACATTCGGTCGCTCTGCTTCCGGTCTTTCCGTCTGCCAGGACGGAACCAATCGGAGCTCGTTTAGAGCCTGGTGTTTAACTCTGGGCTGCCATCCAGGGCCGCTGCCCAGCGCCATAGAGATAAAAGTCCGCGGTCACGGCTGCCCAATGGGCAAGGAGCTTCGGGGGTCTTCTCCAACTTTGTCGTTCTCCACTTCTCCCAAACCCGTGGATGTTGGCCTAGAATGTCTGACGAACTTCCCTGGGTAATGAGGTATCTGGACAAGTGCTTGTGTCTGTCACGTGGAGGCAGAGACGTCAGGCTAACGTGTCCTAGGCGAGCAGAGCAGCCCGAGAGCCGGGCTTGTGGAGACCGTCATCTGCTTGCAGGGCAGCAGGCGGGAGGCTGCTAGAGTCTGAGGTCAGCAGAGACCTTGCTTGTTCGTGACTTCATTTGCTCCCGAGCAGGCTGAACAGAGGGCACGAGCCTGTCGACCTCCTTGGAGCTGGAAGGAAGGAAGCCCAGCTCGTGTAGAGCTGAGCTACTTGTGCTCCGTCTAGAGACCGGCTTCCTCCCAGGGCCTGCGTGATTCCATATCTGGGGCTGAAGAGTGAGCTTTTTGTAAGGTTGACGGAGCTGCCCATCCTTAAGCTAGAATAAGCGGTGGGGTCCCACTGAGACTTCTGAGCAGTCCTGTGGAGCAGAACTTTGCGACGATGGGAGCCACCAGACTGCTCAGTGTGGTGGCCACCAAGCACTTGTAATGTGGCTTGTGGCACCGAGGAAGAGGCTTTTATTTTAGTTCATTTAGAATGAAATCATGCCTATTGGACAGTGCAACTGTGGAGCAAGACTCGTGGTCCTGATGTCGTGGTCGTTGTTGTTGCCTCTCCCCTCTGACAAAAGACTGTGACGGTAAAAGGATTGGGGCTCCTGGATTTCTCTAGACCTGACTCTAGACCCGGAGAGGAGGAGGGAGCGTGGGGTTTGGAAGGAATGGCTAAGAGTCTGTTTGTTAGGAGATTCCTGAACACCCACCTATACACCCACCCTACCCTTGTATCCTCACCTGCTGTATCTGAGTGCGCTGACTCGTCCTTCTGTCAAGACAAGGACTATTGTTCTTCCCCTCCCCGCATCGGGCCTCTGAAAGCCATTCTTTCCCTCTACTGAGAAGGCCCTCTGCCTTCCAACACCCTCAGGTCACCTATTTGGAAGTCCCTAAAACCCGGGACTTTGTGAAAACAACTGCGCGCCCCTGTTGCCCACTCCCTCATGGTGCCCCTCTCCTGACCAGCGTCAGGGGCCGCCTCGGCATCCATACTGCCCAACATCTCTGTTTCTCTGGCACGCTCGGCCCCAGCCTCTTGTTCCATAGCCCTCTCCTGGCCTCTCTGCCTGAGGACTGCTTCTGCTCACTCCTCCCCCTGAGCTCCCAGCGTCTCCTCAGCCTCACTGGCACTGCCTCCCTCAGACAGTGCATCTGCAGGTTCAACCTCAGCCTCCCCTCCTCCTTCACGAGTCCACGGCCCAGGGCTCCTGCTGTGATCCCTTACCAGTGCGAGGGCTAGACATTTCCATCGTGTGTGCAAGACGATGAGCAAATATGGGTCTTCTGGGACAGAGGACGAAAGTTGAAAAAGACCCCGGTGTACCAAAGGCCACGTGTGATGATGATAAGTGGATGGTTATACACCAAGACTTGAATGCTCTATGTGTTAGCTCCTTTAGCATATGAACAGATGTAGTTCTAGTAGAAACAATTCCAGCACACTCACTCACAGGCATTGCCATCCGCGCCCCTACACATCCCACTGACAACAGGTACAGAGCCCACTTGCGTACCCTGCGAGCACAGACTAGCCCTCGCAGCTCCCTCTTGGATTCTATTCCATTGCTTAGTGCTCCATAGCATGTCATTTACTCACCTGACAACCCCTTCTTTACCAGGCTAATGCTCCCTTCAGCTGAGCTGTGAACACGTTCCTTCATCTCTCTGTTGTTCATCGGTCACTGGGCCCTGCCTGTGTCCTGCACTCCAGTCCCCTGAGCCCGCATTGCATGTTGGAATTCACTCTTGCTTCCCACCGGCCCAGTGGCTGTCCAGGCTGCTGCTGCTCCGGCTGTCCGTGCAATTACCATTCCACGGGCCCCCAAGCTTGAAACGCTGCCAATTCTTTGTCCCTCACCTCTCCCCAGGCCTTACCCTAACCTTTTACCTGTCATTTCATCTTTTCATTTACTTCTGTTGATCAAGAATGTGTCGACTCACTCATTCATTCTACAAATATATGAGATCTCCCTTGTCCCGGGCCCTGGACTAGGTGCTAGGTATATGGGGGTGGGGTGGGGTGAGATGTTAGTCTGTTAGTCCTGCCCTCACAACCTAGAGTTCATAGTCCCATTAGGACAGATGGCCGAGTATGCAAGTATAGGGGAGGGCAATGCGCATAGGACAGAAATGACTCGTGCCCTCATCACCAGGGAAAGACAATGAAGGTTTCTCCAAGAACTGGCTGCTGACCTGAGCTTGAACTAGTAAGGTAGCCGGGAAGAAGGGAGAGGAGAGGGACAGCGAGGCAGCAGGAACCACGTGCGCAGCCGAGTCTCGGCTGCTCTGAGTTGGCGGCATCGTCGGTGTAGCTGGAAGCATGGCAGGGGCCAGAGAAGGCTGTGCGTGCCATGATACGGAACACGGTTGTGACCTTGACAGCTAGGGGCGTCTTCCAAATAAAGTGTCGCCAACTTAAGTTAGCAATGAGAGAGAGAAGAGAGCCAGAGAGATCCCCAAAGCCCACCGTGGCCGAGACAGTGTGCTCAGACTTAGCAGGTGTGAAGGTGGCGCGGGGCCAGGTGGTGTCTCGTTCTGTTGTGCACAGGGTCGCTGTGGGTCGGAACTGACCCGATGGCACCTAACAACCACAGTGGAAATGCTTGCAGGCAAAATGATACCTACACCTGGGATTCCTTTCAAAGAACCAGAGAAAGGGAAGCAGTCTATGCAACAAGACTGATTGTCTTGATCATTATTAAATCTGGGAATTGAGAATAGCTGTTCTCGCTACTTCTTAATATATGTTGTTTTTTCCATAATAAACGCGCGTGTGTGTAGTTTAGCTTGGGCAACGGCTTCAGTGGTCATGCCAACGAGAGCCCAGGAGGAAGAGCCAGCTTGGGCGAAGGCTCAGGGTTGAGGAGAATTGAGAAAGAGGAGGACGGGCTGTCCGAGTTGAGCTCTGAAGGTTGTATCTAGAGAGAAGTGTTGAAGGTCTGAGCTGCAGAGGGTGGTTTGGGAGTCATCCGAGACCTGAGAGCGAGGGACCCCGCCGAACACAGGACAGAGGGGAAAGCCTGGCGTGAAGCGGGTGCCGACAGAGGACGCAGCCTGGGAGAGAGCCCCGGAGCGTGGCCGCACGGGAGCGAAGACGACAAAGACACAGAGCGCCACTAGGTCTCGCAGAGACCTCCAGCAGAGTAGTCTTCCTTCCCCTGCCCCATAGCGCCCTGCCACGGCGCTCCTGCCACGTGGGCATAGTCCCATCACAGGACTGAACCCTTCAGTCCCCATGCAGGGATCAGTTTCGCTTCTCGTACTCCTTGTTGCTGGCTCCCCATCCCCCCAGCCTCCCTGCCGTGCACACATGTAAAACCGTTCTTTCTCCTGTTGGTGAGCACGGGGGTCCTCCCCAGCTCTTTGCCAGGTCAAACTGCGTGCTGTTGGTATTTGGTGTTGTTTCACTGTGTGCAAGACTTCCATTTCAGCAGAGAGCCAGATTGTTTGATTGTTTTAAGGCAGGTAAAACGCCACGTACAACCAGCATCATTTTAAATTGTATTTATTTGTTTACCCTTCCTCTGCATTCAAACTATTAAGTGCCTATAGTTCAACGGTTCTCAACCTGTGGGTCGAGACCCCTTCAGGGTCAAACGACCCTTTCACAGGGGTTGCCCGACTCATAGCAGTAGCAAAATGAAGGTGATGAAGTAGCAACGAAAATAATGTTATGGTTGGGGGGAGGGGTCACCACCACAGGAGGACCTGTACAAAAGGGCCGAGGCGTTAGGAGGGTGGAGAACCACTGCTCTAGGTAGTAATGGACGGTCCCCTTCTCCAGCATGTGGAGGCCAAAGACAGAAGAAGAGGGTGAGGCTGAAAATAGGGTCAGCCCCCAGGCCAGGCACCCTCTCCCGTCCCCGGCAGCCACATGGTTCCTCCTGCTGGCAAGAGAAAGCACCCAGCACCCTGCCCGCCGCTGTACTGGACTGCAGTCACAGGTCTCTCCCCAGCACTTCTGAGGCTGCGAATCTGTAAAGAACTGGAAGTCTCATTTTCCTCCTGGGAAGCATCTGGAAGGTTTGAACCAAGAAGCTTCTTCTCCAGAGTCAGGAACTGCAGACAGCAGGAGGCAGGCACTCCTGCCAGAGCAGCAGACCCTCCTAAGCCAGGCACCCAGGGCCAGGGCATCAGCAGCAGGGCTTATCCCGCCCCTCCGGGCAGGACGAGAGACCTGTGAGTGGAGTTTCTCCAGTGAGGTGGCCAGGCCCCGCGCGGGGAGAGCTTACCCCAGGTCGGGCTTCCATGGTTGGAGGGAACTACGCCCTGGCTGGAAAACACTAACACTCTTCCAAATAGCTTCGTAATTCTGGAGAAAAGTCCTTTGAAGCAATAAAGCTGTACCCAGCCCAGCACTCAAATGTGGAGCTGGACTGAGGCTGTTTCGAAAAGCAAGCTATCTCCAGAAACCTGCTGGACGGGCAAAGGCGGAGTCACGAGAAGGTGAAAGGGGAGAGCCTGCATGCAGTGAGCCCCAGGGACAGGGGAGAAGGCCCCCAGAGAGCAGTGGGACAGACCATTCCAGAGCTTCAGTCCCCAGGGGGAATGTCATTGCAGGAACCCCTGTCCTTGTGGGTTCACTCGGGAAGAAAATGGTTTTCAGGAAGGTGGTGTGGTTCTGTGGCGCCATTTGGGAAGAACTGTGATAAATGTGACTGAATACACTGCGTGCTGCGCTGCTAATTGCAAGGTAGCAGTTCAAAACCACCAGCTGCTTTTTGGGAGCAAGACGAGGTGCCAAAGAATTAGAGTCGGGGGTGAGGGGGCCTGTCACTGTGAGTCAGCAGTGGCGTTTTTACAGGCCTGTATCATTTGCCTGAAAGTCGAAGCAGGAGGTGAGCTGAGCGCTAGATAACTAGGATATCAGCTCCGGGCTGTTAGTACTTTGGTCTTGTTTTGCTTTATTAACCTTTGGCTCATCTACTTCTCTAATTTGCCTTCAGTCCGTTATATTACTTACACAGTAAGAAAGACTCCGTCTAGGGTGTGGTCGGGAGGTGGTGACCAGCAGGGGATGGCATTGGCACTCCGGGTATGTGGGCCTCAGGGACATGGGCAACATTGGGAGGCCGGGACTGAGCAGGGACAGGGACTAGGGAGAGCAGAGTGGTAGAGTAGAAAGCTGGAAGCCCCAGAGACCACCCTTTGGGTCTAGAACTCATTAATTCAGTCATGTGGCTCAAATTTCAGCCAGAGAATAGATCCTTGAGGGAGATGGTAACACTAGGGAGGTACACACGCCTCGGACGAGAGATCAGAGGGGCGGCTTTGACCGAGCACAAAGGTCAGAGAGTTAGGAAAGAAGGGAAGGGAAGGCAAGCCTGGGCCCTTCACTCCCCTTCCTCTTCCAGTCCTGGTTACCCAGCTCCCCTTTCCTCACCCCAGAATGTAGCTGGTCTCCTGGTCACCCACTGGGTTCTTCCCCACTAATTCCTCCATCCTTCCCTTAAGCTGTTAAGGATCCCTGGTGGCGTAGTGGTGATGTGTTGGGCTGCTAACAGCAAGGTCAGCAGTTTGAGACCACCAGCTGCTCCTCAGGAGGAAGATGAGGCCTCTTCTATTCTGGTAAAGAGTGGCAGCCTCGGAGACGCCGGGGCAGATCTCTGTCCGAGAGGGCCACTATGAGTCGGCTTCGACGCCGTGGCAGTGAGTTGACAAGCTGTTGAAAGTAACCTTCCACGAACACTTTCTTTTTTTAATTCCACTTGAATAACTCTCAACTGAGAGCTGCTTAAAGTCAGTGTTTCAGAGCCCTGGCTCTTCTGCACGCGTTGTCCTCGGTAAAACGGCAATGTGGTCCTCTGCCCGGACTGCTGGAAGGAAAGGCATTTGAGAAAGAAGTGTTTAGCCTGAGAACCCACTTCCCTAATGTCCCCCACTGAACCTTCCACCCTAGCAGGATTTCGTTAACGCTCTGTTTTGAAATCATAGAATATTGAAATAAGGGTGCATTCACGGGGCTGCCGAGCAGGGTGCACCGTCTCCCCAGCTTCTCCCAGGGTCACTGCTCGTGTCTCCCACAACCGCAGTCCTGTGGTGAAGCTGAGAAACTGACACGGGATTTATGCAGCTGCCCTGTCGCCCACAGGCTCACTTGTCGTCACACACGTAGCCTGGCGTCACCCCACCCCACAGGAGACAGAGCTCTCTCTTCGTCGCAACAGCCCTCTCCCTCGGTCTCGTGGCTCCATTAGTGGGATGGCATCTACGTATCTTTTTGAGATTGACTTCTTCCACTCTGCTCAGCTTCCCGTGACTGACCCACTTCAGTCATTAAAATCAGGACAAAACATGAACGTTGTATCGTCTTCCGTATGCGACGTGTCCCCTTCTACCTTTGCTGTGTGAGACAGCGGCCACCACCCTAGACACCTCCACCAGGCTTTTCTGCCGAGACTCGCGCCTGAGCCACCTGACATTTCTGTTTGCCTGTCCATGGTGTCTGCGCCGTACCACGTGTTCTCCCCTCCCAGTGGTCATCCACTGCTTTTTCTCCTAACACGTAGTGCGGTGCCAGGAAAGCAGAAGGTAGAGATTCTTTTTCGGGTGAACGAGTGATTAGCTTCGCTCCCTCTGCTTCGTGCATTATGTCCTGGGCAGATGTGTTCTCTCGCAAACTCCTTGAGAACCACTGCCTTCCATTTCCCGGTGCCAGGTACCGGTTTCCCTGGGGAAATGCCTGGGTTGCCGTGGCAATATGTGTGTGCGTGCACACCGTGGTGGCGGGGCGTTGGGGGGGTGGAGTGAGGGCATGCATGACTGTGGGGCCGGTTTCCCAGCTGCCCAGCCTGCCTCCCCACAGTCAGCAGGACGGACCTGGAGCTGTCGGGCCTGAAGACGCTGGAGCACGTGGCTGTGACGGTGTTTGCCACCCACCCGCGGCGCGGCAGCCTGGAGCTGAAACTCTTCTGCCCCAGTGGGATGATGTCCCTGATCGGCGCCCCCCGCAGCATGGACTCGTAAGTGCCCCTGCACGGCGAGGCCTCTCCCAGGAGACTGGCTACTGGTACTGCCCTGAGCAGCCGTGGCGCCACCACTTCCTGGGTAGCTGGAAGGCATTTATGGCCAGCGTGGGGCCTCCACGCTGCCAGCCAGGGCACGTCAGTGTGGGAACCCCGGGGAGGAGACTTTACACCTCCTTGCACAAGTGAGGGGCCGAGGACAGAGAGCTTTGGGTGCCTCTGCAGTCAGTGTAAGCCCAGGGACCGCACGTGGGCGACCCTCCTGGCTCAGGCAGCGCCTGCCACGTGTGGTGGCGGCTACAGTGGGAAAAGCACCCACGCCAACCAAGGTCTGCTCATTGCTCTCTGCCAGGGACCCCAACGGCTTCAACGACTGGACCTTCTCCACTGTGCGATGCTGGGGGGAGAGCGCGAGAGGGACCTACAGACTGGTGATCAGGGACATAGGTGAGCCTGGCACCGGTGCTGTCCGTCATGCTAGGTCTAAAGACCCAGTGCCCATGTTGGAGGCAGAGGATCAATGCCAAGAAATGGGCCCGTCCAAAACACAGGCGCTGATCTCTGCAACCGTTCACTGACGCCCCCTCCCACATATTCCGTGGGGAAGCGACTGGCCTGTCTTTCCCTCGGGATAGCAACTAAAAATGCCTAACCAAAAAATAAAATAAAAATACAAATGCCCAACTGAACCCACATCTCCAGGCCGCTCACATAACCCCGGGAGGCAGGTGAGGGCAGGATTGGTGTTCATCCCTTTTGGAAAAACCGAGGCCAGGGTTTGCAGTTATGCTGTATGAAGTCCGTCCCGGGGCGGGGTGGGGCGGGGCGGGGAAGAGGTGAGAAGTTGGGCCCCACCATCTGAGCGCCAGCCAGCCTGGCACTCGCCGGAGCCATGCTGGGGCTCTGCGCTCGTCTCTGACTTAGTAGGAAAAAATCCACACCTTTTCACTCGGGCACTAGAAACAGCCCACCCTGTCCCGCCCCTCTCCATGCCCAAGGGCCCCCCTGGGCCCCTGCTGCATCCCTCTGGGAGCTGGGAACAAGACAGCTGCCTGCAGCAGCCCCTGTGGCAGGCATCCTGGCTCACGGGCGCATGGCTCAGAGACAACCCTTGCTGCCCTAGGAGATGAACCCGTCCCGGCCGGCCTCCTGTGGCGGTGGCAGCTGACGCTGTTTGGCTCTGTGTGGAGTGCAGTGGACATCAGGGACAGACAGCGGTAGGTAAAGCCGCCCGTGTCAGAGGGCAGTGGTGGGAAGGTGGAGACCACTAGGACACTGCCCACCCTGAGACCCCAGACTGTGCTCCCCGGCTCCCCCAGAGCACGCCCCTCCCTCCAGCTCTCAGGTGGGAGCACGGCAAGGACAGACTGACCGTGGGGAACGAACACTGTTCACCAGGGCGGCGTCTTTGTCCACAGGCTGCTAGAAAGGGCCATGAGCGGGAAATACCTACAAGACGGCTTCTCGCTGCCCTGCCCCCCGGGGCTGAAGATTCCAGAGGAGGATGGCTACACCATCACCCCCAACACCCTCAAGGTGCCGGCTGGCTGAGGTTCAGGCCTGGGCGTTGGGCTCCGGGACTTGAGGAAGGCGGGGTTGACAAGACCCGGGTCCCATTGTTCTTACTCTACTACCTCAGTGGGCATCCTTGGGGAGGGGGGAAGGGAGCCCCTGCGGAAGGAAGACAGTCTGAGTTCAGTGTCCCTAACCCTGTCGTTCGCGTGTGAATTCCCCACAGACCCTGGTGTTGGTGGGCTGCTTCACCATCTTCTGGACCGCTTACTACATGCTAGAAGTGTGCTTGAGCCACCAGCGCGTGGCCTCTCGCGCCGGGGGTAGGCATGGAGCCTGCCCCCGGCCCCACTGCAGCCGCAAAGCCAGGGAGGAGGGCACGGAGCTTGAGTCGGTGCCACTGTGCGCCAGCAAGGACCCAGGGGAAGTAGAAGCAGAGGGCGGGAGCCCTGCTGCCCCCTCGAACCCCCTTGTCCCGGACCTGCTGGACCAAGTACACTGGAGCCCACCCCAGCACGTGAAGTGTGCCGTGGATGCCCCTCCTCAGCACCTGTTGCAGGGGAAGGAGCAGCAGATGTGCTGAGCTCGGGGCCGGCAGCCTCCCCGTGGGACAGGCTCTTCCTTCCCCGATGTGGGGGAGCTCCCAGACTCGCCGGGGCTCCAGGAGAATAGTCCTGGTGCTTGTCCACATCTGGATGCCGAGGGCCACCTACCCACCAGCAGTCCCGGCCAGAGCCCCGGGGTGCCCTGCGTGGGACAGCAGCAGCTTTGGGTGCCCAGGGCTTGTTCCCAGGGGCAGGCCTCTGTCCTTGCTCCCCTCCTGGGGCAAACCGGAGGGAGGTGTTGGCATGGGGACCTCACCCACCATGGGCATGGAGGGTCCACCCCGCCAGAAGAGCGTGTCATCAGAAACTGGGAAGTCGCTTGGGAAGAGGGCTCAGTGGTGGCCGCTGGGAAGAGCCCCTGGACCTACTGTCCTTGATTGTCCGAGGGCCTGTCCTCTCTTCCTTGCCTTCCTACGACTCGGATGTTGCACTTGCTGGCATGGCTCTTAGCCCTCAGCCCAGCAGACCGGCCTGAGAGCAGCTGCACCGCCCTCCGAGGCCCAGCCCCCTGCAGGGGCATGATGGGTACGATGCCTCCAGCCAGGCCGGGCTGGACAGGGCCGCCTGGGCCCGGGCTGTGTCACCGAGGAAGTCCACAGTTGGGTTGCAGAGCCGGTGACAGAGATGAGCCTCGGAAGCCGCTGCCACTCCAGGCCTGTGACCACCTGTCTTCTTCTGCAAAGCGCTCAGGGAAATGGCCTTCCCCACGCGGAGGCCAGCTGAAAGACTGTGAGCCTCCCCTCTTCTGAGCTGACTGCTCGGTTGGAATCTTCTCATGCTTCAGATCTGGGTTTCTCGCGTCACAGCAACATTTTGTTGGGTTTTTTCTGCACAGCTTTTCCAAAATAAAGACCTGCAGGCGATTCTCTCCTCTGCCTCCTCTAACCTAAAGCAGGTAGCCAAGTCGCCCTCCCGCCCCTCCTTCCCCCAAGACCCGCTCTCTCCTTCACCGCCCGGTTTCTCTGAAAAACCGGGGCCGCCTGGGGTGGGGAAAAACCGGACATCTTCAGAGGAAGGCAGGCCAGTCCCAGTGGGGAGCAGCTGGAAGCCCTGCCTGTTCCCTGCTCAGTTCCTGGAACCAGAGTAGAAGGAAGCGAGGGGCGCAAATCAGACTCACGAGACAGGCTTGAGAAAAGATGATGTATTTCCCCCCCTTTTTGAATCTCCACCCCAAAAATATTCCAGGAAAAAAAGGGGAGGGGTTGGGCGGGATCTCTCTCCATGGATACTTGCTGCCAAGGAAGACAGTGGGCGTGGCCCGCACCTAGGCTACCCCAAGCCCATGCCCCCTGCTTAGCCCAGGATGGGGAGATTTGAGGGGCAGTCGGGAGGGGCTGGCCAGGGTTGTGGTGCTTCAGGGTCAGGAGCTGGGCTGGGCAAGAGTGGGCAAGAGCTGCCCATGTGCAGCCACTGTGCTGAGTGAGGGGCCTCAAAGCTTGGCCAGGGCAGCAGGCATACACAGGTGTGAGTGAGGCAGGCTAGGCGGGACGGCTGGAGCCAAGGAGCTGGGGAAGGAAGGGCTCAGGGCCGGCCCCCACCCCCCTCTAGCTTATGATCTGTCGAGGTCGTCCGTAGCCCGTCATGCCGGCCTGGGAGGCCCCTCTGTTGCTGCCCATCTGTAGGCCAATGACGTGCTTGCCCTCCTGTAGCTGGCTCTCTGTGAACTCCCTCTTGTGCTCCTGGGCCTTCCTGAAAGAGGAGGAACCAGAATAAAGCCTTGTCAGGACCATGTGTACCCTCCCCCTTCCCCCCAGCTTTCTGATTCCTGGGAGCCCTGGCGACATGGGAGCTATGTGTTGGGCTGTGATCTTGCAGGTCAGCAGTTTGAAACCACCAGGAGGAGGGACAGGGCTCAGAACAGTTAAAGCCTCGGAAACCCACGGGGGCCAGTTCTTCCATGTCCTGGGGGACCGCTGTGAGTCGGCAGTGAGTTTGAGTTTGTTCTATTCGGATTCCGCTCGTTTCCTGGCTCAGTCCCACTCCCCGCTTCATTTCCCTGTGCCCTTCCCACTCGCTCACAGGCCAGGAGAGCCGCCAGACGCAGGAAGGTGGGAAGGGAGGGAACAGGAAGCATGAGGGCCCGTGCCTTTCCACCCTAGTCCCCTGTGTCCCTGGGTGGTCTGCGTCCCACAGACTGGTTAGCCCAAGACACCTGCCACCCCAGGCAGAGAGCCCGCACCCTGGGCCCACTTACTTCATAAACCAGTTGGGGTC
>NW_022111363.1:4210250-4229415 GCF_000313985.2 Echinops telfairi
CTCCTCCAGGTCCTCGTCGTACTTCTTCTCGATTTTGGACTGCACCTCGCGGCTCATGCCGTAGGAAGGACCTTTGTTGGCCATGCTGGAGAGAGCTAGATACGGAGAGGGCAGAGGCCAGAGCGTCAGGAAGCAGCTCTGCAAGCTGTGCTCAGCCACAGCACGGCCGCCTCAGGGACCGTCTGCCCAGCCTGTTTCCTCGTGTGTGCAACAGACCACCTGAGGGCACGCTTCTCCGAGCCTGGAGGATGTGGGCTCACCAACCCCACCACCTTTGTACCAGCAGAGTGGTGCCAGAGAGTCAAAAAGGCACCACCGGCTCAGTTTCCACTGCTCGAGGGGCAGGAGGATACCAGCTCTTTGGAGGGCGAGGGCAGGGAGCAGCAAGGAGTAAATGCTGTGGGCCTTTCCATCCACGCGGTCTCTGTGAGTGTCCTGTGAAACCAGCCGTGGACAGTGCATGGACATAGAAAGGTGGCTCAGTTCACTTAGAACGTTATGGACAAAACCCAGTGACAGGCTGGCCATAGCTTGCCAGTTCCTGGGCTAGCGCTCCCCCCAGCCCCCAGCCAAGACTGGACGGAGACGAAGGCACAGATGCAGCCTTCCTGGCAGCCAGCGTTGTTCTGCCAAATACAAGCAGCAGACAGCTCTCTTTGTCCAGCTGGGCGAGAGCTGCAACCTACTACCTCTGCCTCGACCACAGAAGTGCTCCCCAGTCGGACTTCAACTGTACCCTCCGGCCCAGTGTCTGCCTGCCAGCCCAGCCTCTGGGCTGGAGGAGTTCACACTCGCCACCCCTGGCAAGTTCGAGGAAACCACCAACATCCCAGAGCTCCTGGCAAAGAAGCTGTGTTCCCGAAGAGAAGCTGGGAATGCCTGCCAACTTCCACTCCCACCCTTGGGCTCTCAATACTATAGTAGCCTGAATCACTCAGGAGCCAGCGTCCTCCGGGGACAGGCCAGAGCCAAGAATCCCTCAGCTAGGGCTGGGGAGCCGCGCACCCCCCCACACCCCACCCCTGTCCAGACCGGCAGCACCTGCCTCCCTGAGGGCTCCGAGAAAGGAGGGTGACGGCGGCTGGAGCCAGGCCGCCCGCCCAGCACACGTGGGTGGTGTTCCTCTTGCTCAGTGTTTGTCTGAAAAGACCTCCCGAAGAGGCCCCAAATGAGAAGGGCTGGGAAGGGAGAATGGCCAAGGAGGGAGAAGATGGGGGAGGGCCGGCGTTGCCGTGGCCCCGCCTCCCTGTCTTCGGGGCGGAGGCCTCTGCAGCAACCCCACTCACATAGCATCCCCGGGGCAGCTGCCAAATCCCACGGCCCCGCCCCACCCTTTTCCTATGACGATCAACTGTTTGCATCCGTGAAGTGGGCTAAGAGTTCCTGTCTCCGAGAACTGTGGTCAGTGTGCCGTGGAACCAAAACCTCAATTGCCCTCCTTGACTCAGCGACCTTATCGGACCGGGTTTCCCAGGCCTGTAAATCTGAACAACAGTACATCACCTTGGCTTCCTCCCAACAGCTGACTGTGGTTAGGGGCCCAACACCGGGACCACCGGGCACCAGGGCTCCTCTGTGGTGGCGCAGAGTCCCTCGGAGCATTAGTCCTTCGTCCCCCCAACTCCTCCTCTCCCCACCCGTCTCCCCTCAACCCACTTTCCAAATCATCCCGAGTGCATCACAGTTGGGCGGAAGGACAGGTCACTTCTCCCTGAGCCTGTGGGATCGCCACCTCCCTGTCGGCAGGTGGTGCGAGAGGGTCCAAAAGGTACCGCGCTCTGCTCTTGAAGTTCACCTCCCTCCAAACCACCAAAAACTCCAACCAAACTCACTGTCACCGAGTCAAGTCAGCTAGGGCATTAGCCAGTGTTCGTCCTAGCCCTCAACCCCACCCCCACCCCAGGCTGGACAACGGCCTCCTTGTGGCACATGCACCCATCAATCACCTCCTACTGGCTGTAGCCCCCACCTCCTCTCCAGACCAGGTGTGGCAAGTGGAAACAGCCTGGTGGCAAATGTGTCTCGGGGGATTCTGAGCAGCGGGCAGAGTCCAAGGTGTCACGGTTCTCAGCGGCTGGGACACGGCGTGGCAAAGTCCCCTGGACCAGCGGGGACTTGGACTTGGAGCAGGGCGAGAAGGGACAACACACACTACCAGCCGCCACCATTCTTGGCGAAGGGGCTGCAAGTGGGGAGTCCTAAGAAAGCCCGGAAGGTCCTCGAAGTCCAGCCCTGCCCCACCTTTGAGCTATTGGGGAGAGGGGCTGGCTTCAGGGCAGCCCACAGGGGCCACCACAGGACAGGGTCCCTAGGAGGGAAGGCCGGGTGGGAGAGAAAGAACAGTCCGGCTGCCACCGCCTCCTGGAAGCCCGGAAAAACAAGTAGAACCAGAGCATATCCCCTCCCGCTCCATGCGCACAGCCAGAGGAGCGAGCCCCCTGCATCTGCAGTGGCCTGGGGCAAAGAGGACGTGCCCTACCACACAGGTGTGTGCACTACCACACAGGTGTGTGCCCCACTTCCCCGCCTCATTTGCCGGTGGTTAAGCGCTGGCTGGTAAATGCCAGGTGGGTGTCCAGCGCACCACAACCGCCCTCCCTCCCCAGCAGACAGGTGTGGCAGCCGGCTCAGGAAAGATCGCACAGCAGGGAAACCCTACCGGAGCAGTCACTGCAAGCGGGCTGTCAGGTGTGTGTTGTTTTAAACCACTGAGGAGATTCGCCGGATCACTTGGAAAGGGCTAGGCACCTGGGCGGCCAGGGCCGTGAGCAGCCATCGCGCCAAAGCCCCTTCCGGCTAGTATTCCACAATCATGGTGGCAACCTTCCACCCTCGGACCACAGAAGGCACCATGTCCCCCGTCCCGGCACCCACCACCACTGCTTGTTTCCAAGTACAAGACTTGTGGGGTCTCCTCCCATGGCCCTGAGACACAGCTCTCCAGCGCTGATGGACCCACACACTACTCAGGCACCCTCCTGGCTGCACCCAGAAACAGGCCCTATGCTATGGGTGTGACCATGGCTAGAGATGAGAGCCCCCTCTCTCCAGTCCCCAAGCTCAAATGACCCTCAGCACCATCTAAATCCTGTCACCTTAAGGCCATCCCGCACCAAACTTGACCCACCTCCCTAAAGTGGAGGGAGCAAACACCCCCATAATACCTGCTGAGAAGGGTGGGAGCATCCCCTGCAGGGGCCTCCCAGAGCCTGGCAGCAACCCTCCGCGGGGCGTCAAGCCCCAGCCCACCTACCCTGGCCCCACCACTGCACTTACGGGCTCCTAGAGGAACTCAGTCCGTGGGTTGGTCTCAGTGTCTGGGGCTTGGACAGACAGGCCAGGGCGTTGGCTGGGTGATGGGTTTAAAGGGCTGCTACCCTGGTGATGTCAGTCTCCCCCCACAGCCCCCTCCCTGCTAGAGGAAACTGGCTCCCTTCCCCACGCCCCGCTGCACCCCACACACACACCACCCCCCTTGACTCCACACAGACAGGCTCCATATTTGGGGAAAGACTCCCAGTTGGAGCAGTCTGCCCTGGGGGCTGCGGAGACATTCTCTGCGTGCTTGAGAGATGGAGCCTGCGAGGCGGGGGCGGGGAGCTGGCCGGGAAAAGCCTTTTATGGACAGGAGCTTCAAGGCTCGGCTTACTGAGCTCAGGGCTGCTCCTTCCTCAGTGTTCTTGGGAGAGGGAAATTCAAGCAGCCTTGGCCTGAGCAAGGAAAGGCTGCTGGGGGTGGGGGTATGGCTCCTAAGGTTTAGGAGGAACATGGGGAAAGGCGGATGGTGTGTGGTCGGAGGTGGCAAGTAACCTTTCCTGGGAACTCACTCCCTGCCAGGCACCTGTGTGAACTCTCCCGTGAAGGTCACGGGGACACGGAGACTGTGAGGACTAGGCCCATTTACAGGGACAAAACCCAGGCTGAACGGGTCATGCCTAAGGCTACCCAGTGAGGCAGGGGTGGCAGAGCCTGGGGATCCCCAGCTGCGTGGAGGCTAGATTGCCAGGCCCAATGTTTCGGGGACACCAGTCTGCTTGGGTTCTGTGGGGCTCCCAGCTGGGAGGGGCTTGAGTTCGGAGTGGGGAGATGAGCCGGGAAGGTCCAGTGGGCAGATGGCCATCTGGGAAGTGACCCTCTTCATGGTCTAACAGGGCCTGAGGCTCCATCACTACAGTGGGAAGTTCAGGGATAGGGTTGGATGGTCTCTCCCTCCTTCTAGGTCCTAGCGGTTCTCAACCTGTGGGGTCGCAACCCCTTTGGGGGGTTGAGCAACCCTTTCATATGGGTCACCCAATTCACAACAGTAGCAAAATTAGAGTTATGAAGTAGCAACGAAAATAATTTTATGGTTGAGGGGGTCACCACATGAACACTGCAAAGGGCCGCCGCATTAGGAAGGTGGGGAACCACTGCTTCTATGACCAATAATCTTAAGCCTATGCAATCCTAGAAAACACACGGGTCCCCATCGATCCAGGAGAGGCCGACTCCTCCGGATAGCTTGTGTCAGGATTCAGGTGTCCCCGCCCTACCACCACCTGGTAGCACACACGCCCCACGCCCCCCACCCCCAGCAGCCAGCCAGCCTCCAGCTTTACAAACGCAGCGACACATGGAGCTATACTGCCTCCCAGTGGCGCCTGAAGGGGAGAGCAGGGAGGGAAGCTCGGAAGCTAAACCCCCTGACACTCTGTAGTCCAGATCCCATTCCCGGACCTCACAGACCCGAGGTCAGTGGCAGTCTGGCAGCTGGGCAGAGGACTGGGGGGAGGCCATTTTAATTTCCCAAGCAAATGCCTGGGCCAAGTTTTTCAGTGTAAAGCACAGGGCAGGTGGAGGTTAGAGATGACAGAATCCTTGTCCTGGCTGGGGAGGTGGGGGGGACGGCAGTGGGGGGACGGCAGGGCTGCAGGGAGTCTGGTTTGAACAAGCGGATGGGAGACCAGCTGGGGCGGGGAAGGAAGGACCCCATCAACATTCTCCCCGTCTCCCCTCCACACCCAGGGACAGCCCGAGCCTGTGTCTGGTTGTTTCTTTAATGGAATGCGGCCTCATTCACAGAAAACAGGAATGCAACCGCAGCACGGGGTGGACGTCACCTGGAGTTCTAACACAGAGCCGGCCCCAGGGAGACCCAGGAGAACAAGTGTGGGTGAGCAGAACACAGTCGAGACAGAGGGCCGAGCTGCACCTCCACCACCCTTGGCATCTGGAATGTTCCAGTGGGGGGTTAAGGGCAACCCACGCCCCGAGCTGGAAACACGGTGTAAACGCAAGGTTGTGTGGGGACGTGTGTGCTGAAGACTGGACGGACGGACACTGGGAAGCCCGCCCTGGTCCAGAGGAAGGCTGAGTCTGGAGCAGCATCTCCCTTCCTTGCCTGCCGACAGGGACAGGCGTGGGGCTTCCTAACTCGCATCCAAATGGGTAGGGGTCTTGGGACCCTCCCTCCCTTTCACTCAGGGGGACATTCCTGAGTGGTGTCAATGGCACTGAGAGGCCCCAGCTGGGGCTTGGCAGGACTAGGGTCTGGGAGGGCAGAACGGACGACAGGGAAGGCCAGGTACTCTTCCCTCCAATTGTGGTGCCAGCATCAGTCCCGGGCGGGGTGGGGTGGGGGGTGTGGAGAGCGCACGACAGGACAGGTAGGGGAGGGGGCCTCTGCAATGCAGGCTGGACCTCACTGCTTAAGAGTCAGTTGCCCCAGCCTCTTGCAGGCCTTAGCACCAAAAGCGCCTGGCACCAGCTGGCCAGCTCCCACCCCACCCCCGACGTCACCATCCATCCTGGCTAACTAGAGGGCAGTGATGGCAGCCAGGTACAAGCCCCCTGAGAACAGGGGTCCTGGTGGGAGACAGCACCAGGCCTCTGGAGTAGGAGCCTGGGTGGGTAGAGGGCTTAGGAGCCGCCCAGGCTGCAGAGGAGGGGAGGGATGGGTAGGACACAAGTCACGATGGAGGAGGCAGCAAGGCCGTCCCTTCCTCCTCATGAAGAGGGACCAGGGAGGAGCCAGGAGTGCCACGGGCAGAAGGCCCAACACTGAGATAGAAGCAGCAATGTGGTCACTGCAGGGGCTTCAGGGGAGCAAGCTTCCCCTCAGCAGTGGGCAGGGCTCAGGCACCCCACAGCTGTCCTGAGCCAGGCTTGGCCCAGGTCACACAGTCCTGCCCCCATGCAGCAAGGCTGGGGCTTGGAGCCCCAGCTGTCCCGAGGCCAGCGCGGCGGCAATGGCGGCTGCGGGTGCACAGCTCGTGCTAGAAGACGTAGATCTTGTCCCGTTGCACGGTGTCCAGGTCGTCATCCAGCGTCAGCAACACCTGGGGGGAGGGCATGGGGTCAGGCGTAGGAGAGGGGGCACCTCCCTGCAGGGCAGCCACAACACTCTCGTACCAGGAAAGACCCGAACATGGCGATGGAGGAGAGGAAGTGCCAGATGTCGTGGTCATCGAAGAAGTCCAGAAGGATGCAGTCTCGGTTGTGCTCCCGTGACTCTGCGGGGGTTTTCTGGGGGCAGTGGAGGGAGGGGCTCCCTGTCGAGCTCTGTCCCAGACTCCCCCCCACCCACAGGAGACGGCCTTCCCCCTGGAAAGTACGCTCCTGCACACAGGAGACGGCCTTCCCACAGAGCCGGCTCCGAGGATGGACGCTGGAGCCTGTCCTCTCTCCTATTCCCCCCTTCAGAGACTCCTGGGCTTGATCAGAGCAGAGGGAGGTGACACCTCTGGACAGCTCGGGGACACATGAGGGCCCCTCAAGCTCCCCACGGCACCCCCCTGCCCCTAGCCTCCCTGCTCCCCCAGAGCTCCCCTGGGTCTCTTTTGTTTGCCCCTCCAAAGCACCACAGCCAAGACTCAAGAACACTGGCTGTTATGACCCATCGGCTGCAGAGTATGGCCCCGTCATAACTGTTATCTAACATACGATGCCCGCCTGCTGTGCCCGGGGGCTTCTGTGCCACACGCTGGCAACCATCTCCACCGAGAGCCACGGCCTGGCTTCCTTTAGGCCGCTCAGCATCCTCGCCCGGCTCCCTGGTGCGTGCACTGAGGCTGCCTCTTCTGTTCCTGCCTCTGGACTGTGAGCCAAGTCACAGGGGCTCCAGGCCACAGGGCCCTTGTCTGCCACCACCACTTTATAGCCAAGAGCATGACCACACCTCCTCTAGGAGGCCTTCTTGGACCCCCCCAACTCCAGAGGGTCTCCATCCTCGGACCTCCTGCGCATCTCTCCGAGCCACCTTGCCGGGTCCCCTCACTGCACCTGGCACACTGCAGACAACCAACGAGACCAACAGTCTCTCGTGGGCTGGGCTGGGCTTGCAGGGTCTGTCCGTCAGACTTCATTCTGATCTCGGACCTCAAGCATAACATGACAGGAAGGGAGGCTCTCTTTTCCAAGGGGGGCGGGCCGCACCTCATGAGCTCGGACGCCTCTGTGACAGACTCCCTCAGGAAAACACAGAGCTGGATCCCTTACTTGTTGGCTCCGCCCTGCTTCTACCTGCAGGAGGATGGCTCACCTGCCAGGTGCTGAGTCCCTGGAAGAAGAAGAAGAGCGCGAAGCCCCAGACCACAGAGGTGCCGGCGATGCACAGCAGGGGGATGAGCTTGATCCTCTCCCCACTGCGCAGCTGCAGGGGCAGGGAGGGGAGAGCTGGGTGAGGAGCCAGCCGCGCCCCCCAGCTCTCAGGGGTACTGCCCCGACTCTGGAAGTCTTGTTGAATTCACACCCTCAGCTCACACAGCCACCTAGCTCAACCTGTCTCCGGTGCTAACAGCCTGGGGCCCTTCCCCCTGATGTCCATCACACCAGGGCAGCCATGGACTCTCAGCGAAGGCAGATGGTGCTGACCAGGGGGCTCACTTTCTTGCGGATGGGTCCTCTCACCTTGGATGAGAGTCCCTGAAAGTCCCCGAGGGTCAGTGTCCCCTCTGCACTTCGGCCCGCCAGGCCCTAAGCCCACCACCGACATAGTGATCATGACCTCCTCTCAACTCCTTCTGCGCGGAATGGGGGCCTTCCCACCTGCACCCTGAAAGGCTACCAGCCTCGTGGGCCACTCTGGGAAGCTGGAACTCAGGAAATGGCTTTGTAAGGTGTCACTGCCTCCCAGAGGGCACCTGCCTCTCCTCTGAAGACTTCACTGGAATGGACGGACACGCATCAGGGCGACCCCACGCACCTTCATGATGATGTAGAAGGCGAAGTACAGAAGCAGGTTGCAGATGCCGATGGCCAGCAGGTAGGAGGCGAAGTCGTTGGGGCGCACGATGAGCCCGTAGGCAGCGCTGGCAAAGGCAGGGAGGGCTGGTGAGGCAGCGGAGTAGAGGCAGGGCGGGAAGGGCTCCCTCACCACGCTGGATTGTAATGTGGGGCCGGGGCTGCTCGCACACGCCAGCCAGGAGCCCCCCACCTTTCTCTTTAGCCCCCAAACTCAGCAGTTGTCCCTGGCTCCCCAGAAGCCACAGGCTGGCTACGCCCCAAGTCGTCTGTCCTGCCAGACTCACAGCGACCAGTTGATGATGTTGCCCACGACCAGCAGCACCATGCGGTCCTGTGGGGGAAGCAGAGACAGAGATGCCGCGGGGCTGAGCGGGGGTGGGCAGCACGGAGCAGCTGGTCTCCAGCCCTCCCCAGAGCTGGCTGTGCGATAAGGGTGGGACTGGGGCGCAGGGCAGGTACCACGTAGAGGGGCCCGGTGCACTGCCGGATGCAGTCAGTGTAGAGCACGTGAAGGATGCGCCGGAAGATGCCCGAGTCTGCGGGGAGAACACGCAGCGCTGAAAGGCCCAGCCGCCCCTCCTGTGGGACCCTTGCCTCACAGGGCCATTCCTTAGCCAGTGACTCCTGGAGGGACAGCCAGTCCCACGAGGCCACCCACCAAACCCTCACCACCTGGGCGCCTGCCCCCACTGCCCCGGCTCCCCGAGCTGAGCAGAGCCTCACCCAGCTTCCAACGGCCCATGTAATAGAGCTGCGTGCTGAGCAGCAGGGTGGCAGTGATGTGGATGACGGAGAAGACGATCCAGAACACCGTGTTCCCTTTGCCAAAGACCTGTAGGTGGAGGACCCCAGGCATCAGACCGCCGGTGTGTGTGATGGTGGGAGGGGGGCCCTGGGACCTGGCCCTTCACTCAGAAGAGCCAAGGTGGCTGCCGGGCCTGGCTGGGCAGCCCGGGGTTGTTAGGAAGTGGGAGCGGCTGCAGAGGGGCGAGATGCTCACCACGCCCAGCACAGAGAAGAAGATGACGATGGCCAGACAGGCGTAGGCGCTGTAGGCGCTGGCGTTGATGTCCGGGTGCCGCTTCTGGTACAGCTTGAGCATGCAGAGCCCGGCAATCATGTACATGAACGACGTGTCTGCAGGTGGAGCGCCACGTGAGCCCACCGACACCCAGCATCTCCCCCTGGTGACGGGGCCAGCAAGCGGTGGGTGGGTGGGCACTCGGGCGTCCCAGGTTGGACTCATCAGATCAGTGTTCTCAGCGCATGTGCACACCCTGGCAGCCAGGGACGCTCGGCGCACGGATGCTGGAGCCGCTGAGGGCTTCTTCTCTGCGTGCCAGCCCTGCCACCCGTCCCTGGCTGGACTGAGCCTCGGGGCCCCTGCCTGCGGGGCACGGGGAGTGGTGGCCTCACTCACCAAACTGGAAGTTGGTGTAGTTGGGGCAGACATGATAGCAGGCGCTGAGCAGACCCTCCATCATCAGAGCGGTGCCCATGGCGTAGAAGAGGCCAAAGTGCTTCGGGATCCCGCATTCCTGGGGTGCAGAAGAACGGCAGGGGGTGGTGGGCTGGGGAGGGGCCCTCACGTGCGGAGTGGCAGAGGGTAAGGGGAGGCCTGTGGAGGCCAGCTGCGGACGGGCGGGGCTGCTCACCAGGGCGTAGAGGTCGTTGCGCAGCAGGGCCCGGTTGTGGTTGATCTCTCGCTGCAGGATGATGAGCAGGAAGAGCAGGCCCAGCAGGATGTAGCCCAGGTTGCTGACGATGTTGTTGAAGGCGCTGCAGAGCACACCACGCAGGGCACGCTGCTGGCTGGGCCTCTGTCCCAGACTACTGAGTCCAAGTCCCAAGGGGTCCCCACCCCCACCCCCCACCCCCCACCGAAGCGGCCTCTTCCTGGGGAAAGTGGCCTGCCAGCATTGGCCCCACCTGAGGTTGCCCAGCGGGTGAGCGCACAGGAAGTTGTAGTAGCAGATGTCCTGATTCCCTGTGACATTCACCACCTGCAGGGGGAGGGTGTTAGAGCACACAGCCTGAGGGACGTGGGAGCCAGGCCCTGGTCGCTCTGGCCAGGAAGCCAAGGACAGGAAGTGCCAACGGGGCCAGCAGGTTTCTGCAGGCCTGTGGCTGGGCGTGGCTGACAGCTGGGAGCCCAGGGGTTCCTGCCCACAGGACGGAGAAAAGGGAAGGGAAATCCTTGCCACGTCTCAGGCTTGTTTCAGAAACCCCACAACCCCCGCTGGTGCCACCCTGCTACCCATGCTTGGGGCAGTCTTTTGCTTTGCCCAGTTCACCCAGCCCAGGAGGCAGAGGTGGGATTTCCATCGAGACGGGTCCTTGCTCTCTGCAGAGCCCAAGCTGGGCAGAGGGTCTGCGCCCGCCCTCACCGTTTGGTAGGTGATCACCAGCTGCACCACGGGGAGGGCGTAGAAGACAGCGATGGTGGCAATGTTCCTGGGGGGAAAGGGGCAACGGTGAGGCGGGCAGGACCCAGGAAGTCACTGCCAGCCACGGGCACCCCGGGCCGCTGGGCTCACTCACCAGAAATAGATCTGGTACTTTTTCCGCAGGACACGCTTGTCCTTCCGGGCCAGGTCCGCCACGTAGAGGTATTGCTGAGGGGAGGCTGCAGTGAGCCCCGCTGCTGACCCACCGTTCGGAGGGGCAGGTATAGAGACCACCCCCCTGCTGCCGCTGCTGAGGCCCAGGGGCTGAGCCAATGTGCTCTAGGACCCCCTGCCCCAGGGAGCCCCTCCCCCGCTGGGGAGCGCACCTGACCTTGGTGCGGATGACGTTCTTGTCGGAGTCGATGTCGGCCAGCGTATCATAGTCGTCCTCCTCCACGGAGCTCATCGAGTCCAGCCGCGGCCGCGTGCCCACCGGGTCTGAGGAGGCAGTACAGGGAGCAGGCTTGTACTGGCAGGCGAGGGCACCCCAGGTGCGGCCCTGCCTCCTGAGGCAATTGTCAAAATTGAGAGGCGGTGGAGGCAAGGCAGACGGTGGGCCAGGGCTCAGAGCAGGGATGGCTGTGGGCTCAGCCTAAGTCCATGGGGGGCGGGAGCAAGGGAGGCCACCCTGGCTTTGCTCCCGGCCTCCGTCTGCTCGCTCACTGACCCAGAGCTTCTTAGGCCAGGACTCCAAGTAGACCCTCAGGCCCAGCAACAGGGTGGGACTGGGCAGCGGCCGTGCTGATTAGAAGGTTCCCTGTTCTGTGGGTTCTGAGAAGACAGCGCCTTGGCCCCCACAGGGTCAGGACCCCCAAGGCCTTGGAGGGCAGGCAAAGATGAAAGGCTGCCTCCTTTAACCCATTTGCCTCTTAAGAGTCACGTTTGCCTCTTAAGAGTCACCTTGCCGGATCAAAGGCCCCCAGGAGGCCAGGAAGTGGGTGCCCAGGTGGTGGCTGGAAGCCAGGTGGGACACTAGCCCCCCAGTCCCAGGGCTTAGAGCCTGCCCGCCCCAGAAGACACAGAACTGGCAATCACTGGCAGCAGGGGAGAAGCCATGCACAGAGCAGCATCTTTCTGGGCCCCAGAGCGGGCGCTCCAATGGGTGGACTGCCCTGGCAGCAGCTGATTGGCCAAGCAGCACCCCCGCTCCCCCACAACTACCCATGGCAATGCACAGCTGCCGCATCTGGCCAGAGGGGAGACGCCGCTTGAACTGGTCGAGCCCTTCAAAGGAAAGGGAAAGTTACCGGGGAGCTGGGGTCGCAGGAGCAAAGGGCACAGGGAGGAGAGGGGCCAGGAGACCAGCAGGTCCTCCCCTGGGTCCAGCATCTGACAGATGAGGCCACCACCCACCAACACCTGTCACCCAGCCAATGCCAGCCCTGCACCGCACAGCCACCGGCCTGGCGGGGCCTCTCACCTTGGTAACTGTAGGACAGGTCCCCGGTGCCCACGCTGTCCAGAAAACCATCTGTGGATCCGGGGCAGTTCTCTGCGGACCGGGGTAGCAGCCAAGTGGTGAGCAGGGGAGGGGAGGCGGGGCCCAGACTGAGGGGCTCTGAGCTCTGAGCGGGGCTGCCCAAGGGAACCAGGCCTCATGGGAGTGGGCAAGCCCAGCTGAGCCGCTGGCTTTGCCACCTACCGAAGGAGCCGTAGCTGTAAGCCTCATACGGGGAGCTGCCAGGGAAGGCATCGGCCAGGACCCGAGGGTGGCCTGCAATGAGAAGCCAAGGTCCCTTAGCCCTAGAAGCAGAGAGGAGACAGGAAGAAGCCAGAGGAGACGGGCCTCGAGGGGCCAGGCTGGCCACATCCCATAAGCACCTCTGCAGGCAAACAGGCCTGGTTCCCCACCACCACCACCTGCCCAAGCTTGCCCGTGCTTCCCCAGGGAAACACTCGCCGCCAGACGACCTCCCTCAAAAGACAGTGCAGCCAAGGAGTGGATGTGGCTGTGTGAGCAGCCAGAATGGACACATGGACACACAGCACCCGGCCTGCCTGGTGGACCCACCAAGGCACCCGGCACCTCACTGCCCTCCCACATCTGGACTGTGCCTCTTGCCGGCAGCCCCTGGAGCTTACCAAGGAGAGAAGCTGAGAGAAGGTCCCAAGCAGGAGGAGGGCAAGAGGGGAGAGAGGAGGAGCACAGATCAATTACTCCAGAGGCGGTGAGCTACACCACCTCCGGCAGACAGAGCGTGAGCGAGCAAGCAAGCAGAAGCCAAGGGGTGGCCAGAAGGGGCCGGACACAATGCCCCAGCCCCATCTCCACCTTGCTCCCAGGTGAATTCTCCCAAGGTGCCCAGGCCTTTCTCCCAGAGGCCCTGGGGCAAACATCCACCAGGATCACCTCCCTGCCCCATCCCCTAGGAGGTACCACTTTCTGGGCAGGCTCGGTCCATGGCCACCAGCAGGGTCTTCTTCTTCTGCCTGCAGGGACAGGATCCGAGGGCTACTCAGGTGGGGCAGGACAAGGGTCCCTCCAACACTGGGCTAGTCTTCCTTCTACCCATCCCACCCCACCTAACCCTGGCTCTCCATCCAGGATCCCCGTCTGGGGAGGACGCAGATGCCAGAGGAGGTGGGGTGTGAACCACACACCTTGCCCGCCATTCCACCCAGGCAAGGGCAATGAAGGTGGGCCAGGCTGAGCCCTGACCCGGCAGCCATCTCCAACCCCCCACCCCCCTCGCCCCATGTGCCCAGAACTCCTCCACTTTACCTCCAATTTTCCCAACAGGCCAGGAGGATGGTCAGCAGGTAGAAGGAGAGAAATATGCCCAGGCAGAAGAGCATGCCACCAACGTAGGCCTCAGCTGTGGGGATGGAAGCAGGGAGAAGGCGATCAGCACTGTCCATGGCTGACCCAAGTCCACAAAGCCCCTACTGACTTGGATTTCCTCCCCAGTCCCTTCTCGCACCACCTCTCCCCTCAGATGCAATGACCCAGCGCATCTCAACCGCCTGAAAGTCCCCAAATGCACCAGCCTTTAACAGGACCCTGTCTTTGCTCATGTTATGTCCTCCGCTAGAATGCCCTCTCTCGCCTTGAAAATTCTGTCTTATAATGGAGTCTAGTGAGACCTCTGCTGTCCCAACCATTCTCTCACCGCATGGCTCTGTAACGCTTAGCTCACGGCCCACGTTGTACAACCATCACCGCTACCCAGCCAGATCTCAGAACCTCCTCTTCCATGTGTCTCTCAGGGCTCAGAACACAGCTCAGGGACAGGGTCCCTTGGGAAGGCATTCCCACCCTTCATAGTCCCCATGGTGCCCTGCTCTGGGCTCATCCTGGCGGCCAGCACTTGGGGTGGCAACAGCCTGGCCCTGGGGCCCTCACCCAGCACCTGACACACAGAGGTGCTCAATAAATATTTGCTAAATACCCTATGTAGAAGAGACTTCTTTTCCCACCCAGCCCAACCCCTAAAAGTGATTTTAGTTTACGGGAGGGTGCGGCGGTTTCCAATCTTTTGGTCAATATTTAATGGGACACTGGCTTGAGCCTGGTCCTTACTCATTAATTTTGTGCCAAACCTCACAACTCGGCGAGCCTAGGGGTCTGGTCTGATGAGTCTGTGGCACCGAACAGAGGCAGCCGGCGAGGCTGCAGTAGCGCTCGCTGGGCAGCAGGGGGAGAAGCCTAACTGGGAACTTTCTATCTCCAGTCCCGGAGCCTTCCTGCCACGGGGCGGTGAAGCACCTCCTGGCCCTCCCCGTCTGGTCTCACAGCCTGACCAGAATGCAGCCTCTTGCAACTGCCTCGGCCTGCTGGAGTAGGCCTGGTCGTCGTCCCCATGCAGAGAACATCCCACACCCAAGGCTGGAGGAAGAGCCCAGGCCAGCTCCCCTGCACTCCACCACCCACACTCACACGTGACTGCTCGAGACACCAGCACAGACAGGGTTTTCTGGCGGTGCCCTTGATCAACCGGTTCATCTGGAAGTGAATGCCACATGGTAATGAAAGGGCTGCCAGAGCACACAGCTGGTGGGGCCAGGCCTCCAGGAGTCCAAGGCCCACCAGCCAGCCCCCCGGGTTCCTCCAGCTGCCCATCCCCAGCCAGGCCCGGGACACACCACGTACCTTCCACAAAGGGGTAGTAAGGCAAGGAGCCCCCGCAGGCCTGGTCTTCGGTCTTCACCACCACCACCACATAAAAGCTGTTGCTGGGGAAGTCCTTGCGCTGAGGGGAGACGATGACAGCCATCAGCAGGGCGGGTCTGCGTTGTCGCCGTCGCTAGCCCTGGTCCGCAAACCCTTTGTGCAGGCTGGGCAACGCGCTCCTCTCTGTATGTGTTCTGATGCAGCTCAAATCCATGAGGGCCTCTTCCCCACGTGCCCTCTCATCTCCATGATCCAGGTTCAGAGATGTTTGCTTCGGGGCACAGGGCCAGTTCGTGGCGCAGCCAGGATCCAAGCTGGTCCGCCCGCCTGGCACCAGAGCCCAAACCTTGACCCTAGAGACTAGGGCCATATGAGCAAATGTGCCTCACCCAGAGGCTGTGGCACTCACGTGCTGTCCAGTGACAGGCTGGCAGGCAGGGGCAGAGGGCCCACTAAGCAGCCACAGCCAAATCTCTGGATAGCAGAAGGTGGGCACATGGCTCAGCCCTCCTCCCCTGCCCCCGGCACAGGTAGCCCTGAGAAACCCATCCCCTCCTAATTCCCACTGTGAATATGAAGTACATATGGCAGCCAGAAAGAGTACCCCTCTCCAGGGA
Organism: Echinops telfairi; assembly: GCF_000313985.2. Taxonomy (NCBI): domain Eukaryota; kingdom Metazoa; phylum Chordata; class Mammalia; order Afrosoricida; family Tenrecidae; genus Echinops; species Echinops telfairi. The sequence continues at coordinate 4,225,649 of NW_022111363.1, forward strand.
TTTCAGGAGACTCCCAAGTCTCCCTCTTGTGGGGAAGGGAGGGCAAGGGCAGAGGAGAAGGAACGAGAGGTGTCAGGAGAGCTGATCACCTGGCTATGCCTCTCCCGTGTGCGGTTTCCTACCTGCACGGTGATGGCTGCTTTCTTAGTCATCGTCTGGTACATGCCGATGAAGGCCACATTGTTGTCCAGGTCATAGACAGGGCACTACAGCCGGAGGATGGAAAGGGGAGGCGGACAGGGGCTGACTTAGGGCCCTAACGCTCATAGGTGGGGACGTGAGCAAAAGGGTCAGGCTACGGCTTTCAAAAGATATAACGTCTGGGGTCTTAAAAGCTTGAAGATAAACAAGCAGTCATCTAGCTGAGAAGCAACAAAGCCCACATGGAAGCACACCAGCCTGTGTGATCATGAGGTGTTGATGGGATCAAGGTATCAGGCATCAAAGACCCAGAACAAAAAATCATATCAATGTGAACGAGGGGAAGCGCGGAGTAGAGACCTAAAGCCCATATGTAGACATTACAGAAGGGTCACAAGGAAGAGACTAGCCAGTCAGGGTGCAGTATAGCACCAATGAAACATACAACTTTCCTCTAGTTCTTTAATGCTTCCTCTCCAACACTATCATGACCCCAATTTTACCTTACAAATCCAGCTAGACCAGAGCATGTACACTGGTACAGATAAGAGCTTGCAGCACAGATAAACCCCTCAGGACCAATAATGAGAGTAGCAATACCAGGAGGGTGGAGGGAAGGTGGGGGGAGAAAGGGGGAACCGATCACAGTGACCTACATATAACCCCTTCCCAGGAGGACGGACAACAGAAAAGTGGGAGAAGGGAGACAGTGGTCAGTGTAAGGCATGGAAAAAAAAATTGCAAATTATCAAGAGTTCGTGAGAGAGGGAGGAGGAGGGGGGAAACGAGGCACTGATATCAACAGTTCAAGTAGAAAGCAATTTTGAGAATGATGATGGCAACACATGTACAAATGTGCTTGACACAATAGATGTATGTATGGATTGTGATAAGAGTTGTACGATCCCCCAATAAAAAGATTTTAAAAAAAGGAATGGTCGGTCCACTTACCAGGACATCCTGGATAGAGATGACCGAGCAGGGGAAAGCCTTATTGGAGGTCACCTTGACAATCACGGAGTCCACACCTTCCGGGAACTCGTATTTGAAATACTAGATGGAAAAGCGCGGGCGGGAACAGAGGATGGATGCCTGAGCATGACGTGAGGGTGCTCTGTCCCGGTAGGTGAGGACCCAGAATGCTCTCAGGGTGGGACAGGGGTGTTCTCTGGGGACATGGGCCTTCATGAGAAACAGTGCTGACTGCATGCTTCCCTCAACCTCAGCCGGGCACTCAGAACACACAGCCTGGGAGGTAAACCCATGTCTCTCACTGCCCCATGATGCCTGTCCCTTAACAGCTTCAGGTCAGAATTCCTATTTCCAGAGTGCCCCCATGGAAACTTCGGTCAACTTGAAAGTCCCAGCAAGACCACTGACGTGCCCACTCTCAGCCCCAGCTTTGCCCTTCCCTTCTCGAGGGTAGCAGACAGGGACATTTTACCTGAGGCTGAGCTGCTGTGGTATTGAAGCTGAAATGCTCCCCGGTCCTGCAGGGCAGAGAAGAGACCACCCACCCCACAGTCACTCTGGAGCTTGGGACAGAGGCACGTGGTCCCCGTGCTGCCCCCTGCTGACCTGAGCACGAAGTCATCCATTCGGCTGACTCGGAGCTGGTACGTGGTGTTAACTGGGGACAGGGTGGACACGTCCACGTAGAAGAACTGCACCTCGGACTCATTCTTTGTGGGGGGTTGACACAAAGTTCGTTCCACCTTTTGGTAGAGGTACTTGCGCTGATACCTAAGGCGGGAAGCAGAGAGTTAGGACGAGACTACGGCCCCAGCCTGGTGGCCACTGCAGGGAGAGCAAGACCTCACGTCCTCCAATCTGGTCTCCACCATGCTGCTGGCCCTACACCCCCACCCCACCAGAGTGACGAAATGAAGGCTGGCTGACTTGGCCCTCATGCCCTGATGAGCCTCTTGCTTCAGAGAACGAGGAAGAGAAACTGCAGAGTTCTTGGGTGTTCTGGGCCTGGGCCACCCCCACTTCCGGGTCCCCGGGTCCTACTCACAGCCCTCGTAGGATGAGGGGCACCTGGAAGGACACCACAGCTTCCTTCTGGCGGACCACGAACAGCAGAGGGGCGGTCTTCTGCTTGTTGAGGACATTCACAGACACACGCACGCCCTCCGTCTGCAGGGGATGCGGAAAGGACCCTCCGTCAAGCGGCAGCGTCTCTGTGTCTGCATCCAGACGTGCAGACCTAGAGCCGTAACCCACTCCCACCCCCACCCCTGGCTTCGTGTTCTTGCCCCCTCTGTGCCGGAGCTGTGCAAGGCCACCACCACTGGATCCGTGGGTGTCTCTGGAAGGCCTCATGCCTGGCCATCGAGAAATAGTTGTCATTTTCAACAATTACTGTGGGGCGCAGACTTTGGCAACGGTGGGAGTCAGGTTGTATCCCCAGCTCTGGTCGGTAGAGGGGACTGGAGAGCAGGCACTTCACATCCCTGAGCCTCAGTCTCCCTCTCTATAAAGCAGACACAGTCTCACCACTGGCGCTATGGAGATACTTTAAAAAACTCACTGCCATCGAGTTGATACCAACTCAGAGCGACCCTATAGGAAACCCCTGTGGGTTTCCGAGCTGTTACTCTTCACAGGAGCAGAGAGCCTTGTCTTTCTCCCGAGGAGCAGTTGGTGGTTTTGAACTGCTGACCTATTAGCTAAGCAGGCCAACATGTAACCACTACACCACCAGGGCTCCCTATGTAGTTACTAAGTGTATAGGGCAGAATGAGCGAAAGGGGGGAAAAGAAACCCTGGGAATGCTTGTTGATAGGCTGCTCAAACCCGAGCCCCAGGGGCCACAGCCACCAGGCCCTTCAGATCAAGGGAAAAGAGGAAGAAAGGACGTGGCTGAAAAGTAGCAAGGAGGAGACCAAACTTCAAAGAATGAGGCGCTGGCCGCACACCCAGGACTGCCACAGAAATCAAATGTCATCGCGGTAAAGGGAAACCGATGCTCACTCTCCACTCCACTGCTCTCCAGTAAAACCAGGCAGTGGGGAGTGAGCGAGGCAAACGGAGAGAAATGTATGCTCCCTGGTTGCAAGAATCCCCCAAACAGCTCTGCTCAGGTCGAGGCTGCCCACCTGGCTCGGCCCTGTTCAATTCAGAGCTGGTGGGCGAACGGAAAGAAAAGCCACCGTGAGAGGAACCTCCACAGTGAAAACCAAACAAACGTCCTTCCTCTCCCTCAACTTGCAGTTCGCCATCTCTCCGCCATCCTCTCTTACAACCCAGGGGGCTGGCGGAGGCAGGAAGCAGGCTGGGAAGGTCCTGGTACTTACTGAGCCTGGGAAGTTCTCCCTCCATCTCCCTGGGGAGCCCGAGCTGTAACTTGTCAACCTTTCTATCCTGGGCCAGTCTCCTTCCTCACCACCCCACTGGGGTTTTGGGGGCCAGGCCCAGTCACCTGGCAAACTTCCCCTGCACTCGGTTAGATTCTGGGAGACAGGGTGGTGGGGGGCAGGCTCAGACCCCAGCAGGTGCAGGGGGTGGAGGCACAGGGTTCAAGAGATCTGAGAGGAGACAACTTCAGAGACAGTCCGAGCTTCTGGGAAGGAGGGGCCGCAAATGAAGGCTAAGGAATGGTCAGAGGCTCCAGTGCGCTTCTG
>NW_022111363.1:4230083-4242496 GCF_000313985.2 Echinops telfairi
GCCGGGGAGGACGGAGAGTCTGAAGGTGGGGGGCTTGATGGGTGGTAGAGACCGCACGCCGAGCGAGGCGGCGAGGTTCCGGGGCGCTGGCCCTTTAAGGGCGGGCGTGCGCGGCCGCCCCGGCGCCCGGGACTCAGAGAGCGAGCTGCGCGGCGGGGCGGTAAACAGCGAGGCGGCAGGCCCGCCCGCTGACGTCAAGGGAAACTGACACACTTATTTAAAGGGCCAGGGCCCGGATTTGGCCTTAAAGGGACCGCAGCCACCTAGCTGGAAGCGTCTGGATCGACTCCTCCTCCGGCTACTCGGCTCCCGCCCCCGCTTTCGTTATCGTGTAGGTTCCCGGAAGTTGAGATCGGAACCGGAGGCGGTTTCTATGAAAGGGCCCCAGGTGTATGGTTCTGGTTCACCAATTCTTTCTGCACAAGCAGGGACACCCACGAATCCGGTTAACCGGGGGTGGTGGGTGTTAGCGATTTTAACAGTGGAGTCCGCTAACACCCACCATTCTCGGTGTATAATCTTTCTTGCGGTCTATTAAGAAACGAAGATCTCCTCGGGGAATTAGGAAACACAACGGCCTGAGGGCGAAACTGGGGCAGGAGGCACCCTGCTGCAGCCCCATAGCCTCAGCCGCCTTCCAGAGATACATTGGAATGTAGTCTCATCGAATGCCAATTGGTGGAAACTTTTCTACCAGATATGCTGACACCGTGTTTCAAGAAACTGCACCCATGCCACAGAGTCGATTCTGATTCATAGCAACCTTACAGGACAGAGTGGAATCCCCCCTTTGGGTATGGGAGACTTCAGATCCTCAAGGGGTAGACAGCTCTGTGTTCTCCCATCAAGAAATGTTAAACCATTGCACACTGCATTGACCCATAAATTGGCCAGTTTACATACAGCCTTGGAAACCGCAATGGGCAGTTCTGCTCAGTTCTCAAGGGTCTCTGAGTCAGAATCAACACAATAGCAGTGGGTTTAGTTATACTTAGCACTGTGATATTTATAATAGAAACCATAAAGCCATGCTTGTAATAACGGCATCGTTCAACGGACTATTAGGAAGGTATAAAAAATTATGCTTAAATGATTAAGGGACATGTGAATGGTGAATTCCAGAGAAGATACTGTATAAACAGTATGTCAATAGAAACTGAAGAAATTGCACACAAAAGTTAAACGATTCAACTCATTCACAACAAAAAGTTCAAAATTAAACACATTCAATGACTATCTCCATTCTACACGATTTTTTTAAAAGTAGCATGTTTAGTGCCAGCAAGCTGATTCTGGCTTATAAGGACCCTGTGTACAACAGAATATAACAGTCCTGCGCCATCCTCACAATTATTCTTGTTTCAGCCTATTGTTGCACCCACTGGGTCGATCCAATTTGCTGAGCACTGTCCTCGTTCTCACTGGCCCTCCCCTTTACCCAGCATGGTGTCCTTCTCTGGGACTGGTCTCTCCAGACAACATGTCCAAACTACCTGAGACCAAGTCTCACCAGCCTTGGCTCTAAGGCAGGGGTTCTCCACCTTCCTAATGCTGAGACCCTTTCATACAGTTCCTCATGTTGTGGTGACCCCCAACCATGAAATTATTTTTGTTGCTACTCCATAACTGTACTTTTGCTACTGTTATGAATGGGGCGACCCCTGTGAAAGGGTTGTTGGACCCCCAAAGGGGTCACGAACCACAGGTTGAGAACCACTGCTCTAAGGAGTATTCTGGCTGTACTTCATCCGTGACAGATGTTAGTTCTTTTGACAGTCCATGGACCACAGACTGCTAAAAACAACATAGTTTAACGTTTTTCTTTAATTCTAAAGGTACGGAAGAGTACCCACATGGGGGGTGGCAGGTGGAAGGAATCACTGAATTGTAGGTGGTTTAAAAATCTTTAGACTCTTTGAGAAGTATGCATTTTCTATAATGTACATCTATTCCTTTTTTATAAGCTGAATTTATTACCCAACTCAAACTTGCTGCCACTGAGTCGATTCCGACTCTTCATCTTTCTTCCTGGAGCAGCTGGTGGTTTCGAACGGCTGACTTTGTGGTTAACAGCCCAGCCAAGGGCTCCTCCAATTAATACTAGATACGTTGAATGGCAAACACACCCTAATGAAACCCCTGGAGCCACGCCTTCTTAAGGCACTCCTATTGCTGGCAAGGTCCTGGCTGCCTCGACCACTGCCTTAATCCTGCATCACGGTTCCTGTGAAGACTGGTCTACCTTATGACTACTCAGAATTATGTATTTCTTCCTGCAAGAAACACTTAGGAGTGTGCAACTACTTAGGCATGCTGGTCAGATGGTTCCCACACCACGAGGACACATGTAAGATGGCAAACCATAGGCACGGGAGAGCCCTGCACGGTCAGAAGGCTGAAAACCTTGGTGGTTTCCTGGCCCACCCCTCATTTTACTGAAGGGGCACAGTGGGGACCAGAAAAGGTCAGCTTAGACTTGAGTATGTTTTCCCAGTGTATCTGGCCGCTCCTGGATCCAGAGGACAGCCAGAAGTTTCTTCACAACAAGCCCTCTAAGAATCCAGCAGCCCAACTCGGAAAATCAGTGTAGGCCTTTCATATTCCAACTGGACTCTCCCATCCTTAACCTTGCTCATTTTGCCAGATAATCATGCAGAAGTCTAAGAAATCCTCCCACACAGCGTGTGAGCTTCCTACTTAGAACCTTAGAGCATCTAGGTGAAGGGCTATCATGTGCTTGCAACTTGGCAGGATGCAGCAAGAATCACAAGTTGAGTCTGCCTGCCTAAAGAGCTGAATAGGCAGGTGGGTCATTACTACGGCTGTGTTGAAGGAGTCCGGACTAGGACTCTAAACTCAATACAGCTTAAGCTTTTCAAGTCTGGCTTGTGGGCTTTGGGGCCAAAGGAGATACAGCCCTCTTTAAATTGCACCTATTATTCACACTTAAGGAATCACTATCTGGGAGCTGTTTCAAAGGGTACAATTCAAGACCCCAAAGTTCAACTCTAACTTAAGTCTTAAGTTTATTAAGTCTTAAAACAGGACCAAGGCACGTCACGCAGATGAGAGATACACTTAACACAGGGTCGTAATGGCAATCAAAGGTTTGGTAAGAATCAGGGACTTGAAAGGTCATGCGAGGGCAAAAGAAACTCACAAAAAGCACGAATGACAGCAGATCAATACATCACAGTTACAGGTGGAAAGAAAAAAGTGAGAACTGGACCTTGATTGGGACCCCTTACACTGTTACACAGAAATGCTTACAAGACCAATCCTGGGCTTCCATCAGATCAAGAGAGTCAGGGCTTGACTCCTGACTACTGGAACCCAGTCGCCTGATCTCCATTAAAGAGGTGCACACGCAAGCCCCTCGGGAAGACCTCCTAGAGGGGTTGCAGTAGGCGGTGGGTGGAGTAATCTACTTCCCAGAGCACTCTGCGTCAGTGCAAGACTGTTCCCATCTTTGGCTAATGGTCAGAAGGAATTCAAATGGACTCTGCTAACGGGATTTGGGGCTTTCAACTGTTATCCGTAGCCTTTTGCAAACCTGGGGCTCAGAGTTCAAGCTCTAAGGCAAGGCAGAATCCAGAAATCTGCATTTTAACCAGCACTCCAGAAAATAATCAACATTCCTACCAGTTTGCTCCCTTTCTCCTGGCAATATCTGAGAAATCTGCTCAAGTCCTGCGAGAGTCCCCGGCTTCCCTGGACCCCACTCCATTTGAAGTCGCAGGGAATAGCCAAGGTGTGGAAAGGGTAGGGAGGACATTTTGGCTCCTCAAGGGAGTTCTTAATATGCAGTGACAGCTGCACTGACTCACAACACTCCTGTAGGACAGTAAAACTGCCCCTTTGGGTCTCAGACTGTAAGTCTTTAGGAGCGCAGAAAGCCTCATATCCTCCCCTCCCCCAAGAAACTTCTAGCCCACTCCCTGCATAAACCCCCACATCACCAGGACTGCTCCGAGTCAGAATCTACTCACTGACAGTGAGTGTGGGGTTTGGGAAGAGCAGGGAGCTGCAAGCAACACAGTAAATGGATTGGCAGAATCCAATCAAGTCACTTAGGAATTTGGAGGGGAGAGGTGGGCGGCAGAATCAAATCAGACTTTAGAATTAAGTATTCAGATAACTTTAGTGTTTTTTATTTTAAAGCAGTTTAACCCAGAAAAAGAAGCTGCGAAACTACCTCTTCTGAATGAATTAGACTTGAAGTCCTCCGTCTTCTTTGTGAGCATACAAAGGGCTCATTGTGTCCACTCCACGTGGAGCTCAGACAAGCACTGGGAGGGCAGCATGTTTTCCCATCATGGGACTTGGGCTCCTTCCCAGGGCTGCCCTTATGTCTGTGGGCCTCTCTCTCCAGGTTGTGAAAACTGAATGCACCATCAGTTCTGCCATTCCCGGGATGAAGTCTCCCACCTGTCACATGCCTTCAGGAAGCAATGGGGAAGGCTAAGTTCTGGGGGCGCTGCCAGGTGAGCCTGGGCCTACTCACAAGGTCAGTGGTGCAAACGCACTGGCCGTTCCACCCGAGAAAGAGGAGGCTGTCTGTACAAAGCCTTGGAAACTACAGGTGGTCACAGAATTCATTCCGTGAGTCCAGTCCTGCGTCTTGTGCCTTAGGAAGTTCACCTAAAGTCTCACAGCCTTGAAGGGTCACGCCTCATTCCGACCATCTGGGGGAGGCTGGCCCTCTGGCAGTAAAAGGCCTGAGCAATCAATAACAGCTAATATCACACCCCTCATGAAAGAGAAGGCGATTCAGCCATCTCGTTAGGGTTAAGTTAATCAAATGTTAGACCAGGGTGCCCCAGCAATGATGTTATAAATATCCAAATGGCCCTGGGCAGAACACAGATTCCCCACCCCTGTCCACTAGCGCACACAGGAGGTGGGCGCGGCTGCACTCTTAAGTCTAAACAGCCAGAAAGGGAGGCAAAAACTCCAACTGAAAACAAACAGCAAACTCACTGCCACCGAGTCGGTGATTCTGACTGACAGCGACCCTGTAGGGCACGGTTTCTAACTGTAACTCTTCACAGAGGGCAAGGCCTCATCTTTCTCCGTACAGAGCAGCTGGTAGCTTAGAACTGTTGACCTGGCAGATAGCAGCCCAACACATAGCCCAGGACTCCACGAGGGTTCCCGCAAAGACTTCTGGTTCTGACATGGGGCAGGGCTTTCTTTCCTTTTTTTTTTTTTTGAGGCGGGAGGCAGGACTTGCTTTGAGATAGATCGGCCACTTTCCACTTCCTAAATCAGCTTTCTCCTCAGGCTGGGAAACACGGGCAGCACCCTCAAGCCCTGCATCTGGTTCCCTCTGGTCACATAATGGAACCAACACAGAGCTTTCCAGGAAATGTGGCTGGGCTGGTCGTCAGGTTGCTGCAAAGCCGATAAATAATTGAGCAGCTCGAATCTGTGCCTCCAAAGATCGCTGATAAAGACGAGCCAGCCCTCCTCCTGTTTCAAGGCAGCGAAGGAATCAGAAGATACCTCTTATTCTTTTCTGGCTCTATCCAAAGGTAGGTGTAGATACCTCATCTTTATTTGGGGAGAGGCTCCCCTTGCTACATCCTTGCTCACACAAGGGGCTTCAAAAAGTGTGTGTGTGTGGGGGGGGGTGTGTGTGCATGTGCGCAAGGGGGCTGTGGAATGAAAAGATATAAAAAGTACTGACTTGGGTAAAGAATAAGACTATAAGAAGTTCAAGTTCAAGGTAAGGGATGGGAAACTACAAACGGAAGAAGGGCTTTGGGTGTTGTAATCTAATGGCTTGACCTTGATCTGTAAGTTAATGGGGGTCAGTGAGTGTGACGTAGAACATCCATGTGTCGTGAATTCAGCACAGGTGCAACCCTCACAGTCAATACCATCTCCTAGCCCCTGTGGGACAGAGCAGACCTGTTCCATGGGGTTTCCTAGACTGCAAGCCTTTACCGGAGCAGGCAGTCTCACCTTCCTCCCACAGAGCAGCTGGTGAGTTTGAACCACCTAATCTTGTGTTTAACAACCTGGTATTTAACCCACTGTGCCACCAGGAGACTTTTCCAAAACTTGATAGATTTGGGAGCACACACACACTCATACGTACACTCAGAAGGCCTGTCACACTACCTCATAAGGCCAGCAAGGCAGAAACTATGATGTAACCCACTGCTGCTTGGGGGAAGGGGCCCTCTGTCCCCACAGTGCGGGGTCAGCGGGAGTCTGGGGCTGGCTCAATGGCAGCTAACCTGGATAGGCAAACACCTGGGCTTTATCTTTAGCAATCAAACTCAACTGACTCAGCTCGATGACGTGGTGTAAACAAAAACCAAACTCACTGCCATCATGTCGACTCTCACTCACAGTAGCCCTATGCGGCCGGCAGAACTGCCCCAATGGGTTTCTGAGGCTGTCACTCTTCAGGAGTAAAAAGCCTCATGTTTCTCCCTCAGAGCAGTTGGTGGTTTTGAACTGCTGACTTTGTGGTTAGTGACCCAGCTCATAACCACTATGCCACTAGGGCTCCTGTAATGCAAGCCAAGGGCACGGCATAAAATCGGGCCAGAATCACAGGGACTGTGTGTAGCAAGGCATTTAAGGCACTGGTTCTCAACCTGTAGGTTGAGACCCCTTTGGGAGTTGAATGACCCTTTCACAGGGGTTGCCCAATTCCTAACAGTAGCAAAATTACAGTGAAGTAGCAATGAAAATAATTTTATGGTTGGGGGGCCACCACCACATGAGGAACTTTTGCCTCAAGCCCATGTAAAGCCTTGTAGTCAAGCTTTCTCCTCTGCCACGGCTGGAGCAAAGTACTGGTAGGTGCATTTTCCCTCTTGCTGGTTTTTCTTTCTGCCCCCAAGCACAGATGTTTCTACACTTGGGCTTGTTCTGAGCATGGAAGAGGCTCAGGTGGGTATTTGGAAAGTCAAGCAAAGCTGCAGGACCCAGGCTGCTTGCACAACTGTGGTGCGATCAAAGGGGAGAGGCAAGGCCTGAGGTGGGGTGCCAAGGAGGAAGCTGGTGTGATTAGATGTGTGGAAGGAAAACATTAGAAAAACCAAAGTACCTCTATGTGTTACCGCCAAATGTTATCAGCCACTTCACGGGAGTAGCATCTCTGTCAAGTGCTTAGTGGAGACAAAGAAGTCATAGCCACTCTTAGTTGCATCATGCTGGGTTTGTGGCAATTCTTGAAGGAACCTTGGTAGTGTAGTGGTTTATACGTTGGGCTGACAACTGCAAGGCCAGCAGTTTGAAACCACCAGCCTTCTCCACGGAAGAAAGGTAAGGCTTTCTAGACCTGTAAAGATGTAATCTTGGGCAGTTCTGTCCTGGAGAGTCCGCTAGGAGGCGGAAATGTCTGGATGGCAGTGCAGCAGGGAGTCCTCAGGATAGGGCTGATGGGCCAGCGGGGTCCCCATCCCTCATTCTAGTTCGCAGTCTACTTCAGCCTGGGGGGGTAAGGACTCTGTGCCCCAAGTGTTCTGTCCTGTACTCTGTGGTCACTCACCAGCTCTGGTGAGGCAGCCCACAGGGTCGATGCACACTTGCCTGTCTGCAGTCTAGTCCAGTCTTGTCCTAAGAGTGGACTTCAAAGGAGGCCGTGCACTTTCTGAAGGCCTGATAGGGCTCAATCAGCCAGCATTTATTGTCTACACTTTGGGGCTTCCTCCCCTCCCCCAAGCCTCATGAGGATCTCTGGAGAGAAGTTGGCAACTCCTGTTTTAAAAGCTGTCATGTACTACCAAGTGCACGTACACTTGCCCGTTTCCTTTAGAGATCAACCTTATTTTCCTTATCCAAGTACTGCTTGCTGCCATTCTGAACCTATTATCCCCAGGCAGGCATTCCACCAGAACCTTCAGGTATACCACCCAAAATTCTCATGCCATAAATCATTACTGCTGTGGGTTTCGCAAACACGGTAGCCAGATAAATCTAAATGAATTCTAACGAAAAGGACTACAGAGACCTGGTGCCACTGAGGTAGGCACTGGACTGAAACTACAAGGCTGGTGGTTCAAACCCGCCATTTGCTTGAGAGAAAAGATGAGGCTGTCTGAAAGGCTTAAGTCTAGGAAACCTGATATATAACCCTGAGTCCAAATAGACTTGGTGGCCAAAAATCCTAACTCACTGCCATCAAGTAGAACAAAGGTGGAAGTTGTCATGGTTTGTTGTCTCATTGGATCCACCATCAATGCTCTTGGAAGCAGCAGTCAAGAGATCTAAGAGTTGCCTTAGGGAAATGCTGCACAAGACCTCTTTGAGTAAGGATTTACTTAGAGGACCAAGGTGTGCCTGACCCAAGCCAGGGTATTTTCAACCACCCCATATGTCTGTGAAAGCCAGGCACTGAGTGAAGACAGGAGGTAGTAGTGATGCATTTGAATTGTGGTGCCGAAGAACACTTATGTACCAAAGGACAAACATCTGTCTTAGAAGAAGTACAACCAGAGTGCTCCTTAGAGCAGTGGTTCTCAATCTTCCTAATGCTTCAACCCTTTAATACAGTTCCTCATGTGGTGACCACCACCCCCACCCCCCCGCCGCAATCATAAAAGTATTTTCATTGCTACTTTATTACTGTAATTTTGCTACTGCCATGAATCAGGTGACCCCTGTGAAAAGGTTGTTCAACCCCCAAAGTGCTCTTAAAACCCACAGGTTGAAAACTGCCGTCTTAGAGGCAAGGAGGGTAAGACTTTGTCTTACACACTTTGGGAATGTTGTCAGGAGAGACTAGTCTCTGGAGGAGGGCATCACATTAGGTAGAGGGGCAGCGAGAAAGAGGAAGACCCTCAAGGAGATGGATTGGCCCCAGGGCTGCAACAATGGGTTCGAGCACAGCAACAATGGTGAGGATGCTGCCCGACGGGCAGTCTCATTGTGGTGCACAGGGCTGCTCACTACAGGTAAGAGCCGATTTATAAGGTAGAACTGTCCCTGTGGGTTTCAGAGACTGTAGCTCTATCAAAGTAGAAAGCATCCTTTTTCTCCTGGAAGAGTGGCTGGTAGTTTTGTTAGGTAAGTAGAACAGGGACTAGGGTGTCCACTACGCATGCTCAGAAATTCGAGCTCCCCGCCAGGAATGGGTGGTATACCTAGGTAGGCGATACACCTGGACTGGCCCTATCTAGGCCAGGTGAATTTAATTTAGCCAGTAGGGTCCACCAGTATTGTTAAACATGCCTCCTAGCGGAGGACCTGAAAAGCCAGAATCCTGAGCCTGCAGCCTCTTCTGCTTCCCAGCTGCTCCTCGGAGGCCCTGCAGTGATCTCCACGTGCTGCGGGCTGAGTGCCCTGAGGTGCCCGTGTAGACCTGAAGCTTCTATCCTATATAACTCACTTGGATCACAATCCAGGCTTTGGAGTGAATTCTTTCTCGCAGGAAGCAAAGGACTGAGATGTTTCTCCCACGAGAGAGCTAACATTGCTGGTGCTGGACTCAGAGCTAAAAGGTAAACTGGTGCCAGATATTTTCCTGGAGCGGCCCCCCCACATCCTAGTCTCACTGGTTTTCGGGTACCTTCTGGACTTGTTCACCTCACCACCCTCGGGAGACGGTGAGTTGCTGGAAAGGAAGCTAAAACACCTTGGCGGATGGTGCCGGAACCAGCTCTCCGGGCCACGCATAATGTATTGTCACGGCCCCATCCTCATGTGTCTGTCTTTTCATCTATTCTCCTTATTGGTATATGGTAATTATTGGTAATTTCTGAGCACATGTAGTGGGCACCCTAGTCCCTGTTCTAACTACCTAACAGTTCTAACTGCTGACCTTTCCGTTCGCAGCCCAAATAGGCACCACTGCGCCACCAGAGCTCTGCCTTGCTGGCAGGATGTCTGATTTGGAGTTAAGAGTGCCTGGTGGTGCAGAGTGCGGCCGTGCTAACTGCCAATCTGGAGGTTCAAACCCACTGGACGAGAAAGAAAAGGCCACCTGCCACCACAAGGACTTGGTCTCAGAAACAGAGTGGAATCAGCTGGACAGCAGTGGGTTTTAGCTTCATCTGTTGGACGTGGGAAGGCAGCCCCTTCAGCTCCTGGGAAACTACGAGCCTGTCAGGACCTCAGCGAGTCCGAATCTAACCCTCAGACTGAACGGGCAGTGTCAAGGACTCAACTCCGACAAAGCTGGGCTGAAATCCCAGTTCAATCACTTCAAGTATAAGACTGATCTTGGACACAGTGAAGCCTCCCCGGGGCTCTCAGCCCAGTCACATGGGACGTACAGCACTCAGGACAGTGCACTTCGTCTCAAGTGCCCGAGTTCAAGCTGGGGAGTCAGAAAGGCGACAGTCTGAAACGTACAAACGAAAGGAAAATTAAAAAAAAAATCCTGCTTCTTTTTGGTATGAGGTGACAAAGAGGAAGACCCTCCACAAGATGTGTTGTCACAGTGGTTGCCACAGCAATGACTGGCTGGGAAGATGGCACAGGGCTGGCTGTTCCAGTCTGCTGTGCATGGACCAATGGGGGCCCGAGTTTGGACTTCATTCACAATTGTTCACGTGAGGATGACAAACAGCGGGGCTGGGGCATTTCCTGAGTAAATGAATTCTCAAGAGTGCTATGGTGGGGGGTGGGGAATCATAATTTAGTAAAAGGACCGCAGCGTTAAATCCGTTTTTAGACCAACCTGAAACATTAGACCATTTCCAGTGTATCCGCTTAGGATGGGCAGCGCCCTGATTCCTACCTGCCCTGCACCACCCCTGTGCATCACCTCCCCTCCAACCCCCCCCATTGAAAACTTAGCATTGAGTCACCCTCCACAGGCTGCGTGGTGAGAGCCAGCTCGGCACAGCCAGGGCAGCAGCCAGAGGAGGACATGGCTGAGGCAGGACAACCACACACGCCTTCCTTCCTCGGCCGACTCCCAACCGTGGTTCCGTGAACGGTAATGAGGACATCAGCAGCAGGTTGGAGTGAAATGTTTCCATTTATATTGAAATATGCACTAAAACAGAATGAGTTCTACTAGTCAATGAAACGTCGCCAAAGCAGATTTACAAACTTCCGGGGAGGAGGTACAGTCAGCTAGCAGCACTGATCCCCAAGCCGGGACCCCAAGGGGAAACCCAGGGGCCCCTCTCCAGAAGGCTTCACTTCAAGAGGCCCCAACTCATTTCTCCCACATGCACCTACACCGATTCGGGAGGCTGGACACGCTCTGCGTTTTCATAGTTTCAGTTTCTTCAACGGCAATAAATATAAAATTGGCAATGCTCACACACCACGGCACAGACACGAATAGCTCAGGCTTTAGCACACAACTGTAAACAGTGACGAGGTTAAAAAATAACAAGCAAAGAGAAAGCAGACATTTTGTTTATGTAACAAAAAGAGGCAGAATTCTTAAGAGCGGAGCAGGAGCAACTCAAGAGTCGTCTTACTGGGTTGAGGTCTCTGGCAGACTCGGGCTTGGGCAGGCGCCCTCCAGAGTCCAGAGGCCCACAGAGCAGCCAGAGCAGAGGCTGGCAGTGGCGATGGTCCCCCTAGGCAATACATCTCCAATGTGCCACCTCCCAGCTGTGACCACACCCCCCTTGGTTCCTCGCTAGTAGCCATCTAACGGAGCGGGCAAATGAACTCACACTTGCCAGGAGAGGAAGAGAAGCAGCTATCCCAGCTGCCTGTAAAGTTGGCCCCGTAGATCACAAGGACAACTAGGACACAGAACTTAAGAGCGCATTTTTAAAATTAAGGGTGGTGGTGGGGGAAGGTGTGTGGTGGTGGTGGTGGTGGGGCTGAGATGGTGGGAGGAGTTTAAAGACTTAAAGCATTAAGTTCTGGTGCTGTCATAAGGAGGGTGCTTAAAGCAATACAGAGAAATCTGGACAAGAGGACAGTAGACTGTCTGCATAGTAGTGATGGGGCGGAATTTCACTTACAGGGCTAGAGGCTCAATGAAGTACAACTGGCGGAATTGCCCGGTAGGTACACCATGTGGTAGCATCTGAGGTTTCTGCACAGGAAGAGGAGCTGATAGTCAATGTACAAAGGGTCAGGTGGTGCGTGTCAACAGCGAAGCTAAACAGACATGTGACACCAGTCACCTACAGGAGTTTCTCTGGACTGTATCCCCGCCCTCTCATAACAGGAGCCCACGCAGGCAGCAAAGTGCCTTTCCACACACAAACGTCTACAACCTATGCCTCAGCTACGGGGGAACAAAAAACACACACACAAACCCACAAAGCCTTGAAAACTTAAGCATCCTGGGGGCTACCGAAACAAAAAGGTAATTTGGACATAGTAAACAAGTTGTAGTACACCCCATGGCTTGTTACTGGAGACATGATACATTCAGACAAAAGACAAGACAGAAAGTAAAAATACCCTCGAGTGAGGAGTCAACGACGAGCCTGGTTCCCAGTCCTGCGCACGAGCAGCTCAGCCTCGGCTAC
>NW_022111363.1:4243559-4251425 GCF_000313985.2 Echinops telfairi
GTGTGGGGAATCCATCTGTGTTAAAGCCAAGTGGGTGTGATTCTGATCATTATACATAACATAATCCACAGAGAGGCCAGGAAAAGACGTTTCCTACGGTTTGAGATGTAGGCTGATGCTGTCCTAGGAAAAAGTGGTAATTCATGACTGCGTCACACCAACAACTAAAAGTCCAGCTTAAAATGAATTTGAACAACCTTCCTTGGCTAATTTTTTTCAAACCCTCTATGTACAGGATCAGTTTAAATCCCTCCTCCCCTTCACACCCGAGAAAGAACATCCTGGAACACTCTACAATGCCAAGTGCCGTCGTCAGAAGGAGAAGGGCTCTGTGGTGCCAGCAGTCGAGCAGATCTGAGGATGCTGTGCCGCTCTGAATACTGGTGCGGGCAGTCAGGCAATGGTGGTTTGCTTCTCCTCGGGAGTCTCCTCCAACAGCTGCATGATCAGTTCATGGAGAGGCTTGCAGATCTTTGCATAGCCCCCTCCTGTGAGATGCAGAAAATCGAACATGTCGTGGCAGGAGATGGCACCGTCCGAGTGCACAAAGCCTCCGTCTGTATCCAGGAGCTGGACGTTGGCCAGCTTCGGCAGGGAAGCCTTGAGAAGCTGGTTCACCTTGGCATTCTTTTGCCTTAAAGGGTTGGGCTTCTCACCTCGAGGTAACAAACCCTGGTGTAGAAGAGAGAACATAACATGAAAAGGTGCACCTGGTTCTCGCTTTGTAGCAGTTTGTGCTTTCAGTTATCCCTAGAACTGCTGCTCCGTTTGGCACCTTGCACTCCATTGATTTCTCCAACACTGGACTAGACTGGTCTCAATAAAAGGGCTCTCTGTCCCGTGACCTCCTGCTGTCTAACAGCTGGACTTCTCCGGGTCTTGTTCTAGGCGCACTGCTCTTCCCGGCTCTTCCTAGAGCTTCAGGACTGGCCCCAAACTGTCAGAGAACCAAATCTGAACGTTCCCGAGGCACCACCAAACTCACAGGTGCAAGAGCACATTACTATCTACCCGCTAAATTAGGTCCCTTCTACATTCTCTGTAGCAACCAGTTATCCCAACTTCCGAGTTATCAAGCCTGCCTTATCCCACACTCCATAGTTACAGTCTCAAGCACTGTTTTTGTTTCCTAAATACTTCTTTTCTTCAGTCCATTCTCTTTTGCCCATCCCTATTACATACATGGAAACTTTGGGTGGCATAAGGGGTTAAGCCATTCACGACCAACCAACATGCTGGTGGTTGCAACCCACCTCAAGGTGCCTTGGAAGAAAGGCCGGTTGGTCTACTCCTGAGGGGCCACAGCCTTGAAACTTTCTAGAGCCCAGCTCTCCTCTGCAACACATCAGGCTGCTGGGGCTGCGACTGAAGCAACAGCGGCTCATGTTTGCTTTATGTACAGGCCATTGCTTGAGAGTAGGAGCCCTGGTGGTACAGTAGGATTACGTGTAGGGCTGCTAATCACAAAGTCAGCAGTTCAAAACCACCTGCCACTGCTTGGGAGAAAGATGAGGCTTTCTATTCCCATAGAGTTACAGTCTTGGGAACCCACCAGGGCAGCTTACCCTGCTCGATAAGGTCACTGAGTTGGAATCACTCGATGGCAGTGTGTGAAAAGAAGAGGCTAGCTTAGGAACTTGCCACTATTCAACTGCCCTTCCCTCGGTTCCCTCTAGACGCAACCATCCAAAGGACTTTGTTCCAAAGCCCAGCACCAAGCACGCTGCCATGGGGGACTTTCCTGATCCCACTCAGAGCCATCATCCAATTCAATCGTTCAATCACATCAAGAATTGTACAACCACCGCACAATCATTACATTCAGTGGTTTTCAACCTTCCTAATGCCGAGACCCTTTAATACAGTTCCTCACGTGTGGTGACCCCCCCAACCATAGAAGTATTTTCATTGCTACTTCATCACTGTAATTTTGCTACTGTTATGAATCAGGCGACCCCTGTGAAAGGGTCGTTCAACCCCCTCAAGGGGTCGGACCCCAGGTTGCGAACCACTGATTACATTAATTTTAGCACATTCCCACCAGACTATAAATCTTTACGGGAGTAAATAGCTTTATCTTTCTCCCTAGGAGTGGCTAGTAGGCTTGAACCACTGACTTTTTAGTTAAGAGTTCAAATGCTTACCATGTATTGCCACCAAGGATCCTAGGCTCAAGAACAGACCCATTTATTAATGCCACACAGAACCTACACTGAAATATACTATGAAAAAAAGAGCTGGGACAGATGCTATCTTAAATCAGACATACGAGAGGTACCCAAAAAAACTAGAATTGTGCTGGGCGGAGCAGAGCTTTTGTAATATGCATTTTTCCTGCTAGGTGAGCATCCAGCAACTTGCCCTGAGTTAGTGCACCCAGTGGTGTTACCTGGGAAGGTTATCTCTGGTCACAGTGAATTTTTTCATAAAAGCAGTTTTTGCCGGAACCTCTTTTTTTTGTGATGGCCAATTTAAGAGAACAGCAATACAGCTTTGAAATTTTGTTTCCTGCTCGGGAAAATTGCTGCAGAAACTGTTCTGATGTAGAGCACAGCCTACAAGGACAGTGCTGTGGGAAAAGCTCAAGTGTAGAAGGGCTTTTCTCATTTCAAAAAAGATGAAATATCGAATGATGACTAACCTCATTCTGGACATCCATCAACCTCCCGAACGAATGAAAATGTTGACAAAATGTGTGCACTTGTGACAAAGGACGACTGAAGAGAGGGGGAAGTTCTCTGGACTCTCTTGGAGCTCAGGTCAGTGAATTGTAACGAAGATTGGGGGATGAGAAGGGTCTCTGCCTCGGGTTCTGACTGACCAGGAAACAGAGCATCAAGTGGAAACATGCCTTGCTTGGAAAAACAGTTCCGAAGCGACCCCCCAGGATTTTCCCCTGGTGCGATTCCGAAAGCAAACATCAATCAAGCCAGTGGAAGACGCCATCATCACCTCGCCCTAAAAAAGCTCAATGGAAACCAAAGCTCGATGATGCGCATTTGTTCTTTTGTTCGTTCTCCCAGGTCAGGCTTTCTATGTAGAGGTTCTTTCTGAAAAGACTGCGTAACAGTGTGCAATGAAAAAGGCCTGATTTGTGGCAGACGGGGGACTGGTTTTGCCACACCACCACAATGCACCTGGCTCATGCAGCCATCTCAGTGCGCCAGTTTGGGGGCAAAAAAACCCCCCAAAACCAGCATGCTTCCTTGCTTGTCCCAAGCACCTTACTCACCTGACCTTCCTCCCTGTGACATTTTTGTTTCTGCAAATGCAGAGGCACATGAAAGGACAGAGATTTGGCAACATAAAAGAGGAAGAAAAATCGAGGATGGTGCTGTCAGCCATCCAAACAGATAAGTTTGAGAAATGTTTCCAAGAATGGAATTGCAGATTTGACAAATGTATCAAATGTAATGGAGGGTACTGTGAAGGTGATAAGGTTGTTTTGTGAAAAATTAAAATACACAGCTTTTGGGGAAAAAATTCTGGGAGTTCTGGGTCTGCTGATCCCCTGTTTTTCACTGAGAGCGACATTTACCTCAATAGTTCAATATTATTGTGCGTTTGAATAATTTTTTTAAGAACTTTTAAAAAGCTTTTTGATCCTTGGAGGTCTGTAGATTTATTTCCATATGAACTGGTTATTTTGTATAAAGTACATTCTTTAAAATAGCAACAACAAAAAAATCTGGGATTTCTGGGGCCCCCTCCTTGTCTATCTAGCAGTAAAAAACAGGGATATGGTCTAAACTCAGATGTCAATGATCTAATTTTCAGGTAAACTAGCTATCCTTGTCTTCCTACTACAAAAACAAAAATGTGTTCTTCTTTGCCAAGAGCAAGGGCCAGCATCTTGAACTGCAAGTGACCTTTACTCTACTCTATTGGCAATGGATCCTATTACAAATCATGGCCAAAAATTCCAACCATTTAGCTGGCTTATAGCTTCTGATGCCAGAGCAAGGACTGTTATTTAGCAAACCTTTTGCCACCACTTTCTCCTATGGATATGGTAAGAAGTCATATTTCACAAAAAGAGATCACTTATGAAAGGGGAAAAATGTTTCAGTGCCCGGAGTATCCACACATTCACACTTGCTTTAAATTCTTCCACAATATCATCAAATTATTGTTTGGTTGCATAGCTCCAAAGGAGAACTGTAAAAATTGATGACTCTGCTCCCCTGTGGCCAGTCCATCTCCTTCTCTGTTAAACTCTTCAAAATGGTCCCCAAGACAAGGTTGATCTTATACCTTAGTTTGTACAACTGTTAAATAATCCACCCAGGAGAGCTGCCTTCAACAATGACCTACCAAAATCTTGCTGACATCGAATGGGCAGCCAAGACGGCCAGTCGGTGAACAACAGGTTCACAAATTGTTCGACTGTCACGGAAAACCGCTGGAGTCCAAGCTGTACCCATGGTGCCGTGTTGTGCACAAAGCAGTGCAGCTCTGGGATGAGAACAATGCCGCGCGTGCTTGCGGAGCACTCTGTTATCAAAGTACCAAGGTCTGCACTCTTTTCTGTTGGTTTTCAGCAATTTCTAAAAGATTGCTAACGAAAACAGAGAGAAATCCTGTTCCAACATAGTCCTAGTTGTCATGTTGCAGTAGGCGCCCGAGTCCACTTTTCCTCACAGTGACCCCGTGGGAGGGCAGAAGTTCTATGTTTTCCAGGTCATCACCTCCCTCTCCAGGTACAGAATGCCAGGTCACAGCCCCGAATGTCCCCCCTGCCTCTCACTGAGCAGCCACACCCCTGCTGCCCAACCCCGGGCTCCTTAGCAAGTGATTAAAACGCTCACGTGCAATGACTTGTTTATGCACACACTGTCCAGGGAGTTGACTAGTTAGCTAACTTTCAACATTTCTGTATCCACAAACTTAAAGGCTCAGATGAAATAAGGATGATTGATGATTGGTGGAGGATTTATTCAGTAACAGTCATTCCCATGTTTCCTCAGTAACTACTCTGTACCAGCCAGTACATCGCACTTCAGAGGTGCACTCTTACCCACTTGTTATCATTTCTCAAATACAAATGTTTATCGAAGGTACAAATGTGCATTACACAATTGATGTATGTATGGATTGTGATAAGAGTTGTATGAGCCCCTAATAAAACGGTAAAAAAAATAAGGAAAAACAAAAAAAAATGTATATCAACAAGTACATGAAACTGAGTACTTTGTATAGAAAAAATAAGGCCTGGCTCCCCAGTATCCAGCAGTATCTTAACACAGCACAAAATTTCCTCCACAACTTGGCTCCCGCTGCCTTTTCCTCATCACCTCAGCCTCAAACTTGATGTAATGACAGACCTAAAGTCCGCCCAGCATCTTCTCTCCCTCCCTCTCTTCCTCAGCAAACACACAGACACACAAGTTTCTGGTCCCTGCAATTCTCCATTTGTCTACAGACCAACAACTCTTTGACACTCAACTTGGATAGCAACTGTTGTGCCTAACTTTTATGTCCTTTCCTTAGCACCCAATATCATTCTTTATAAGTTAATTAAAACATATCTTCCACCCACTTCACAGTGAGCTTCTTCAGAGGGACTGGGTCTGCTCATCTTTGTACCCTGAGGCCCTACTGTACATGACTTCTGAATGACCACCGAATGGACTGAGTACACTGAAGATGAATTTCCTATCAGATTTCGCTCAAACGTGTCAAGTTTGATGAGCTAAGAGTACCTACAGCTCGTCCTTTATATTGAAATAGATTGATGTTCACCTCTGTGACAAAAACTTGATGCTTATCAAAAAGGAAGAAGCTTAATGCTTGTCATTCTACCAACGGTAAAAACTTTAATGTGCCCATTTTTGCTGATGGGAATTTCTGCTATTTTTAACATATCTAAAGTAACCAGAACAATATATGAATGTATTAATCCAAAACCAGGCCTAATGACAAGAGGCTTGGGATTCCGACAAGTCTGAATGCAACCTTCTTAAAAATAAGCAAATAAAAATTAAGTTTGTACCTTTCCAAGAAAGAACTAGTATGTAAAAGAGAACCTCACAGATTGTCTGAAGAATGCTGATGAGGCCAGACAGAGGGAAGCAGAGAAGGGGCGGCGGGGAGGGAGGGAAAAAATGAGGACCTAATGTCAGGGGTTTAAATGGAGAGAAAATGTTTTGAGAAACGATGTACAAATGCGCTTTACACAATTGATGTGTGTATGGAATGGGATAACAGTTGTATGAGCCCCTAATAAAATGTTAAAAAAAAAGAGAGAAGGGGCGGCATAGAAAGAACTTCAGCTGCTTCCACCTAAAGATGCCCTCTATTCTTGGGTGATCACATTTCCAAGGAGAGTCTGAGGGTGACCTAAAGGTAGCACGGTCCCCACACACCAAAGACTGCATACCAACACAATGATCTTGGCCTGTGGCTGCCTTGTGTTGATAAGCTGCACGATGGCCTCGATGCCTCCGGCTACTTCTTCTGCGGAATTTTCATGGTTGTTTGTTCCTACCCAGACAACAATGACCTGTGGGTGAGAAGATGAGGGGAGAGATGAATACCCAGGAACGTGTGATATTGAGATGAAAATCTTCAGAATCACAGGAAGACAGATGGCACCGGAGAACTCCAATTGGATTGCTACCTTAAAAAAGCATGACTTATACCTCCCACCATTGATCAGGATACAAGCCAAATAGACTAAATTTTCAGGCGGCAAAACTGCACTACAAGGGAACGGGAAAGGATTATCTTATCATCGTGGAGTTAGGAGCAAATTTCTCAAAATCCAATAGCTGTACAGAAAATATTAAGGTATTCACTGTATAGAAGTACAATCTTCTACACACTAAAAAACAAAACAAAAGCCAAATGAGATCTAAACAACCTAGTAGAAAATAATTTGCAACTCACATCATAAATAACGACTTAAGTTTCGCAGAGAATTACCTTCCAGAAAAATAATATGAGAAACAGGCAAGGGGCAAGTTGTGACAAATACACAGTTGCACTAAAAGAAAAATTATTGTGAGGAAGTTTAATATAGTTTTAAAGGGTTTTTCTCTTTTAAAAAAAGTGACTGTAAAAGGCGGCTGACACTGAGACATATATCTTTACCCTGAAAGAGAAGCCCATGGGCGAGCTTTTCTACTGGGAAGCAAAGACGACAATGCTTTCAACTAACGCTGTGTTCATTAGAACTCAGCTTTGGCTCTCTCTTTTGTTTGGGGTCGAAGAAGAATTCTATGTAGTGCACAGGCTCTGGACTTTTATAATGTGACAAAGAACTGGGTGGATCTGAACAGATGCACATCTCTGCTTTAATTTTTCTTCAGAAAGACTTGGGAGCCTTGATGAACCATGTGCTTATACAGTTAGAGACTCACTTCCTGAAGTGAGTGAATAAAACCCCAGGGCCCAGAGCCCCAGTCTGAGCAGCTCTCCTCACCTGCCCAAGTCCAGGCATTCCCCAGAATAGAACACCTCATTAGCATCAAATCCTCCCCAACAACTGAGAAAAGTAATTACAACAACTATAATCACAACCTAGGCAAACAATGCTCGGATTTCTTAAATATGTATTCTTGTGAGCCCTAAGTAACTACAACATCAAATATTTACTTTCAAAGACAAGAAACAACGAGCCACAGTGAAACAGTGCCCTAAAAGAGCAATGTTTTTCACTGCCAATCTCAGTCCATTTAAATACTTGGAAAATTGCCAATACTAATGGTTTGTCATGACTAAGTTTCATTTTACCTTAGGTTTAATGTTCTCCAGTTCACCATTCTTCAGTCTCCACAAAACGTGTCTTGTTGTATCGCCTCCGATCCCGAAGTTCAGCGCATGAAGAGGGGAAAAGAGCTCTCGCCATATCTGAAAAGAGACCAT
>NW_022111363.1:4252325-4253470 GCF_000313985.2 Echinops telfairi
AGGACTGCTCTATCTTATTGCTCTGAACTAGAGCTTTCTCAAGAGTCCAACCTAAGTCTATAGGCTCAGCTCACAACAAAAGTGTTAGTGATTAACGAATATGCAATAGAAGCCAAGAGCCACACAACCCTTCCCACCTTTACCTCATATTGCTGCATTAGCTGCACCATAGAGTCGCCCACAAACAGGACATCAGGCTCCTTGTCTTTACAGTCCAGGACAAATCTGTTGTGCTGGTTCAGGGAAGAAAAGGAAATGAGAAGTAGGCATTGCTTTCCGGGTGAGATTTCCTGACCTAGAAAGTGTGTGGTCCAACCTGTGATTCAGTTGTCAATCTTCTCGCTTGCTGTGGTCTGGCCTCTTAAAGCTCATTCCTTCATATCTGCAATCAACTGCTAGAGCTTTCTGCCCTCTCTCCCCCTACAGATCACCCTAAAAGATGCACCCAAACCGAAATCCTACCGATATTCCAATAGAGACACATTTAAAACAAACACCATCTTACTCTTGTCCCCAAGTCTCAGTATGAAACTTTCCAATCAACTGAAAAGCTGAAGACGGATACAATGAAAGAACACCAGTAAACTCAGCACCTCTATGTACCACTGAATACAAGTTTTCCCTACTTAGTCTGTTACTAAAACACGCGAAGCAAATTGTCTTGATGGTCCACCTCCAAATATTTCTGAATGCATCTCCCTCGGAGGTCATTTTATAAAGTCACTTAAGAAATTGAACAATATCCTAGTAACATCAATAATCAGTCTAAATTTCCCCCCCAATTGTCCCGAGAGATGTATGGCTTTTTCTTTTTTCTTTTTAGTATCCTAGCAAGATCCACATATTTTATTGGGTTTTTTTATTATGGACTGTGACTGTCTAATCTTAGACATGAGACAACAGTAAATAAGGACTCAAGCCTTTCCAGACAAATCAAAGGATATAAGCAATTGGCAACCCAACTCCTGCCATGCCTCTTTGCTATAGAGGCACAAGACACATCATTCCTTATTGATCCAATTTTTTTCCATTTTCTTATACATGTATATTTATAAATCATTTTATTGGGGGCTCTTACATCTCTTATAACAATCCATACATCAATTGTATTTCTACTTGAGCCCTTGGTATCAGTTTTTTTTTCT
>NW_022111363.1:4254489-4255503 GCF_000313985.2 Echinops telfairi
CCAAGATACGGTTGGTCTCCAATCATCTGGAGCAGCAGAAGAGGAGAACCAGGAAAAGAACATGGAATCTGTGGCCAACGGCCTCCAGGAATCACTGCCTCCTCTGCCATGAGACTAGGAGAAATGAAGGGTGATTGGCTTCAACATTTTGACCAAAGATTCTATAAAAGAATCAGTTGGAGGGGGAGTGGAGGGGACACAATGGCAAATTCTCATGGAGTCCAGACTTTCTTGAGCAATGAAGGCTGAACAAACCCCCCAAAATGTTGCCCTGCTTATCTTTAAATTTAATACAAAAATCTTCCCTTAAATCTTAAAGCAAGCAGTTGAGCTTTGCTAGCACACAATGACGACTTTAAACAGTGTGCTCTTTTAAGAGCTAATTGGATCACACTGATAAAAGTAACTTAAAAGTTTGGCAGGAAACCTTGGGAACGGTGCCTTCGTGAATGGGAAAGGAGCGATTCGGAAAAGAAGGGTGAGGCTGGAGGCCAACCAAAAGACCCAAACCAATGTCAATGAATTTATGTAGCGGGATTGCCGAATTGAAGTATATTCTGTCGTGTGTATTTGTAACAAAAGGAAATCATAATAACAAGAGAAACCTCCATGGAATACAGTCCTACTCTGACACACCTGTGTTGACATAAATCAGAACTGATACAATGGCAAATGGTCCTATGTAAAAGTGGAAAAAGACAAAAATATGTTCGGAAATAATGTGACAATTTATCAAAACAATTTCTCTCTCTGTGTGGTAAGATTAGGGAAAATTTTTTTTGCTTCCATTTTGTGCATACAAACAAAGCTAAAGTTTTATTACTATTGTTTCAGTGTGTTAAGAGTTGTACAAGCCCCTAAAAATAAATAAATAACACTCCTTTTGTCTCCCCACCCATGGTGGCACAAAGACTCCCAGGAGATAAAAGGACTGCTCTATCTTATTGCTCTGAACTAGAGCTTTCTCAAGAGTCCAACCTAAGTCTATAGGCTCAGCTCACAACAAAAGTGTTA
>NW_022111363.1:4255875-4256820 GCF_000313985.2 Echinops telfairi
GTTTCCCATCTGACAGCAACTGTGTGGAATTGTGAAGATTCAAGTTCTAAGAAGGGGCCTCGTGGGTGACTGCCAGTGGGTACTCAACTCAGCCAAGACATCTGCAGCTAACTCAGGTCCTTGGGGGGCACGAATGGCTTGTGCGCCACCACTCTTCACAAGGTTGGCAGTTGGAACTAATGCAGTAGTGCCACATGAGAAAGGCCTGGCAATCTGCTCCAACCAAGAAAACCTCAGGCAGCAGTTCCACTCTGTTGTCAACTCAACAGCAGTGAGTAACATTATACCAGAAGCACTTCCTTCTCGCTGCATGCATTTCATGTCCACAAAATGAAAGGCCGTCCAGGTAATATTCTACTGAACCCACCCATGCCCCTGCCCTGTGCTCCTCCCTCTTCGTATTGGTGAACTTGCTAGTAGCCTCCTTTTAACTCTTGCTCCAAAATGTCATAGCTAATCAAGAGATCTACCTGTATTTTAATTTTCCTATGCTGGGAATCTTAGGTCAGGATCCAAGTAAACTTTCATGAACTGTGGCTACATTCACAAATTTTTAACAAGGAAACCACGTGCCAATCTCCAATGGCTCCAGCAGAAAGCTAGAACTTGTCTTACTGAGCGTGTATGTACACTGGGTATCAGCATCTGTCTCCCTCCTTCCTTTCCCTCCCACTCCCTTCATTTACATTGTTTGGAAACAAAAAGTTAAAATGCCTCCTGTTATGCTTGTCAGTGGGAACTGTCTAATGGAGAAACTTACCTAGTGGTATCTTGAGGTCATTCTTAGGAGCCGTAACAGAGATAATGATACTGTATCTGCAAGATGTAGGAGCCCTAGTGACACGCAGGTAAAGCGTTCAGCAGCTAACAAAAAGGTGAGCGGTTTTGTTTTGTGTTCTGTATGATTGTCTGTATATGCAATCCAGGATAGGTGGGTCTACAAGA
>NW_022111363.1:4257790-4259326 GCF_000313985.2 Echinops telfairi
GGTTGTACTTGACCTCTGTAATCTGCCACGGCCTAGATGTCACTGATTACATTCCTAGGTGATGGTAAACATGGAATCTAACTACTCCAGCCCGACATGTGGGTAGTACTTCGCAGGTCGTGTTGACCCAGCTTCCTCCCATTAGTTGTCATCTTATATAAAAAATTAATCAAAACCACGAAATCAACAGAGAAATACTTCCTAAACTAATGCTCGTCTGTCTCTCCCCACCACCCACCTAGGACAGCAGGTTGTATTCACTTGCTATTCCCCTCCTGTGGAGTCCCGGTGGCACTGAGTTGGTTCAAACCCAAGGGCACTCTGCAGGAGGAAGATGAAGCTGTTGGCCCCTATAGATTGACAGCTGTGGAAACCCACACAGGGTTGAGCTGCAAATGACTCAATGGCAGTGGGTTCCCACCATGTAACCTGGTGGCAGAGTGGTTCAGTAACGATCAGTCTTGGTCAACTTGTAAAAAAATGTCTGTCTTAAAAAAAAAAAAAAAAGGTAAAATAAAAGTAAGAAAGTGTACCTGCCTTGAGCATTGTGCTCTTTTAAGAACTACCTACAGGACATCGATCTGTTAGGAGCAAGTGGAAAGATGAGACACACACTTGAGGGGAGCGGTGAATTCATGCTCCTGGAGGAGGGACTCGGAAGAGCGGGGTGAGAAGGCTTACACAATTCAAAGAATATAGAATATATACCGTATACACTCGAGTATAAGCCGAGCTTTTCAACACATTTTTAATACAGTTTTTGTGGTAAAATTAGGTGCCTCGGCTGATATTTGGGTTGGCTTATACTCAAGTAGATACGGTCATCAAAAGCACTGGATTGAACATGTAGAAACTGTTGAACTGGTGGATGTTATACTGTGCATATTCTCAACAACAAAAAAAGAGAATGAGGGCAACATATGTACAAACATGTCTGATTCAAATGATGTATGGATGGTGATGAGAGTTGTACGAGACCCTAGTAAAATTATTAAAACAAAACAGTGGTTCTCAACCTGGGGGGTCAAAAGACCGTTTCATAAGGGTCGCCTAAGTCCATTGGAAAACACATACTTCCGATGGTGTTAGGAACCGAGACACCGCTCCTCTCTTTCCGTCTCCAGGCGGGTCCACCTACATGCAGAGACCCACATCCAAGTACCGAGCCGGCATGAAGACTGTTACCCATGCTACACCATGCTTCAAGACAAATTTAATTTATTTGTAATTAGAAATAAGTATTTCACAATAAAAAACAAAAAAACCCTCCAGGTCTGTCTAAATAAGATAGCCTGGATGAACAATCTGGAGGAGAAAACAATGGGACCAACAGTTCCGTGGGCACATGGGACAGGGGGAGGTGGGGGTACAGGTAGAGGTGTTAACAAACCCACGGACAAGGGAACAATAAGTGATCCAAATCGGGATGAGGCCTGTTAGGGCGTAATCAAGGATAATGTAACCGAGAGGAATTACTGACCCCAAATGAAGGCTGAGCATGATAGTGGGACAAGAGGAAAGTCAAAGGAAATAGAG
>NW_022111363.1:4260644-4262153 GCF_000313985.2 Echinops telfairi
GGCTGGATCGGCTGGTGGAATCCCTGAAGCTACTATGTCCCTTAGGCCCCTTCAGGTCACCCTCCAGAGCTCTATTTTCACCCAAACAATAAAAAAGTCTATAGGGAGGTACACACACCATAGGACACTCCTGTCCAAGTGAGTGATACTACCCACCCCATCCCAACCCCAATGATCTAGGGGGGCTGCAAAAGCAGATACTTACACTTTATCCTGAATTATGGGCGAGATACAAATGTTTTTAATTGCCAGGGGGATGCTGGTTAAATTTTTTCTTTTGAAGGGGCAGTGGGCCAGGTAATTTTGGGAACCTATATGTTAGAAAACTGAACCACGTGAGATCAAAAGGGCAGCACTGACCCAAGGTCAAAGTTCAGAAGGGTTAGAAAGGAATGAAAACAGGAAACACAGGGAGGAAGTGAGGTAAATGATACTACATTGTGGGGATTACAATCAATGAGATGAAACAAAATGTGTATGAATTATTGAATAGACTAGTTCTACCGCCATCCGATTCACAGTAAATTCAAATAAATAAAGGTAAAGGGGAGTGATGGAGGGAACTTACTCTGAAACAGTTCAGAACCCACCCCCCCAATGTTGGTATATACCAGGTATATGCCATCAAGTCAGTTCCGACTCCCGATCGCCACGTGTGTGCTGGAGTAAAACTGTGCTCCACAGGGTTTTCAATGGCTGGTTTTTCACTAGATCACCAGCCTTTCTTCTGAGGTTCGCATGCGTGTACGCATGCACAGACAAGATAATTAGGCAAATGTAGCACAACACTAGCAATCAGTGGACCTAGATAAAGTAAGATGAGAGCCCTTTGACAATTTTTGGAACACTTATAAAATTTTGAATTTACCCTCTAATGGAAAAGCTTTAAAAAGAATCGGTAACCTTTTAAGATACAGAGAGCAATACCAGGCTTTGAAAATATTGCTCAGTTCCAACATCAGACTGGTGAACAGGCAGGGCATTTCCAGTGTCGGATTTTTATTGGCAGTAACAGGTTCCGTTTAAAAGACCCGTTTGCAACTTTGGTGGGGACGGCCTCACTCCGCGGTGCCGCATCATCTGCACGTCCTTTACCTGAGACATCCATCTGTCATCTCCTTGAATATCTTCGGCCGCATGTGGGATAGCTGCTGGGTTTGAATCTCCTTGGCTCATTCTACACCTGGGAAAAGAATGCTTACGTCATGTTTCAGTCATTAATGGGGTGCTTTATTTGTTATGACTTACGTATTACACATCCACTTGAAAATAATCATTTCAGTTTCACTGTGGCTTTTCCTAGAAATTAAAACTAGAGTTCATTTACAGTAGGGAAGTGTCCCAAGACTCTTAAGTATCACAAAAATATCTATCATCACTAACTTCAAGATAGGTCTGAATATCATTTACCAACAATGCACTGAATTAAAAACATCTGCTTCGAAAAGTGGATGAAGGGAGACGTCGGATAGGGCAAGATATGACAAAATACCCATTTATAAACTATCA
>NW_022111363.1:4263132-4280308 GCF_000313985.2 Echinops telfairi
TATCGAGACTACTTCTGAGCAATTCTGGAGAGTATACACCACAGACATGAGAAGACATTTCACATATGCAAAAGACATGGAAAGAAAAAATTCTGGTGTTGGGGGAAAGGTGGGGCTTATGTTAATTTTACCTCCCAAATTTGGTCTTTCCACAAGCCATGGTGTTTTCAAGCACTTCCTGTGCATGTGAAAGCTGGACACTGAACAAGGAAGACTGAAGGTGTGGTGCATTTGAGTGACGGTGCTGGAGAAGACTACTGAAAGTACTGTGGACTGCCAAAAGAACAAATCTGTCTGGGAAGAAGTACAGCCAGAATGCTCCTTAGGGGCGAGGATGGTGAGACTGTGTCTCATGTTCTTTGGACATGCTGTCAGGAGAGAGCAGTCCCTGGAGAGGGGGCACTGAAAACGAGGAAGGTCCTTGATGAGATGGACTGACAGGCACAATGGCGGCAGCAATGGGCTCAAAGATAAGAACAATTGTGAGGGTGGCACCGGACCAGGCTGGCATTGTTTGTTCTGTTGTACAAAGGGACCATCAGCACCTGACAACAACAAACCCTCAGTTTTTAAGACCTACTCATGATCACCTCCTAAGAGCCAGGAACAAGGAAGAGGAGCTGGAGTTTGCATTACACACCGAGACCCCCAAAGCTCTGGACACACCTGTTCTCCGGAGGATGCTGAGATTCCTTTGGGCCAGTCTTCACTTTGGGAACCTTCCCAGACCTCACCCTACGCACCTCCTTTAAAATACAGCTGTCATTGTATGTCTAGAGCTGTCTGTGGGTTGTTCCAATCGTGTCACTATTGGACACGATGACAAAATGGAGTCTGGCAATGAGTTTGCTCTGAGCTGCTCCAAGGGAGAAAGAGGAGGCTATCTGTTCCCAAAGGATTTCCATCTTCAAAACCCCAGGGAGCAGTTCTATTCGACCCTACTTGATCTCCCAAGATGAGAATTCACTCGATAGCAGGGAGTTGGGCTCAAGAAAGTACTAAGTGCCCACAGGGCTGCAGTTAAGTGGCCCGTGACCCCTGAACTTGTGACTGGCTCTGAGGGTGAAGATACTCCTAAACCTAAACCTAGAGCTGATCATAATTGAGAGGTGTTCTTGGAAGCCTCCTGAGTGACAAATGGAAGGATATACTTTTAACTTGTGAGTTCTAGCTTCAGGTGGTTAGGGTCAGAGAGAGAGATGCTGCCTTTGCAGCTGATATTAAAACCAAAACACCAAACCCACAGCTACTGGGTCAATTCAATTCCAACTCATAGTGGCCCTAAATAGGGTTTCTTGGGCTGTGGATTCTTATAGGAGCAGAGAGTTTCCTTTTCCTCCCATGGAAGCAATAGTGTGGTTAGGAGAGAAACGAAAAAGGAAAGACTTGTATTTATGCCCATCTGTTAGTATCCTCATAGTCACTTATAGAAAAAAGGAAGACATACTCTTTGTGGGCAATCGATTTTTCATTCCCGAGCCAATGTCAAACACAGCTAAGCTTCCTCAGGAAAGGGACTGGGTGCCACATACTCAGTACGTATTTACTAGGTATGCAAAGCACAGGGGCTGTCGAGGTGGTCGTTTTTCAGAATCCGGAAACAGCCAGCCCTAGACATGGAAGCATGTCTTCACTCATGAAAAATTATTGAAGCAAAGACTAGCAACACGGATTGCCCACACCGGTAAGCCCAATCCTAAATAACACTAGGTCTGAAATAAAATCCTGCTGTTGCCCTTAGCTGCTGTGGAGTTGACAGCAACTCGTGGTGAGATCGTGTGCACAGAGCAGATCCGCTCCAGAGGGTTTTCAAGACTGGGGGTTTTCGGAAGCAGATCGCCACGCTTGTCTGCACAGGCACAGCATGCTAAATCCTGACCACCAGCCTTTTGGCTGGTGACAGAATGCTTAACCAAGCGCCACCCAAACCCAACTCATTACCACAAGGCAATGCTGACTCATAGGTTGCAGGTCATACAATTCCATAGAAGAGGAGGACTGCTCCGGAGGGTCTTAGGGTAGAATCCTGACAGAAGCAGATTGCCCCATCTTTCTCCCCACCAAGCAGCTGGTGAGTCCAGGTCGCTAGTATTTCGATTAATAGTCAAGCACTGAACCACTGAATCACCAGGGCTGGTTCTCTCTCTCTCTCTCTGCGGAGAGCAAATATTGGTGGGAGGGGACATGTAAGTGGTCAAAGTAATCCCTCAAAGCCTAAGATGGATCTGTAAAGTGTAATTCACATAGCATTACATTGCATTAGGTATGAAAGGTAATCTCAAGGTGATTTAAAGTATACAGAAGGATTGTGTCGGTTAGATGCAAACACCATGACATTTCATATAAGGGACTTGGGTACTTGTGAATTTTGGTATCGATGGGGGCTCTCCACCATGTATGGTATTGCAAGTACCAGCAGGGTCACCCAAAGGGAACAGGTTTCAGCAGAGCTTCCAGACTGAAAACAGACACTGAATGAAGGCTGTCTACTTCACAGGAATAAGCCACTGAAAACCCTATGGGTAGGGCTGAAACACTCTCAGTTACTGAAAACCTAATGAACAGAAGCAGAGCATTGCCACAGAGAATGGCAGAAGGACGGTCCCTTAGGCTGAAACCATAAAAACCAAACTCTGCCACTGAGTCGATGCCAACTCATAGCAACCCTATAGGTCAGGGTAGAACTGCCCAAGTTTCCATGACTGTAACTCTTTACAGAAGTAGAAAGCCCCACCCTCCTCCTAAGGAGTGGCTGCTGGTTTGGAACTGCTGACCTTGTGATCAGTAGCCCAACACATCACCAGTATGCCACTAAGCTCCTCAGGAAGGAAGGGACTCAAAATATGATTAAGAGCTGCCTTCTCAAAGTAGAGTCGACCATAATGAGTGGGAAGGAGTAAAGCCTGGGGGAGTATAGCCTTCAGGACCTTCAAACGAGGAGAAGATCTCATTTCGTACATCCATCAATAATCGGATCATGGGATGTATGAAGTATGAATCTAAGAAAAGTGGAAGTTAAAAATGAAACAGGACACATAAAGATCAACACTCTAGTTGTTAGTGAGCTGAAATGGGCTGGTATTGGTGATTTTTAATTAGAAGATAGCATGGTTTACTATGTTGGGAATGACACAATAAAGATGAATGGCGTTGCATGCATGGTCAAAAAGGACATTTCAAAATCTATCTAGTACAGAGTACGTGTGTGTGTACACTACGGTATACACAAAACATATTACCACTAGGGTTCAAGTTCACACACGCATGGATTTATACTAGACAAAAAGCAAGTAAACCTGTCTCAGTGATCAGTGGGTATCTGCAGACAAGTACTCTCAGTAATACACTTCTTAGTTTCCTTAGGGTGCCTTCTAAAAACAAAACAGAGCGATCCAATCCAAACAGTGGTTTCTGAGAGGAATCTACTGGGCCAGTCAAATTCAACAGCAAAGAACAACTCAGAAAGCTGGGGAGACTATTTTAAGAGGGCTCTAAAAGGATAATCTTGGTAGATTGGGTCAAGGTCACAGAAGTAGTTTAAAACTTAAAGATATTTGAAAACTACATTGGTGAGAAAGAGCCTAAGATTATTGTGCCAAGGAAACCCGCCCCCATCATGACCACGCACCTATTCATTCTTCCAGAGTAGCAACCACTGTCCTGTGAGCATTTCACTGGGAAACCTTACCCTACCCCACCACCCTCCAGCCCCAACCTTGCCCCTTCAGGCTGCTTTTTACTCCCCAAACGCAAAGAACATTTCAAAGGAGCACAACTTGAGTGCCTTAAGGAGCCAAGACTGCCCTTTGGACGTGGTATAAATTGAAGAGTGTAGAATTCTTTGGGGGAGAGGGTTAGAGATGAAAACACTGCCATCAGAAGTGACAGATCTTGAGAGAAGACAGACTGAGAAACAACAGCATCACACTTTAATATCTGTTTCATAGAGTTTTCTATGGGTCAATAGCGATCCTTCTTGACTCACCCTCTTATGCTGTCCTGTTCTTCAATCACTTGGCCTCTTCTTGAATCTCTACTGAGAAACTATCTCCTGAAACAAGCTTCCTTATTGTGTACTCTTGTCTGTTGGAAAAGGAACCTTGGTGGCACTGTGGGTTAGACACTGAATTGCTAACCACAAGCTCAGTGGTTCAAACTCATCAGCTGCTCTGAGGGAGTGAGACTGTCTACTCCCATAATGAGATAAGTGAATTACTGCAAGAATTTGCCTGCAGGCACCCATTGATCACAGAGACGTGGTTAAATCATTTTTGCAAACCACGGCACATAAGAACTGAAACCAGATAGCAATACTTTTTGACTCACTCTGGTGTTCCAAGATTGTCTTTTACATTCCCTGGTGCATATACTCCACTGTCAAGATTAATGTTCTTTTAGGATCTCTTCAGATCTTCAGGAGCCCTGCTGGTGCAGTGGGTTTAGCACCCAGCTACTAACTGAAAGGCTGGCAGTACAAACCTACCAGTGGCTCCCCAAAAGAAAGATCAGGCAGTCGGCTTCTGTAGATTTACAGCTTCAGAAAGCCTATTCTTCCCTTTAGGGCCATTTAAGTCCCAATCTACTTGACAGTAGTGGAGTTTTCTTAGATCTATGATCAATTTACAGACACAGATTTTCAGAACTCAACCAACAAGTAAACTGATCTAAAATAATCACTGCAATACACATTTGCTAAGAACTTACTGCTTACAAGACATTGTTTTAGTTTTTTTGTTATTAAAGACAACTGAAGTTCAAAGAGATTAAAGAGATGCGCTTCATGAGTAGGAGAGCTGGGATGTGAACTCAGGCTAAACTCACTTCTAGACCCGATTTACTTCTCCCCACATGTTCCACTGAATATTCAATGCAGAGGGCATTAGGCTTTTATATAGAAAAGCTTGTATGGGACCATAAGGAGCCCTATGGAAAAGCATTGGGCTGTCAATTTCAAGGCCAGCAGTTCAAACCCTCCAGCTGCTTCCTGGCGTCACTGCTCCTCTATAGCTCGGTAGCCTGGGAAAACCTAAATAAAGTCTGTGACTCCGGCTCAAATTAATGGCAGTGAGTTTGGCTTTGGGTTTGTGAAAGCGATACATCTGAACTTAGCAAGTTGATTTGCTATTTTCTATGAAAACCTACTTTCTGAGCAGAACACTTCAACCTTGGTCCTAAATCTCTTCACAGGAAAAATAACAAAAATTACTTGGGCACAGAAACTGGGGAACAAAATATCATGTATTTCAGGTTACAGAGCAGGTATGATTGGGAGATGTAAAAATATTCCCAATTATCTGGTCTCCCTGCCCCCTTAACTATGAACCCTGGTGGTGCTGTAAGATAAGCAATGGGCTGCTCAGTCAAACCCCCCCTCTCCCCCCACAACCAGCCATTCCGTGTGTGGGACAAAGATGCAGCTCTCTGCTCCTGGAAAGATGTACCACCTTGGAAATCCTCTCCAGGGCTGCTCGGAGTCCAAATGGACTCCACAGCAGTGGGTGGTGGGTTCGCCATGAATACTTTCTTTTTCCTCCAGAAGAGCAAAGAATCTGAGGGAAAGCTTGTTTCTTTGTGCCTCAGACACTTGAGTTTTGTCTGATTTTGCCAAATGAAAAATCTTACAATACAAAGTAGCTTTCCTAGTTTTACTGATGCCTGTGCGTTGGTAACATTTTCAAATAGAAGGGAAAGGAAAACGGAGCCACAAACACATGCTAGCCCTGAGAACCAGGAGGAAATGTACAATTCCTCAAAACTCTACAGCTGCCCAGTCAGTTTCAACTCACAGCACAGCTACAGGACAGGGCAGAACCGCCCATGTGAGCGTCTGAGACTGTAGCTACAGGAGTAGAAAGCCTCATTTTCTCCACAGGGCAGGTGGTGGTTTTGAATTGCTAACCTATCCCTTAGCAGCCCAAACTGTATCCACTATGCCACCTGGAGACAACATATTCTTTAAAGTAAAAATGAAGAATGAGTCAGGGAGCAAAAAAATAAAAAAAGACTGAGTCAGGAACTGCTACCTAGATAGCAGGCTGTGTTCAAACTCACGGCCATCAAGCCACTTCCGAAATCAGAGCAACCTTAAAAGAAAGGGTAGAACTGCCCCTGTGGGTTTCTGAGCTTGTCAGTCTTCTATCTCCTGCAGAGTGGCTGGTGGTCTTGAACTGCGGACCTTGTAGTTAGCAGCCCAAGGTATAACCTAATACGCCACCAGGGATTCTCAGACTGTGCTCACTCACATACTCCACTGAGTTGATTCTAACTCAGAGCAACCTTACAGGACAGGGAGAACTGCTCCTGCTGATTTCCAAGACTGAACTCTTTAGAGTGGAAAATGTCATCTTTCCCATGGGGCGGCTGGTAGTTTCGAACTGCCAAGCCTCCTTCCGGTTAGCAGCTCAAGGAGTAACCCACTTTACCACCAAAGCTCCTCTCAGACTGTGGCAGGCCATAAAAATCTGGGCAACTTTTGGGTGCCCTGCCTCAGGTAGAAGGCAAGATTAAAACAGAGAGATCTTCAGAATGGAGAAAGCAGTAATCGGTGATTTTTTAAGAAGGAACCCACTGAGAGATGTGATTTCCATCTAGCTTACTGATTCATAGTCATTGCACAGTGGAGCAAACCATTCCCTTCCGACAGGCAACACAACAGCGAGCGCATTTGGAACAACCTACACTGGAGGTTTCATTTCCAGTGTCCCTACTGTCTCCATCTTCTGTACTTGGACCATAACAGTATAATACCAGTATTTAACAGTAAAGTACCAGAATTCCAGCATTGTAGAAGGCCATTTTTAAACAAAAGAATTACAAATTCTCAAACTGAGTGGGATGTTTCTTTCTTTAATTGTTTTTTCTATTTCTTTAACCCTAACCCTAGGGATATTTCTTTTCAACCAGGATACAGTTCCGGGTGGGGGGAGAGTGGGGGCTGCACTTCATTGTCACAGGGAGTTGGCAAGGTTAATCTGAAAAGGAAGGCGGTGCTTCATCCTGAATCCAGCACATCCATAATTTATCATCCAATGCACAGGCCAAGAAATTAACACACAATCATTTGCTCTGCCCGGGCTAGGCTAATCTACACAGAGGGAGCCTCTATGCACCCAGGAGAAGAACTTAAAGATACAAAGTTGTCTTTAGGTCTCCTGCTGAGTCAACAGGATGGTTTCTAGGATGGTACATCTTTATGGGGGCAGACGCATTTTTCTCCCATAGAGCTAGCTGCTGGTGGGTTTGAAATTCCCAGCCTACCCTGCTGGCCCAATGCGTACCCTACCAGGCCACCATCCCAGTCTCAGGGCAGCTAGTCCTCTGTTTCCTTTCACCTTTGTCTACACCTTTACCTATCACCCAAACTCCTCATATTTAAAGCTGATCAAATGAGTCCCCAGGTGGGTCCAGGTGGACTTCCCTGTCTCTTTTAAAAAGAATATTGTTTGTACATAAATTCTGGAAGTCCTGCTTTGGAAAGCTGATGTAAGGAGCAGGAAGTCTTCATGCCTGCGATCAATCAAACCTATAAACCCGTGAACCGGGAGTAAGGCACTTAAAAAAACCTCCCTCCTAGCTGGTTAACAAGCTGCATGACCTGGGGTAAAGCACCCACCGCTCTGAGTCTCCCGTCTCTAAAATGGGGTGCTAGACTGGACGGTCCCCTAGGAAATAATCGCTTCTGAGTCATGACAGTCTAGGGGGTCTTTTGAATACGTTGGAGGAGGAAATGGAGAAGTTGCGGAAGAGTTGAAATTTTTCCACGAAAGAGGGAGGAAAAAGTGCCTGGTTCAAATAGAGCCGAGTGACTGGTTAGGGCCCACGTAATGGCCCCCGGGAAAAGAGCGAGATGGGTCAGAGGTTCAACCTCAGGGACGGAGGCAACAGCTGAGCCCGAGACGAGAACTGCTACAGATGGTACGGGCAGGAGCGACCAGCGGCCAAGGGGAGGCCTACTCCAGGGGGTGTGGACGCGAAGGGGGTCGGCCTGCCGCGACCATCCTCAACCGGGAAAGGCGGGGCTGAGCAACCGGCTGGCGGCAGCGGGAAACCGACAGGTTTGGGAGCGGGGTGCGGGTGAAAGGCTCTCCAGGGATGGCGAGCGGCCGGGGAGGTCCCGGGCGGCTGGAGAGCCAACGCCGCGCCCGCGGAGAAGGCGCGCGCGGGAGACCCCCAAGGGCCCGGCGGGGAAGTGGTGGCGCGGGGGGGAGGGGCGCCGGGCCGTGGGGGAGGGGAGATCGCGGGCTTCTCACAATAACAAATCGCAGCCTCACCTCTAAGTCACCGGCTCCTGGCGACTCTGGATGCACTCACTCAGGTAAAGGGTCCGTGCGGGCCCCAAGCGGCTGCGGCGTCGGCGGGTGGCGCGTCTGTCGCTCCCTCGCTCAGTCCCGGCGGCCCCGCTCCGACGCGTCCCTCCTCCGGCCCCAGCACCAGCAGCAGCGCCTCCACTTCCGGTTCCCCTGCCACTCAGGCAAATGGACCCCGGAAGTCCCGCCCCCACGCCGCCCGGCCCGTGCGTGGCCTCTGGCGCTCGGCTCTCACCCGCTGCGGGAGCCGGCTGCGGACGCCCAGGTGTCCGGCCCCGCCCCGCGGGGTTCCCCGCTTTGTTCTCCATCCTGCCTTCTGTTGTGCAGGTCGTCTGCAGGACTTGGATTGGCCTTCATCTTTCCTGCAGCTGCATCCCTCAAGCCTGCGTTAATGTCACTGCTGGGCGGCGATGGCCTTCGGGACCTCACTCTGACGCCATTCCCCTGCCACCCAGCCAACCTGGCTTCCTTCCCCACCCCATGAAATGACCCTGATCGCCGAACGAGGGAGGGCAGAACTCCCCCAAGGTTAATAAAACAGCCCCTGCAATTACGAGAAGGGGAACCGTTCTGTGCGTGAACGCACGGAAACGTCGTCACCACCTCGGACTTCGTAGGTGGATAACACCCCTCCGCCTTAAAGACTGTCCTTAAAGATCCATCCCGTTTAAGGAAAGATATTAACATATGAAGTCAATACGGAAAAGATTATATAAATAAATGATGGATAACTGCAGGAGCTGCAAAGCAGCGCGGGGAAACGTTGCTGTGGATTTCTATCTTTAGCGACCCCATACAAAAGAGGGGGTGCGAAAAATGCGGGCTTACCTTGTGCACCGGCTTAGCGGAGCCAGACCGGGAACTGGCCCTTTAAGAAAGGATCAGAGGCCTTCCCCCCAAGCAGGGGAAGCCACACAACCTTCCAGAGCTGGAAAACTGGATCAAGGGATTTTGATTTTGCTCACAAAACTAGGATTACGGTAAAATCCTAGAAGCCTAAGGTTTTCGGATACAGAACAATACTTTTCAGATCACCTCTGTTATCAAACGTTCCTAAATTCTCTCAGGCGTATATAGTCCAAAATAATTTCATCATCATAGAAAACGATTTTACATTGCTAATTTACCTTGGAATTCTCTTGCGGATCCTCACACAATATGTGACACACCAGTAGGTGCACAGTAAATGTTGTTGTAGTGTTTTATTGAAAAGAATTAGTGTCTGGGGGACTCAAATGATAGTATAAG
Organism: Echinops telfairi; assembly: GCF_000313985.2. Lineage (NCBI taxonomy): Eukaryota > Metazoa > Chordata > Mammalia > Afrosoricida > Tenrecidae > Echinops > Echinops telfairi. Next base: position 4,272,687 of record NW_022111363.1, read on the forward strand.
GAGCAGCCAACAAATACACTGAGAGCGGAAGAGAAACCTCATGGACTATTTGCCAGAGATAAACCCATCGGAGGCTGCACGTGCCAGTGTCAACACACAACACACTTTAATGCATTGCTTGTTTCTCACACTCTCTTCCCTGCTGCACGGAACTTTGTCCTGTGGATTTCCAACACCCGGCATGATGTGTGATCCAAAGCAGACTCGAATGAAATACTGTTGAATCCTTACATGGCCTCTCGTTCTGCTTCCTTGTTACCAGCCTTTTAAGAAACATAAACCCGGGAGGAGGTGTGCCTCTAGGAAACCTTTTTAAAAACAAGAAATCCTTTCTGTTTAGTCAGTTCTGACTCACAGCAGTCCCACGCATGTGTCAGAGTAGAACAATGCCCCGTGTGCTTTCAAGGGCCGGTCTTTTTATTTCTATTTTTTTCTTCCAAGGAGCCTCTGAGTGGATCGAACCCGCAATGTGTCAGTTAACAGCTGAGCACTGTGACATGAGACAGGGTATAAGTGGGATGAGAGATGTGACACTGTGGGGGTGTTGACTAATGACACAAAAGACGTGTGTGAATTGCGAAATGGAAAACCAATTTGCTCTGTACTCTTTCACCCACTTCACAACAAAAAGTTAAAACAAATGAAAACTAGTTGAGCTAGTCTTATCATTTGCACCACTCCAGGATGCATAGCTCCAAAAACGGAACTCACTGCCCAGGAGTCAAGTCCCACACATTGGGACCCTCCAGGGGAGGGTAGAACTGCCCGCTGTGACTTTCCGAGGCTGTCAATCTTTACATGAACAGAAGCCTCTTCTCTCTCCCATGGAGTGACAGGTGGATTTGAACTGCTGCCATTGCAGTTCACAGCCCGATGCACAACCCACTATGTTACCAGAGCTCCTCAAGGAGGCTCTTAACTAAAACTCCAAACTTGCTGCCATCCAATGCGAACTCATAGTGACCCTACAGGACAAGGTAGAACTGCCTCCCTTAGTTTCTGAGACTACCGGTAACTCTTTATGTGAGTAGATATCCCCGTCTTTCTTCCGAGGAGCAGCTAGTAGTTTTGAACTGTTGACTTTGAGATTAGCAGCCCAATGTGTAACCACTCCAGCACCGGGGCTCCCAGGCACGCACTATTAGGTCTGTGAAAACAGCCTCAGCAAATTTCTAAACGCCTTTACAATCCATACAATTTTTTGTGTGTTTGAGCAAAATCTCAATGTCACTGAACTCTGAGATTCTTTTTAAGTTTGTCTCCTCAATTTGTGTTGGCATTCTAAACAATTCTTTTTATTATTTTGTTTTATATTAAAGGAAAGTTGTCTTGTGGAAAGGCTAGGCTTTAGTTTGCCCTAGTTTCTTGTTTTAGGGCCACTGTTTATTTCACTTCTTCAAGCCTTTGTTTCTCTCTCTCTCTGTTTTTACAGTTTTATTAGCACATAATCCACATATCATACAATTCAATAACTCAATCATATTAAGAGGAATTGTACAATCATTACCATAATCAACTTTAGAACGTCCCCCCTTTTTTTACATGGTTCAATCGCTTTTTAAAATGAGTTGTGTAATCACAATCAGTTCTGCGCTCCTTCCCACTGGGACTTTGTTTCTTAGTCTTTAAGAGAAAGGGGCTGGACCAGATAATGGCTAATGCCCTTTCTATCTCTAACTTCCACCCTTCCCCTGGGCTGCATGTGTGAACATAATTCTGGTGACTTGCACTCCATTCACGATCCTATCTCGCCGCCTCTCGCTTCCCACAAACAAGCCCCTCCTCCTCCCCCTCCCAGGCCACAGTCTGTTTTCTCCATCCAGTCCTTGTTAACACAAAAAAAATAGCTCATTTCTGACCAAGAAATGAACCGACTGAAAATTATCCCTTGATAGTTTGCCCTTGGGCTTGCCCTTCCATTAGGGCCAGTTGTTGGTGTTAGGTGCCATCTAGTCAGCTCTGACCCATAAGCCCAACAGCACAAAAACTGCCCGGTCCTGTGCCAGCCTCACCATTGTTCCCAAGGGATCTGTAATTTATATGACTTCTGATTACTGGTGATTTACTGATAAAATTCTTACCTTCCACTGGGGAGACGAGGAGCCTTGATGGCATAGTGGTTACAAGGTCAGCAGTTCAAAACCACCAGCCTCTCCAAGGGAGAAAGATGGGGCTTTTTTACTCTTGTAAAGAGTTATAGTCTCACAGTGTAAGAGGGGAAATAACAACAATAATATACAATTGATCAAGGATTCATAAGGATGGGAGGGGGGCGGGAAGAGGAGCTGACACCAAGGGCTCAAGTAGAAAGGAAATGTCTTGGAAATGTTGATGGCGACACATGGACAGAGGCGGAACTGAGGAACAGGGATGGAGAGATGGACACACTGACAGGACAAGGGAGAGGAGGAACAGAAATGACTTTATTAGGCGGGAGGGGTAAGGAGCTCCCGGACAAGGTTCCATGACCTAGGCCAATAGGTCAGGGAAGTCATGCTCAGCAGCTGGGGGCGAGGGCTTTTAAAGGGGTGGTGAGGAATGTATGGCAATGATGGCAATCAGCATATGGGGTCTGGAAACTCCAAGAATTGCTTGTAGACTGCTCGCAGCTTTCTTTGAACCCAGAACATCTGGTTTCACTGGTTATCTTATCTGGCGGTTATCTTATCGGGCACCGGCTACTGCTGACTTTTGGGATGTGCAGGGAAGCATGTGCAGGGCCCAGAACTGCTTCAGTTTAGTCCAAACAGGGGCTGCCTAGTTCGGACCCGGCCCAAACATTCCAAACTTCTTAATATTGGTAATGCGGTGACGTTTTTTTGTCTTAACTACTTCCTGTTGAGATAGGGCGAAGAAGGGGGGCATTACGAGTTGGAAGGTTCGGAGGCGGGCCAGTCAGCAGCGGACTGTAAGGGTGAAGAAGCTGATTGAAGGTCAGGTTGGAGATATCTTTCATCGATTCCTGCAAGAATCTAAACACACACAGAGCTAAGAGCAAAAGCACACAGATTATTATCAGAGGCCGTAACCCAGGACAGGGCAGGATTTTGAAACCATGAGAAGCTGGTGGTGCTCCACTGACGTTTCCTGATTTTATTGGCCATGGTGCGGAATCCCTTAACATTTTGTTTAACTATGTCCGATTCATTAATATAATAACAGTCTTTATGTAGAAACATGCATGTTCCTCTTTTATCTGCTGTTAATAAATCGAGAGCTTGGTGATTTTGTAGGGTGACTTGTGCTAAAGATGTTAACTGCCTTTGGAGGGAGACAAGAGAGTTATCAGTTTGATGTTTTTTTTGCAATGGATGATGGCTGCTTTTGCTGGCAGCTGAGGAGCCCGTAAGAGATTAACTATTAATTTACTGTTTACTATGGGGGACCCTTTGGTAGTCAGAAAATCCCTGCTCCTTCCAGACGCTGACATGACAGTGAGCTATAAGGAACGCATAATTAGAATCAGAATATATATTAGCCGTTTTTTCCTTTAGCTAGATGGAGAGCTCAAGTGAGAGCAACAAGTTTTGTTTTTTTGGAAGTAGTTTTTATTGGGAGGCGTGCAGCTTTCCAGACTTGGTCAAGTGAGAGGACAGCATACGCAGCCTGCCGTTGCCCCCTGGGCATCTACGACAGAACTGCCATCAACAAAGGTAGATCTGGGTTAGGATACGGTTGATCAGCGAGTCTGAGTCAGGGCAGTGTTAGTTCCTCAACTGCCTGGGGGCAGGAGTGACCACTAAGTTCCAGCGGGTCTAGGAGCTGGGGCAAGAGGGTTGCTGGGTTTAAAGAGGGAGCCTGGCGCAGAGTTATGTTAGGGTGTTCAATAAACATGCGACAGATTTTCTGCAAGCGGCTTGGAGACAGCAAAGACAGGACTCAGTGTGAGAGGAGGTCCTGCAGCCTGTGGGGATAGGCTTTCCCTGGGTTAACTTTAGGGCTCTTTTGGTGAGGGCAGTGGCTGCCGCCAGGGCCCGGAGGCAGGGTTGCCAACCTCTGACTGTCATATTTAGATGCTTAGACAGACAAGCTATAGGGGATAGAGCGGGCCCCAGGGGCTGAGCCAGGACTCCGACTGCTGTGCCTTGTTTTTTTTTGCCTGTGTAGAGTAAAAAAGGTTTGGCAGGGTTTGGTAGATGAAGGGGTAGGGGTGAAGAAGGGCATGTCGTAGTTTGTTAAAGGCAGCTTTGACTTAGAGTTAAACTCAGAATGATGGGGGTGGGGCACAGGCTTAAACAGCAGCGGAATGAGAAGTGTGTCTTGGAGGGAGAGAGAAGTTAAGGGAGTTGGGCCGGGTCTGCTTTAGATCGGTTTTAGGAGGGGCTGCAGGTAAAGGCAAAGGAATGTTGACAAGTTGGGCTAAAGGGGGTGGTGAAAAAGGTATAGTGGAAGGGAGGATGTGAGACAAAAGAGTATAGGGGTCGGGAGCTACCGGGTGTATGGAGATAACAGCTTCGTTAATGAGGTGCAGGTCCTGGACCAAGCAATAAGTACCATTTGGTTTCTTACTGGTAAGATTGGAGTGTTGCAGGGAGAGTGGGTAGGAGTAATGAGGTTGTTAGAAAGGAGGCGTTGTATAATGGGTTAACATTGGGAGGCAATGAGGTCTGTAGGGCCAGTTCTTCCAGGTTGGGTGACAGAAGGGGAAGGAGCAGAGGTGCTGTGAGACCAAAAGTAAGGTGTAAGGAGGTTCTTAACTTATTTTAAATGTTTCTTACCAACAGAGGGATTATAAGGAAGCAATGAGTAAAGGGCTAGTACACCTGGGGCAGGTAGGCTTGCCATAAATATCCATGACTGAGATTGAGGAAGGACTGCCTAGCCCTGAAAATGAGGGCAGGTCAGAAAAGAGAGCTTCTGTGTAAGAAGGAAATTTACTCACCCAATACCTTGAGCAATACCCAGGCTTGGCGAGGGTGACGGGGGTCCAGTCAGGGTCCCTTCAGTCTTTGGCCAATCCCAGCAGGGCCAACGGTGGGTCAGGAATTGGAAGGACAGTCCCCCCACGTGGAGACACAAAGGGCCTGTCGCTTTCCCAAGGTCAGTCAGACTTCCAGTGTCCACTTTGACCTCACGCCGGGCAGGGTTTGGTTGGAGCTTTAGGCCTGGGGCACTTCTGTGACCAGTGCCCTTCTCTGCATTGAAGCAGGCACCAGGTGGCAGTCGTTGTTCCCATACACCCTTGCCCCACGCTGCCCTTCTGGGGCCTCTGGGGAATCGCCAGCCACAGGGTTGCTACTAAGGCTTGGGTTGGAAACTTTCCTTCTGCCGGAACCAGGCATCACGGGCTGCCTGCCTGCTCCTCAGGGCTGTTAGAACCTTAAATGCCATATTCGCTAAATCTCAGACCGGGGTTTGAGGGCCTTTCTTCTGCCTTTTTAAACGTTTAATATAAAGCATCAGTTAAGCAAAAAAAAGCATCAGTTAAGCAGCTTAAAAAGGTGGCTGAGTTCTTGTCAGGCTTTTGAGTAATCTTAAGATGATCAAAATTGACTCCTATATGGGAAATGGCCTGAAGCCAAGTCCGGGCACACTGAAGCATTTTATTACAGCAGATATGTCTGTCCCTACCTATTTGATTGTTAATTTGATAACTTTAGCCAGGTTTTTGTCTGGGAACCGCCTACTTCAGGGTGGGTCAAATGAACCTGGTCAGAGTGCTTCTAAACAGTGAGAAAAATGCGTTCCCTCTTATCTGAGGTTAGGGTAGAGGGAAGGATGACAAAAATATCATGCCAGAACAAATCACAAGCTTGAGTTAAATATCGAAACTCCTTAATATAGGTGGTGGGATTGTTAGTTCTCTCTGGAGTTAGATATACCTCAGTCCTTGGCTCCGTGAGAGAAAGAATTCATGCCGAAGCCTGGTTTGTGATCCAAGTGAGTTTTATGAGCGTTAGAAGAAGTTTCAGGTTTACACAGGCACCAACAGGACTCCTCCCGAACATGCAGCCTGCCTGGAAACTGCTTGGTGTCACACAAAAGTCTCCCAAGGTTCTCCCAAAATTCTCCCAAAGTTCTGCCGGTCGACTCCGGGCTCCTGCCTTTTCAATGATTTCACAGGGAGGCGTGGTAAACGACCCCATTGGCTGAATTGAATTCACCTGGCCTAGGTGGGCCAATCCAGGTTCAGTGCCCACCCATGCGTACCTGGCGGGAAACCTGAACCTCTGAACACATGCAGTATGCCACTCCTTTGTTTCCGTAGCTTGACCCTCTGGGCGTGTGTTAACGGACATTCCCCAGCCCTACGCTAGTCGACCTAACATTCCCCCCTGAAGAGATATGGACCCAAATCTTCGGGGTACTGGGCGACGACATCTCTAGCTACTTCCTGCTAACAAAAGGCGCGAAGTGGGTTTTTGGGTCCATACCCTCCTACTCTGTTAGAAAGGGTTGTCCATTCAGGGCCCAGAATGGATCTGGTCAAGGTGGTGGTCCTGGAGCCGGTACACTCAGTTCAGAGGCCTTGGTAACCTGAGAACTTCGGGAAAAACAAACAGACAAACAGTTTAAGTGAGACAAGGGTAAGATTGTTAAGGTGGAAGTGCCCTTGAAGTTAGGTTAGTGTCACAGGAAATTAATAGAAATCTTAGGACTAACAGGCATGAGTGTTTGGTTACAATAAACACAGGAACAGGGTAAAGACATTCACTGGCCTAAAGGCTGTGAGGGGTCTGAGGTAGAATCACCTGTGTAGCCCTCATCTGTCCTGGGGTGGCGATGAAATACCATCCTAAGACCGTCCAGTGGCTCACAGGAGTATTTGTCTGCAGCCTCTGCCTCGGAAGGGTCAGATGGTGTTGGTTTCCAGGGTTTCACCCATGTATGGTGGATCCAAGCACTCTGCCCTGGAACTTTGACAGAAGTGGGCATAGAGAGAATTACTGGCAAACGTAATTCTCCAAACTGGCTGGAGTTGGGAATTAGGGCACCCATCCTTCCAAGTTTTGATAAGAACTAGATCTCCCGGCTGACACAAGGGTGGTAACTTTTCCTCCCCTTGGGTCTGAGTGAGCCCAAACTGATGGAATACCTCCTGACATTGGGCTACTTGGGTGGCATATTGCTGTGTTAAGGCTACCTCAGGGTCTATAGCTGGTTCTGTTATAAGAAAAGGCCAACCATATAAAACTTCATAGGGGCTCAAACACGTAGATTGCCGTGGGGCAATCCTAAGACGTAGCAGAGCTATGGGTAGTGCATCTTTCCAGCTAATCTGAGTTTCTTGTGTCAGCTTTCTGAGGGTGAACTTCAGGTGTTGATTAATTCTCTCTACCTGCCCTGATCACTGAGGTCTCCTGGCACAGTGGAGACGATAGGTTATTCCCAAGTGTTGGGAGACTGCCTGAGTGATTTGGGAGATGCAAGCAGGCCCATTATCACTCTGCAGCGATTTGGGAAGCCCAAATCGAGGAATTATTTTCTGAAGATTTCTAGCCACTTCATGAGCCTTCTCAGTGCGGGTGAGATATGCTTCAATCCACCTAGTGAAGGTGTCTAGAAACACCAGAAGATACTTAAATCCCTGAGCAGCAGGAACCTGGGTAAAATCCATCTGCCTGTCTTCCCCAGGGTAGGATCCCTTGCGCTGGACAGGTTGAGCAAGGTGACTTCTGAGC
>NW_022111363.1:4283656-4291226 GCF_000313985.2 Echinops telfairi
AAATGATTAAAAAAACAAATACATGTACATATGTAAATATATTTATACATATGTAAATATATTTACATAGGATGGTGGGGAAATAGATCTACGTGCATATATTTATAGGTTTAGTATTAAGGCAGCAGATGAACATTGGACCTCCACTCAAGTACTTACTCAATGCAAGAACACCTTGTTCTATTAAATTGGCATTCCATGATGCACACCTTCCCGACACAATCGCTGAAGACAAATGAGTGCATAAGCAAATGTGGTGAAGAAAGGTGATGGAACCCGGCTATCAAAAGATATAGCGTCTGGGGTCTTACAGGCTTGCAGATAAACAAGGAGCCATCTAGCTCAGAAGCAACAAAGCCCACATAGAAGCACACCAGCCTGTGTGACCCTGAGGTATTGGCGGGATCAGGTATCAGGCATCAAAGAACAAAAAATTATATCATTGTAATTGAGGGTGAGTGTAGAATGGAGACTCAAAGCCCATCTATAGGCAACTGGACATCCCTTACTGAAGGGTTTTGGGGAGGAGATGAGCCAGTCAGGGTTCAGGGTAGAAACGATGAAACATATAACTTTCCTCTAGTTCTTAAATGCTTCCTCCGCCGCCCCCCTCCGCCCCATCATGATCCTAATTCTGCCTTACAAATCTGGCTACACCAGAGGATGTACATTGGTACAAATAGGAACTGGAAACACAGGGAATCCAGGACAGATGACTCCTTCAGGACCAGTGTTGAGAGTGGCAATCCCTGGGCTTTTGAGGGAAGGTGCGGTAGAAAGGCAGAGTTTGCTTTTGTGGACTAGGATATGCCCACTGAACTTGGTGTCTGTCCAAGACTGTGGTCCTGAGCCCCCAGGCCTAGCGACTCATTCCTTCAGGGAGTTCAGTTATGTGTAAGATATTTTCGTAATGAATCTCCCTTGTCTATGCCACCACACTCCTGGCCATATTGGCAGCAAAATTGAATGTCCATGTACAAATGTCCTCTGTCAGATATATATGTTCTTACTCTCCCTCCCACGCCTTTCAGCTTGCGTGTCTCTCCGTGCAGCTACTCTTCGATCCCCGTGACTGCAGGAGGGTTTGGTAACAGTGTTTACCTCCGTTGCCTGTCCTCGCAGCTAGCAGCCCAAACAAGAGCATCACAAACAACAACCCGATGACAAGAGGTAACTCTGCTGTCAGAGAATCATCTTGGAAACTAGAAGGGGGGTCTGGAATCACACAGTCCCTGACTCACCCCTGCACTGATGAATGACTTCGTGAACGGTCCTAAGACCGTGCTGTCCTATTATTACGACTCATGTGCATATATGTATTAGACATATTATGTCTGTATGCACACAGTCTTACAATTGTGTTAGTCTACCCTCACAAGATACTATTATATTGTTGATGCTGTTGTTGCTTTGTACTGTGCAGCTGACACTGACTCACACTGGTTCTACGTGACAGTAGATTTCTCCCATATGCATTCCTAGACTCTGATTTAAAACAAATAATATTTTATGGTGTTCTCAGTGAAGATTTATATAGCAGTTTAAGTTCTCCTTTAGCGTTGTCTATACAAGTTGTTCATGGATGTTGATTAGCTCCTTGCAATTGTGAACATTCTCATGATTTCTGCCTGGTGATTCTAGTTTCCCTGTCCTCTTACAATCCCCTGTGATGTGTTGTCTCAAACAGCATTCTCCGTCTTTTAAAATCTAGGGTCTATAATCCATTACAATGGCTACAGAGCACTCCCAGACAATATTCATCATTAAAGAGTCGATTAAGGTTGCAAAGCGAGAAATGCTCAGGATATAGCTGTCCATCGGGACGTGTTAAAAAGGTCTTTCAGCGCATACCACTCCACTGTAAGCCTCAACCCAAAGGCGGTCATTCAGCTCCACCTCTGTGGGTCAGCACACTCAGCCCCCGGGACTAAGTGTAGAGTAAGTCTCAACCTGAACGCACTCAGCTCTCCCTCCGTAGGTCAACACGTACAGTTGCCCCCCGTTAAGTACCTAGGGGCACCCTATACCCCAAGCCAGCCTCTTGCCCCAAAGCACTCAGAATTATTTGTTCTGTGGGCTGAGAAATCCACCATATAGTTCATGTTCTGGCTCCTGGTAGTGCTGCCACTCCTCTGATGTCACAGCTGTCTTCTGGATCCAGAGGTTCACGGTACAGGATCTTGGGGTCCAGAGGACACATTCTACTCCTGGCTCTTGCTGGTAGTGAAGTATCTCTTCATGCTTCTCATAGGGTTCATTTTATACCCAGTAGGATGGCATGCCAATGAAGCCTGTTCAAAATTATTCACAGGTCAACCCTATTGGTATCTTCCTCCACCTTTGTGTTAGTCCAGGTAGAATAAAGAAACAAATCTAGGGAGACTCATATGTGTATAAGAAAGAGCTTTACATACAAGATCATTTGAATATTGAGAAAGCATCCCAGCCCAGTCCAGATCAAGTCCATAAGTCCGTTATTTGCCCATATGTCTGATACCAATCTATAAATTCAGACTCACAAAACACATGCAATGACAGCGAATGCGGGGAGATGACGAGCCAGTGGCGGTGGACGCATCTCAGCGCTAGCGTGGGTCTCCACATGGCTACTCCGGCTCCCGGCTCTGGCTGCATCCGCTTAATGTCTCACTGGGAGTGAGCATGTGTCTGCCTCCAGGGAGCTATTTATCTCCCTAGCGCCTCCAAATGAGGCCATCAAGCTGCGACCTGTTTGACAGGATACACTCCACCCCTTCGCCCTTAACTCTCAAATTGACAACAGTTTATGTAACTACCACAACCTTGTTATCCAGACTCATGCAGGAAAAGGTTATTTTGTGGGAGCCAGAGACTTTAGCTAGAAGAGCCCCATTCAATAACTCACTGGCCCTGCATCATCTGGGTTCAAAGTCATCATTGGCTGTTTGGTCTCATGTCAACGATTTCTTAAAGGAGCATTTACAGGTGACATTCATGATGTTTGGATCAGTCGGCCAGTTCCAAGGTGACCCAGGGTTCATTTCCATTCAAGGTTTGCAGAGTCACTTGGAGTGACAGTCTCAAGGAGTCCTCCAGTCTCAACTGTGCCAGGGGCCTGAGTTTTCTGTTTGTTTTTAGGGGTTAGAGCTTCTGTTTCCCACTTTTTCGCCCATTCTATCAGGATTTAACTACGGTAGCCTTGATTAGAATAGTCAATAGTGCTAGCCAGGCAACATGTAATTCTTCTGGTCTCAGGGTCGATGAGACGATGATTCATGTAAAGCAGTGGTTCTCAACCTGTGGGTCGCAATCCCTTTGGGGGTCGAACGACCCTTTCACAGGGGTCGCCAAATTCATAACAGTAGCAAAATTACAGTGATGAAGTAGCAATGAAAATAATTTTATGGTTGAGGGGTCATCACCACATGAGGAATTGTCTGAAAGGCAGGTTGCGAACCACTGATGTAGAGTGGGAGTCCTGTAGACTGGTTTCTCCTGTTAGTCTGTGGTTTCCTTCTTTCTTGTTTGCTCCAGAGGAGTAGAGAACAAAAGTTGTTTTGTAGATGGCTGCTGGCAAGTTTTTGATTTTTTTTGAGATGAACTTGTTTGTCACTAAAGACTCTAAGTCCATTTCCATTTCACTTTGCCTCTTTTTTTTCATGCCCATCGAACCACTATCTAGGTTTGAGGGATAAGGAATCTGCAGGGATTTCCATTTGTTTTGTTTTTGAAGAAACATATTATATGTATTTACACAACCCATCTCAAGAAATTAAACTGACAACAATATCCTATTAAACACTCCATATTAAAAAAAACACCCTCCATATATTTGGTTTATTTATTCATTCCACACCCCAATCCCACCCCTCTCCCTGTTCCCGCCCCTGTTCTTGGCCTCCTTGTAGTCATCAGAGTCTGGTCTATTGGTGTATAAACCACATTTTTTCTTGGTTTTTATAACAATGGTGATATTAAATATTTATCTTAGTAAGTTTGACTGAGCTTGCTAAGCATAATGTTCTTGTGTTAGGCAGGGTTCTCTAGAGAAACAAAACCAGGACACATGATTTTATATATATATATATATGTAAATATAAATATATATATTACAGCATGAAGGAATATAACCTGCGTTTTGTTTGGTTGCACATAGGGTCACCGTGAGTCGCAGCTGACTCGGTGACACCTAACAAAAACAACAGTCAGAAGCCCTGGTAGGGTTGTCAGGTAAGTGTTGGACTGCTAACTGCTAAGTTGGCAGTTCAAACCAGCTGCTCCAGGGGAGAAATGTGAGACTATCTGTTCACATACATATGTAGAGCCTCTGAAATCCTCGATAGGGTTGTTCTCAGTTGGAGGCAACTCACTGGTAGGGGGTCTGTACATACATCAATGCCTGCAAGTATCTTTTCAGTTGGGTTTGCTATTGTTTAAAACAATGCATGCCATAGCAATTACCAAACGTTTCTTTTTTCCTTCTGTACCTCTTAGTGATAGCGGGTACCTTTCTCAAGCTGTGTACACTTCACCCTCATTTGGTGGCACCTTTCCCTCTAAAAATAACAAGACTGTATCTTCCAACTACGGAGCTTAGCTCTTTGTTTCCAACTTTGGCATTCCAATCACCAATAATTATCAATGCCTCTTGATTGTGTTTGATCCATTTCAGACTGCAAAAATTTGCAGAATGTTTCAATTTCTTCATCACTAGCTTCAGGCACTGGTGTGTAAATTTGAATAATCGTTGTGCTACATGGACTTCCCCGTAGGGCATAGAGACTGTCTTATTACCGACAGCACTGTACCGCAAGATAGATCTTGAAATATTCTTTTGGATGATGAATGTGATGCCATTTCTCTTGAATTTGTCACTCCTGTCAGAGTGAACCTTAGGATTCTCTGACTCAAAACGGGAAAGATCAGCTCCTCGTAGCTCACTGATGCCTAGATATTCATCTTTATGCACTCCACTCCTTTTTAGACAACTATGAATTCATGTTTCATACATTCCATGCACCAGTCACGGATGTCTGCGTGTTCCACCCTGGATGTTCGCGACCGTTTCTTCTCCTTTTGAGTACCAGGAATAAAGGCAGCTCCTGACGGCTTTGCTCCATCCATGTCGCTATGGCCAACTCTACTATGGGGAGGCAGCTCTTCCTCAGTCGTATTTTGAGGGCCTTCCCACCGGAGGGGCTCATCTTTCGGCTTTCTATCTGACCGTGTTCCAGTGCTATTCCTAAGGTTTTCAGTAGCTAATCCCTCAGCAGTGGACAGCCTACTCCTGTCACATCTGTGAGCTCTGTTGAATGCTGTTCACCATGGGTGACCCCGTTGGTATTTGGAATACTGGTGGGACAGCTTCCAGCCTCACAGCAACACACAAGCCACCACCGTATGACAAACTGACAAACAAGTAGTGCTTGAAAGTCATAGGCAATGCAACAAACAAACAAACAAACAAACAAAACCAAGTCATTTTCCCCAGAGGATATGACAAAGACCAAACCTCGGATTAATGAGCTGGACAAGGACTCCGTGCTTGGTAGAGTGTCAGCGAAAAAGAGGAAGAATCTCATCAAAATGGATCGACACACGGACTACTGTACAACAATGGGCTCAAACCGGCCAGCGTTGTGAGGACAGCCCGGCACTGGACAGGGTTTTGTGCACAGAGTTGCTGAGACAGAATTGACCAATAGCAATCAATATTCAATTTAATCCATACTATTTAAATTTAAAAAAAAAACAATATTAACAGCCCTATTTCCATCATATTTTACCGACTCCATCTTTTTCATGGATCTAACTCTCTGACAGCTAGCTGACACTTTTTCATTCTCCAGAACCTCCTATCTACGGAGTCTAGCAACCTTCCCATTACACCGCCTCACTCCCCTGATGTCCTCTCTTCCCTCCTTGCCCAGCTTAAATTCCATAATCAATCATTTTGATCAATCATTTTATATACACTCCTGTATAGAGTCTCCTGCCTCTTTCTGGATTCACCGTATTTACTTAAACCATCACCTTGGTTCATGTAACTCTTCACTTGCTCTAGCCACTGAAAGGGACTGAAGGAGAAGCACAAGGTTGGCTGACCCACTTTAAAGCCAAGGTCATGCACTTCAGAGGGACTCTGAATGCTGCCCAGTGGGCGTGTTATACTCCCCTAATCCACGCACTCATCTGGTTTCCTCGAGGACTGTTTTACAGATTCTTCCGTCCCTCAAAATATCTCCTCCTCCATCTACACTCCCACATCATGACCTTGTCCTCTACTTTACCGTGAAAGTGGGAGCAGTCAGAGGAAGACTTGCACCGAGGTCTGCCACATGGACCCACCCCCCTATCTGTGATCATAGGCAAACGAGCTGTGTTTTGTCAGAAGTCAGCCACTCCACAGGGAAAAAGCTACTGTGAGGTCCAGGTAGTACGGCAGGGGCCAGACCAAATCCAGGGGTACATATGGTAGCCAACTAAAAAGGAGAGAGGGGGAGGGAGGAAGGGGAAGAAAAAGAGATGTGTGGCAGGGGAATAGGGCACTGACCCACCCAAGGGGAGGGTATTGTTTGTGTCTCCACAGGGAAAGAGGGACCAGACCTAAATCCAGTGTTCCGGGATGCAGTGTGCCGGCATGGAGTGGGGAGCCAGTGGAGGGGCCTGAGGGCTCGGGCCCCATACCAGCTATGTGGATAACTGACACCCGACACCCACACCCCACCCCGCCCCGTCCCCCTCAACGAATTTACTTTAGAGGACAGCACTGAAGCTGCAGCTCCGGACAGGGACACGTCTGATCAGAGCACATGGGAGCAAATGAAGGGGGAGGAAGGGAGAGAGGATCACACCTGGCCCACCAGGCCTGGAGAATGACATCCCCGCTCTGAACAACCAATACAAAGAGTGGACCATATGGCTGATCCCACTATGAGACACGCTGTCCCTCGCTGGCCCAGGGCCCTATGGGGGACAACACTGGAGACTCAGTGTTGCGACTGACTCGGATTGACCCCACCACACCGAGGCAAACCACTAAACGTGTGCAGCAGAGCAACCATAGGAGTAGAGCAGGGGGCCCCCAAGGGAGTACAAAGGACAGACTCTGAGGTCAAGCATGGCACCCCATTGGGCCTGACTGAAGAACAGGCCTAGAGATAAAATATCAGACCTTTATTTATTTACAGGTTTTTCTTTCTTTTTTAATTTTTTCTTTTTCTTTCTTTTAATTAGTTTATTCTTTTACAGGTCATTGGTTTTCTTTTTTGCTGTCATGGCTGTGTTCTCATCGTCGCCTGTCTTGCTATGCCTTGTTTTTTGGTGCATATTATTAGCTCTACAGATCTATCTAGATAAGCTAGGTTAGATGAATAGTCTGGAGGAGAAAACAACCGGACCAGTGGTTCCGGGGGGACATGGGAGATGGGGAGGCAGGGGTAAGGAGGTGGTGTTGACCAACCCTAGGACAGGGGAGCAACAAGTGATCCAAAATTAGTGGCAAGGAGGGTGTGAGAGGCCTGGTAGGGATTCAACAAGGGCAATGTAACCGAGAGAAATTACTGAAACCCACCAACAAACAATCCTTGAA
>NW_022111363.1:4298890-4303449 GCF_000313985.2 Echinops telfairi
TGTCACAGGTTATTCACAGCCACCGTCCAATCCTTATGACAAGCTCTTCTTCACATAGCTGAGCGTTATTTGCTCAGCATACAGACTGAATACGTATGATGGAAGGTTCTAACTCTAACGCACACCTGATTTTAAGCAGTGCAGCATCCCTCTTGGTTTATTATGTACAGAATGTGCGTGAGCACCATGAAGTGTTCTGGAATTCCTAATCTCTGCCATGCTATCTATAACTTGTTATGATCCACACAGCCAAATACCTTTGCATTGTCAAGAAAGCACAAGCAAGCATCTTTCTGGTATTCTCTGCTTTCAGCCAAGATCCATCTGACATCAGCAATGATAGTCCTCCTGCCACGTCCTCATCTGAATTCAGCTTGGGCTTTTAGCAGATCTTTCTCTATGTACTGCTGCAATCATTGTTGAGTTATACATTGACTCAATCTATTGCTCTGTGGGATACAGAAAGATTTCTCCCAAGTTGTCTCCCCCAAATATATGCCAAACCTAGCTGCTTGCTACACATGGTAAATGACTATACACTTGGAGGTCAATGTAGGTCAGAGGTTATTCTCCCTAAGGGTTATCATCTAGAACGATCAGACTGTATGGTCTGTCCCACCCTAAGTAGGGTCCACTCCCTTCTGATAAGGATAGTAGTAGATTGTTTCCCTGAAGGAGAGCTCAGGGAGGTCAAGTCCACTCAAGGATGACCAAGGTTAAGCTGCCATATTGAGTCTAGGGTCTGCCCTTGTCCCATGTATACCCCTAGTCCCTCCTCTTCCTATAGCGTGTACACCCCTAGCTCATCCCCTTCCTGTAATGTGTATGCCTATAGTACAGCCCCTTCCTGTGACGTATGTCTTTACCTGTAATCAGGGGGCTTGCACACCCCCAAAAGATATATGAGCCTTGGTTAGTAATAAATCACTCTCACTCACTCATGCCCTCTCGTCTCCCACCTCCACGCATACCACCCAGAGGAGCTGAGGTGAGCAGCTACCATGAAATGTGTCTGACTTCTTTATGTTACTCTCTCTCCTAGCTCACCTTATTCTCTAGGACTTTACTATACTCTTTGTATATCTTTTTTTTTTTTGAAGGACTAATTTTATTATGTACAAAAACCAGCCACACACAAGCTAGCCCAGCTTGGTGGCGAGTTCTTCGGCCTTGGCCTTTTCCAGCTTGGCAATTTGGGCCCCTGACTTGGGGCCCAGCACATTGCCACCCCAGTGGTGGCGGATCTCGTCAAACCTGTCATTGTAGTTGGTCCTGATGGCTTCCACCAGCTTAGCCAAGGCTCCTTTATCTTCCGAGTTCACCTGTGTGAGGCGATGGTGGTGTAGGTCTTCCTGTGCACCAGGCGCCCCAGTCGGGCCTTGCTCTTGAGGATGCAGTAGGGGACCCCCATTTTCCAGCACAGGGCCGGCAGGAAGACCACCAGCTCAATGTGGGCCACATCGTGTGCGATCACCACTAGTTGAGCCTTCTTGTTCTCCACCAGAGTGGTGACAGTGTTGACCCCCGCTCGCAGGACAAGCAGCCCCTTGGTGGGGACATCCCCTTTG
This sequence comes from Echinops telfairi, assembly GCF_000313985.2. Lineage (NCBI taxonomy): Eukaryota > Metazoa > Chordata > Mammalia > Afrosoricida > Tenrecidae > Echinops > Echinops telfairi. The sequence goes on from NW_022111363.1 coordinate 4,300,459, forward strand.
CCAGCAGCCATCTTCTCGGCCCGGGCCAGCAGCCTCTGCTTCTTCTCCTGCTTCATCTCCGGCCGGTCCTTGTGAGCCAGCTTCAGCAGCTGGGCGGCTGTCTGCCGGTCCAAGGCCTGGGGGAACTGGTTGATGGAGGGTGGCACCTTCAGCCGCTTGTACAGGATGGTGCGATGGTGCTGCAGCCGGATGTAGTGCTGCCACCGGGCAAAGCAGGTGAGGTCCCTCTTGGGCTGGATGTCCTAGCGTTGTAGCCCTACTGTCCGTTCCCAGAAAGAAAATAATCCAGACTGCTGACAAGTTCAAAAGAAAAAGTTTTATTACCTGCACAGGGACTGTCAGCCTTCTTGAGAGGAGACTGAGCAGTGGCCTGTCTAATTTTCCAGAGGTTTTTATACTTTTGCAATGTGCAGGTATGCAAGCAAGCAAGCAGAGTACAAAGCAGGATATTGCGGTTAGCCATTCTTAATCAAACAATAACTGCTCTTAGTTGAATAGTAATCGTTCTAGTTGTTCTTCCAAGCCTTTTGAACATACATTTCCTTCGGTACAGCCTGCCTCCCTCATATCAGCTAGTTCATTTATGGTTCATAGCTAGTTCATTGATAGTTCCTAATGACTTCTGTCAGCTCAAAATGGCTTCACTCTTGCCAAGGCTGTTTAAGCTTTTCCTAGAGCTACTACATTCCCTCCTGTTCTTAGCCACGTTCAAGTCATTGAATCTGCTGTCGCCAGCCAGCTGGGCTTAGCACTAAGAGTTTTATGGCCTGTGTAATGAATGCCACTAGCTTATTGATTATTATTGGTCCAAATGTGAAGCTTAACAGGAGGAGGACTAGGGGTCTGGCTAGGGCCATTACTAAGGTAGTTAGCCAGGGTGACCAATTAAATAGCTTTTCAAACCAATTGGTTCCTTCATTTCTTTTCTTGTCTCTTTCATCTAATTTTTTTCTAACCAGGGCTAAACTATCTTTAATGATTCCTGAATGGTTTGCATAAAAACAAGTTTCTCCCAACGCCATGTACAGCCCTCCTTGTTTCAAAAAGAGCAAGTCAAGCCCTTGGTGGTTTTGCAAAACACCTTCTGCAAGGGAGCCTAAGGATCTTTCTAAATGGGAAACTGATTTTATAATCCTTGCAAATCCAAATTAATTTGCTGACTAAGAGTCTGATAGTTTAAGTTTCCTTGTAATAAAGCAGCTGGCCCTACTGTGGCTGACCCAGCAATCCCAAGCCTTGCTAACAACGGGACCAAAATTGGGGCTCTTTTAACTCGTCCAGAAATTCCAAAGTGATCCCTACACCTCCTTCACCAGAATACAGGTACACTTGAGGAATAACATGCACGAGCACACAAATACCGAGTCCACTGCTAATACTGGGGAAAGAGACAGGGTGTTAGTCCTGTGGAACAAGCAAACCACATACCCGTCGGGGCAGATAACAAATAAGGATCAACATTTGGTTCAATAGGAACAGCTTGAAGGCAAAAATCTCCATACTTGACATATTTAAGGGATAATTAGATGAATAAAAACACAGTCCTGGGAGGGGGGAAAAAAGGAAAATTAGAGGCTAACGAATTTTGGGAATGATGAGGGCAACAAATGTATAGATGTGCTTTACACAATTGATCTATGTATTGTGATGAATTGTATGAGCCCAATAGATTGATTAAAAAAAAAAAGAATTGGTAATTTCAAGCTGTTTTTAAAATTTAGATTCAAGCATCCCCTTGGGGTGTAGGAGTTACTATATTTATGCCCGCAAATGATCTTTACATGCAACTCAGGTTCAAACAAATCACACAAATCAAAGTGGAAAACAGGGGGGGTCAGATCCAGTGTAAGAGGTTACATTTTCCCGCTGGAGGTTCGAGTAACAGTCCACAGATGTGTTTGCGGTGGATGGGGGAAACGGCGGGTGCTGTCAGCGATATTCAGACAGACAAAAACAATTAAGTTCTGCAAGTCTTAATTTTATGGAGTTTCCCATCTCTCTGAGTGTCCATCTTTTCGGGGTATGCTCAGGTAGGACTTTCTTTACTTGTGACTGATGAATCCACACCCCCTTCCCCACTACTTTAACAGCAGTTGGTGTTGTAAGTATCACCTGGTGTGGGCCAGTCCACCCTGGTTCTAAGGTGTCGGGCTGGTGCTCCTTTACCCACGTCCAGTCTCCAGGTTGCAAGTTGTGGGCTGCCTATTCACCTTTCTCTTGGTTGGGCCCAAAATGAAGGTGTTGGAGCAGTTGATTGTCTCTCTCACCTGCTGCACAGCCTGCAGGCACTTAATGAGGGAACGGTTAGTGACTTCCATTATGCCTACCTCCTTCAATCTTGGGAGGATTGGGGGAGGTCTACCAAACATAAATTCAAATGGGCTAATGCTTTTTGCATAGGGAGTGCATCTGACCTGACTCAAAGTAGGGCAAAAGGTAAAAAGATCAACCCAGTTTTCACCAGTTTCTAAATGCAATTTAACTAAAAATTCCTTTAGGGTTCTGTTCATTCTCTCTACTTGCCCTTAACTTTGGGGCCTATCAGCACAGTGGAGCTTCCAGTTAATATTTAGAAGCATTGCTAATACTTTAGTAATTTGAGCAATGAATGCTGGGCCATTGTCGGACCCCAAGGTGGTGGGAAGGCCAAATCGAGGGACAATTTTAGTTACTAATAATTTACATACAATGGCAGCGGTTGCCTTCTTTGTTGGGAAGGCTTCCACCCATCCAGAATAGGTGTCCACAAACACCAGCCAATACCGGTAGCCATACCTTCCAGGTCTGATTTCCATAAAGCCCACCTCCCAGGATTCTCCAGGACGACTCCCTGGAGCTCCTGGTTGGGGTTGCTTCTTTTCTTTTCTAGGGTTGTTTACCCGAGCACAGTGCAAGCAACGGTGGGTGACATCTGCCACCCAGTGTCCAAGCCTGGGTATGTAAAAGTACCTGCGAGCAACTGAGACAATTTAGAGGATCCCAAGTGCATAC
>NW_022111363.1:4303557-4307106 GCF_000313985.2 Echinops telfairi
GGGTGGAGCAGCCACCCTGGATGCTCGGAGTCTTTCTGGCAGCCCAGCTCTTGGCTTACCTTTAGATCATTCTCTGAGTAGGCAGGTTGTAGCAGTAACACTGGGGACGGCATGGTCACGGCCACTACCTCAGGGGGATTGGTTGTATAACCTGGAGTTTGAGATCCACCATTCGGGGGACTTCTTAGGAGGGTCTCAACTATATGTCCCCTACCACAGCAACATTCTGTCCAAGTGTAAGCTTCTTAGCTTTAAGTAGGATGTTGGTGGCAGCCACAGCTCACATGCAGCTTGGCCATCCTGCAGCTACAGAGTCCAATTTCTTTGAAAGGTAGGCCATAGGTTGCTTCCATGGCCCCAAGTTCTGAGTTAGCACTCCTTTTGCTATGCCTCCAGCCTCATGTGTGAACAACTGGACAGGCTTTTCTATGTTCGGAAGGGCAAGAACGGGTGCCGATATGAGCACCTTTTTTAAGGATTCAAAGGCTTGCTGTTCTACCTCAGTCCATTTAATTTCCTTTTCCCCAGTGCTTGCATATAGGGGTTTGGCTATTTCCGCAAATCCCAAAATTCACAATCGACGGTAACCCCCAGCTCCTAGGAACTCTCGCACCTTCCTTTTAGTCTCGGGTACTGGGATTTTGAGGATCGCCTCAATGCGGCTGTGGGACAAGGTTCTTTTTCCCTCCTCCAGTTGGTAGTCTAGGTATACTGCTTTATTGACACACAGTTGAGCCTTTCTTGCAGATACTCTGTACCCCAATTTACTGAGGACTATTGACAGATCCTCGGTAGCCCTTTTGCATTCCTCCAGGGTGTCAGAGACTAGGAGGAGGTCATCTGCATACTGGAGCAAGGTTGTTTTGGGGTGCTCCTCCTTTACTAGGCCGACTTACAGGGAACAAGGGTGTGGAGAAGAAAGCATCCTTTAAGTTCGAAACAGTATAACAAACTCGGTTTGGTGGAATAGTACTCAGGAGGGTATAAGGGTTTGGTACGTGGAGTGAACAGTCTCTACCCTCGCATTTACCTCTCTGAGATCCTGCACCGGCCGGAAGTCCTCAGTTCCCGGCTTCTGCACGGGCAGCAGGGGAATATTCCACGCGGACTTGCAGGGTACCAAAATGCCTGTCCTTTTTAGTCTGCGTATGTGAACAACAATACCTACTTTTGCTTTCCATGGATTAGGGTCCTGCTTGACTCTCACCGGTGTAGCTGAGCTCAGAAGTTGTACTACAACAGGCACCTGATGCTTGGTAAGGCCTGGCGGGTTGTTCTCTGCCCAAACAAAAGGAATGTCTTTTAGCCATTTACTAAGAAGTTCCTTTGATGAGGAGGTCTCTTCTGCTCCTTGATAAAACACAAATTCCTTTGACAACGGAACAGTGAGCAAACCTGGGGCATTTTCCGGGTTCAGGGTTAAAGTGATCTCAGCAGGCAAGAAAACAATTGTGGCCCCCAGTTTCCAAAATAAGTCCCGACCAATTAGGGGATAGGGGCACTCAGGCATTACCAGGAAGGAGTGTGTAACTGTCCCTTGTTATTGTAGCCGTTGTCCATGGGTAAGCCTGGGTCTTCCCTGTGGCCTTGTAATTCAAGTCTTTTATCTTGACAATGCGCCTGTAGTCTTTTCAAAACTGAGAAGGTGGCCCCTGTGTCCACCAAGAAATTTACTGGCTGGCCCCCTACTTGGAGAGTTAGCCTGGGCTCTGGGAGGCCAAGTGAAACAGAGCCCTGACTCCTTCATTCAGCTTCTTCAAACATGATGGTCTCTCGCTTGGGTTTTTCTAGGTGAGGATGAGGCCCATCCTCTCTAGTGGTGGGTTGTCCACCTCTCTTGGGATTTTCGGGGCACTGATTTCTCCAATGTCCTTCTGTTTTTGCAGTAGGCACATTGATCCTTCCCCAGGGGTCGGTGGTGCCCACGGGTCCGCCTCTCCATGAGTGGGTGACGATTTCCCTTTCCTGAGCCTCTGGGGGCTCCCATGGCAGTTACTAAAATTTTAGCCAGTTTTTGTCTGTGTCGTGGTGGGGTTATCTCTGTTGTTATCCACCCGCTGAGCCACTTCTACCAGTTCACTAAGATTTTTCCCTTCAAACCCTTCCAACTTCTGCAATTTCTTTCTAATGTCTGGGGCCGACTGAGTAACAAATGCAATATTTATTGCCCTCCTGTTCTTGGGGGCCTCCGGGTCTATAGGGGTAGAAAGCCTGTAGGATTCCATCAGCCGCTCTGAAAAGGCAGCCAGAGATTCTCCTGTAAGAGCCTGTAAAGTCTCGCTGACCTTAGATAAATTCGTAGGTTTCCTGGCAGCTCCACGGAGGAGGCCCTGCAAAAGAAACTGAGGATACCTGGTCAAGGCTTGCCCGCCTTGCAAGGAGTTTGGATCCCACATCAGTCGTGCAGTGGGAAAGAGTTTCTCTCAATTGGGGAGTGCCCGCTGGCTGCCCATCAGGTCCAACGACTGCCTTCTGCGTTCTGGGCCTCTCTGCATGCGCTCCCCTTCCTCTGATGTGAAAGGCACCTGGAGAAGTTGCTGGCAATCGTCCCAGGTGGGCTGATGAGTGTGGAAAACAGTTTCTAGCAAAGAAATCAGACCTTGTGGTTTGTCAGAAAAGGAGGGATTTTGTTGCTTCCAATTATACAAATCACTGGAGGAAAGGGGGACATATACCAAGAAAGGGACTCGGGGTTCTCCCCCAGGTGTTGCGGCTGCTTGTCTTAAGGGGAGAATGGCTGCTGCCGAGTGATCCTTATCGGGAGGTTGGTAAGACGTGCCAGCCCTAGTGTGGTGGTGGTGGTGGGGACTCAGAAAGGGGTTGTTAGTATTTCCCTCTCTTCAGCCCCCTGGGAACCTGGTAGCATGGTGGTGGCCCCAAAGGGTCAGAAGCCGGCTCTCCCGGCCCCGGAGTCCTGCAAAATGGGATAAAGCCGAAGTGCAGGAGGGGTGGGCTCCGCCGCTGCGGTTTTAGGGGGACCGATTTTTTATTTCTCCAGTCCCGCAGCATTTCCTGAAGTCTTGGAAACAAGAGCCCTCTCTGTTGGGGGAGGAAGAAACGCTTTTCTATATAATGGCTTATCAGTGGCAGTGTCAATCCACACATCAATATAAGGGGTCTGATCGGGATGTCCTGGTTCCCCATAAACATAAAAGGGGAAAGGAAAACGAGCCTTGCGGGGGGCCAATCAGGGACCCCTTCTGCCCAATCACCGGTACACAAATTGCGGAGTCTCCAGGCTTTTTAGGGTTAAAGCCATATGCTGTTCGTGAGCGCCTAGAGAAATCAGAGAAGTTAGCAAAAGTGGTGTCCAAGGCTTCTGTCCCATTCTGGAACTCTCTGGAACCTCTAAAAGGGTCAAATGAACACTTAAAATGAACACTTAAAAACAACACTTAAGTGTTTTTCAACACTTAAAATGAACAACACACATACACACACGCACGCGTGCGCGAAAGCAGCAAGCAAACAGCAAGAATACCAAGCCCCGTGCACAGCCGCGGGGAACCCAGAGGGGCCTGGCCCCTTTCAAGATACAAGAGTCCGCAG
>NW_022111363.1:4307604-4309679 GCF_000313985.2 Echinops telfairi
AACATACATTCCCTTCGGTACAGTCCGTTGCACTTGTCAGCACAGCCTGCCTCCCTCATATCAGCTAGTTCATTTATGGTTCATAGCTAGTTCATTGATGGTTCCTAATGGCTTCTGTCAGCTCAAAATGGCTTCACTCTTGCCAAGGCTGTTTAAGCTTTTCCTAGAGCTACTACATTAGCTGATGACGAAGTTCTTGGGCCACTTCGTGAACAGGGGGTTCACCACCTTCCTGGCCTCCTGCTTCTTCACAACAGCCGGTGCCGGGGCTACCTGCTTGCCCTTGGCCTTCTTCCCTTTCGGCATCTTGGCTGGCTGGATGAGAGAGCTAATCATTATATAGCTTAACTGTACAATTGCATTTACTGAACCCGTGATAGTGTGAGGGGCTGGCTTTCCCCACATTGCTCCATCTATAGATTCAATCAATCTATTGATCCATATATAGATTGAACAAATTTCTGATCAAGATTCTAAGAGCCTCCTTTACAGATATGGAAAACCCAATCCTGAAGTGTATATGGAATGACAAGTAACTTCCAATAACTAAAACAATGTTGAAGGGAATAACAAAGGAGGAGGACCCACACTTCTGGATCTAAAAACATTATGTTTTTATTAATAAATCATTTTATTGGGGCCTCTTACATATATTGTAACAGTCCATACACCCATTATATTAAGCAGATATGTACAAATATTGCCATCAACAATTTCAAAACATAATCTTTCTTGAGCCCCTTGATATCAGTTCCTCTTTTTACCCTCCCTCCCCTGCCCTACCATCCTCGTGAACCCTTGATATATTATGTATTGTTATTTATACATATCTTGTACCGCCCCTTCTCTTCCTTCACCCATAATCCTGGTATTCGTCCCCCTCAAGGGGGGGTTATTACCATCACTGCTATCAGTTTCTGCTTCCCCCCAAAGCCTATGTTATAGCTACAGTAATCAAATCTGCCTGGTTGCTGTTGTTAGGTGCCACGGAGTCAGATTGGACCCATAGCAACCCTATCCACAACAGAGCAAAGCCCCGCCCCAGGCCTGTGCTTGACCCCATTATGGCAGCCACTGCATCAGTGCATGCCATGGAGAGTCTTCCTCTTGAACACTGCTCCTCTACTTTACCAAGAATGCTGTCCTTCTTCAGAGACTAGGCTCTGCTACAACGTGTCCAAAATGTGTAAGACCAGGTCTTCCCATCCTTGCCTCTAAGGAGCACTCTGGCCATACTTCTTCAAAGACAGATTGGGTTGTCCTTTGAGCAGTCCATGGTCCTTTCAAAATTACTCTCTAGCACCACCGTTCAAATACATCAATTCTTCTTTGGTCTTCCTTATTCAATATCTAACTTTCTCATGCATATGAGGCAATTGAAAATACCGTGGCTTGGGGAGTGTCTTCAAAGTAACATCTCTGCTGTTCAATACTCCGACAAGGTCTTATGTAGCAGATTTACCCAGTGCAATGTGTTTTGATCTCTTAATTGCTGCTTCCAGGAGCATTGATTGTGGATCCATATGAGACAACATGCTTGACAACTTCAACCTTTTCTCCATTTATTATTTTGTTACCTGTTGGTTCAGATGTGAGGATTTTTGTCTTCTTGACATTGAGTTGTAATCCATAGTGAGGGCTGCAATCTTTGATCTGCATCAAACCAGTCTTGTCGCAGTATAATGGTAGACCCATGGTGCTGGTGGTGATAGTGGTCATCAGTCAGTTCTGACTCCTTCAATAGAAGAAACATTTCCCGGTCCCCTGCCATCCTCACAGTATTTCCTGTGTTTAAACCCATTGTTGCAGCCATTGTGTTAAACTATCTTCTTGATGGTCTTTTTTTTTCGATGACACTCTACCAAGTTTGATATCATTTACTGGGGACTTAGTCTCTCCTGATAACAAGCGTGGTTGATCTTGCTTTTAAGGCATATTATTCGGACTGTCCTTTTAAACAACTTTGCTAGTTCTTCTGGCAGTTCGTGGGATATTCAAGATTCTTTGCCAACACCATAATTCAAAGCCATCAATTTCTCTTAAGTCCTGGTCTGTGAGAAACTGAGGGCCTGGAG
>NW_022111363.1:4311628-4322776 GCF_000313985.2 Echinops telfairi
AATGATGAGGGCAATGAATGTACAAATGTGCTTTACACAATGGATGTATGTATGGATTATAATAAGAGTTGTATGAGCCCTGAATAAAATTATTTTGAAAAATAAATGTAAAAAAATGCTACTTTAAAGATGCCTCTTACAAGCATTTGGCTACTCTCCATGCGACCAAAGACTACATATCTCTGAGAGCAAACTAGTTCTATTGTCCTCCCTGCTCAAAGGTTAGTTGACTCCTTTCTGATGCTCTGCCTCCCTTCTGATACTGGGCTTGGGTTAATCCCCCAGTGAGCTCAGTGACATCTAAAGACACTGCCCACTTGCTATGTGATTGATGGGCCTGGCACGCCCCTAAACTATATAAACCCACTGGAAAATACATTCGCTGTGCTCCTGACCCTGACTCTGGGAAAGGTGAGCCCCAGACCCCACTTCTTGCCGTCCTTTTCTCCCTTATTTGCACAGCCGCTCTAGGTAAACTGAATCTGAAGCTTTCTCATGCTATGAGAAATGAATTTAAAACCTTGTGATCCAAAAATCTCTAATAGGTATATGGTCTAAAGAAATAAAGAATACAACACGAACAAACAGATGTACACCTACGTTTACTGAAGCACTTTCCATAATAGCAAAAATATATGGAAACGCCAAACACCCCTTTTATAGAGGCATGGATAGCAAATTCTGGTGCATCCACACAATGAAATATTATGCATCAATACAAAACAACAATTCTCTTAGACACTGAAAAACATGAACAAAGCTGGAGAACATCAATCTTATAATGATGCGAATGTAATAACACTGTTATTATTTTGTAGAAGGAAGAAAACAAAACATGGTTTATATATCGAAAGACAAAGCTTTGATAAATAAGAGGAGCCCAGGGACAGGGATGGGAACTGGGCAGGGGGTGGGATAGGACATTGAAGAGGGAGGGAGGGAGGATAGGGGGCGGTGGAGAGAACCAGCTACGTGGAGGGGTTAACAGAATATTGTTGATTTCATTTCTTGAGATGAATGTGTATACAGCGTGCTTCTTTAGAAACTAAAGAATAAAAAATAAAAACAAAACCCTCCAGAGTCCTCGTTCATCAAACCTAAATAGTGGTCTGCATGGCTGAAAAAGAGAAACTAAGTAAATGAAAATGCCATGGCTCAGGTCAGGCACACCTTGGGTCAGGCACAACCTTGGGTCTCAAAGTGACACCTTTGGTCTGTAACACTTGAAAGAGATCGGTTTGTCGTAGATCCCCCCACCCCACAATAGAATGATTCATCTGGTTTCTTTCTTTCTTTTTTTAATATAAAGATATTTTATTGGTGGCTCTTACTCATTTGATTTCTTGACTGCTGCTTCCATGGGTGTTGATTGTGGCTTCAAGTAAAATCTTTTATTCCTTCAAACCATTTTATTAGGACAGAAACCAGACATCACATCATTCAGTAGTTCAGTTAAAAATAAAATCTTTCACAGCTCTAACCTTTCCTCCATTTATACAGTTGTGAGAATTTTTGTTTTCTTAATGTCGAAGACTTTATCCTGAAGATGGCGGTCTTGGACCTTCATCAGAAGATGCTGCACGGAGAGAAAATGTTTTGAGAAACGATGTACAAATGCGCTTTACACAATTGATGTGTGTATGGATTGGGATAACAGTTGTATGAGCCCCTAATAAAATGTTAAAAAAGAGAGAGAGAAAAAAAAAAGAAGATGCTGCACGTCCCATGCACTTTCAGCAAACAAGATTGTGTCAGCTGCAGATCACAAGTTGCTAATGAGCTTTCCTTCCGTCCTGATGCCACATTCTTCCTCCTACAGTCTAGGTTCTCAGACTATTTGCTCAGCTTACAGACTGAATGGTTATGGTGGTAATGCAACCTTCATGCACACCTTTCTTGAGGGTCAACCACTCAGTATCTCCTTGTTCTGTGTGAAAAGCTGCCTCTTGATCCATGCACAGGTTCTGCATGAATATGATGAAGTGTTCTGGAATTTCCTTCTTTACAACGAGGTCCACATGTATAATCACCATTTATGTTTATGTCCATTCTCTTTCCATCTTATTCATAATTTTTATGATCCATGTAGTCAGATGCCTTTGCATGGTCAATAAAACCCAGATAAACACCTTCAGATATCCTCTGCTTTCAGCAAAACCCATCAGCAATGATATCCTTCATTTCACATCCTCTTATGAATCTAGTTTGAGTTTCGGGCAGCTCCCTGTCATCATACTGCTGCAGCTGTTTTCTGATTATCTTAACATTTTACTTATGTGTGTAATAAGAATGATATTGCTCGATAATTTCTGCATTTAGATGGGTCACTTTTCTTTGGAATGGGCATAGTATGTATCTCTTCCAGTCACTTGGCCAGGTAGCTGTCTTTCAAATTTCTGGGCAAAGAAGAGTGAGTGAATCTCCAGCATTGTGTGTTTGTTGAAATACTTTAGTTGGTATTCCATCAATACCTGGTAACTTGCATCTCACCAATATGTGTACTGCAGCTTGGACTTCTTCCTTCAATATCATTGCTTCTTGATCATATGCTACCCTCTGAAATGTTTAAATGTCACCAATTCTTTTTTGTCTTTTTACTCTGTATATTCCTTTCGTTTTTCCATGCTTCCCGCATTGTTCAATATTGTCGCCATAGAATCCTGAAGTATTTCAGCTTGTGTGAATTTTTTCAACTCGAAAAGTGTAGAGCATGTTCTTTCTTTTTGTGTTTCTTACTCCAGGTCGGTGCACATTTTTGACTGGACCCTATTTATACAAACAATGGGGGTTGGTGATAGGTCAAAACTTTTAATAGCACTCATTTTAATAACTTTTAATAGACAAAGGCAGAACCATGCCTACCTGAATAACACATGTCATAACAAAGCAAGGAGGGCATAAGTTAGGAACTGTATGGCAGTCTGGCCACCATTCATCGGGCACCCTCAAGGTAAGAGATCTGAACCAAAGTTCAGTGACCTCGGGATAGCAGTTGTCTGCTTATTCTCACACTAGGGAGTTTCAGCATTAAGTCCAAGGGCAACAGGTGAGTTTGAGGTAAAGCTGTCACTTAGTGGGGTTACCACATTGAGCCCCTCTGGTTTGGTCCATGAAGGATGTTGTACACCTCAACAGAACAGAGTCTAAAGTCCCAGTAATATATAGCACACGGCCTGGTTTACTGAAGGTGGAATAGATACCAGGTCAAAAGTATCCAATCAGGAACACAGAAAACACAACAAACTGCCATTGAGTCGATGCAGGCCATAGTGACCTTATAGCATCGGATGCAACTGCCCCTGTGGGTTTCCATGACTAACTCTTTATGGGAGTAGAAAGTCTTGTCTTTCTCCTCAAGAACAGCTGGTGAAAGAGCAGCTGGGAGTTTTGAACTGCTGATCTTCCAGGTAGTAGCCCAATGCAGCATAACTACTATGCCACCACAGGTCCTGTAATTGGGAACAAAGCACAGGGCACGTTCTCCCTTTGGGTTTGATGTAAGTATTGTTAAGCACTTTTTCCTGATGGGAGAGCACTCTCCCCCATTGACCTATTGTGATAGGGAGGTTTATTGGGCCAACCTGGCCAATGAACACATGTGGGATTAATTAAAGGGCAGTTTAATTGAAGGGCAGAGAGATAAATGGCTCGGTGAGCCTTCGCCTTTCTTGTCTCTTGCTCTTTGATGATCAGACCAGTGTGCAGCTGCCTTAGCTGGTTCTCTGCCTCAACTTGTGAGCTACACTGCATGTGGGACGCCCAACCTATGGACTGTGTCACTGTAGTTTGAGGTTCCTTGAAGACCTGCTTCGCCACGTTACTGGAGTATACATCGCTTGAGCTGGGGACTGTCGGATCCTGTCATCTGGCTGACTGTTGGTGACCTGCCTTACTGTTTGCTGCCTGTGGCCGGATTGTCTGAATTGGTCTACAGAGGACTCAGGTGTCTGCTTCCTTGACTTGCACTGGAGACCCTTGTGACTTGAAGGACTGTCAGTGTGTTAGCTGTCTCACGGAAGTGAGCTGCACTGAATCATTTGTACTGCTCTACAGACTACCATAATTAGCTGTTTATTTCTTATGTTGTATATCTATATAGATATATATATAAAATCATAAGTGTCCTGGTCTTATTTCTTTAGAGAACCCAGTCTAATATACCCACTAACAGAAAGGTAATCATCTTCCCTGTCCTCCTTCCCCGACCTTGGCTTGAATTTCCAGTAAGGTTTGCTTATCACTCTGATAGGAGTGTCTGTTGATTTGAGATGCCTTAGCACATCTTTATATGGCAGCAACTGAGTGGTCTTCTCCCACTCCCTGCACCTTGAAAATCTACCCCCTCTGAGGTGAGGTCTTCTCTGTCAAAGTGGTTTTAAGATGTACATAGAGAAGAGGTGATATATGGTTCATGGACACTATGCAGGCTACCACCACATTGCTTAGGAGACTGGATTAGAAGATTACATGACCTGAGAGCAGAAGCGTGCCTTTATCTTGGTGTTCATCCTTATAGGGGTGGACGCATACAGTATTTCTCCTTTTGTGATCAACCCACATCACTGAACATAATGGTTTTCTTGTCCATCCATGTCATGAGGTGTTTTGTGGTTTCTTCGCTGTTTTTTTAGGGATGCAAAGTCTTCCATTGTGTGTATGCACCACATTTCTTTATCCATTCTTCTACGGAGGGGCATTTGGGAGGTTTCCAGCTTCTTGCGATTGTGAACTGTGTGTGGCGCAGTGAACATGGGAGAGCATATGTCTGTTTGTGTTTTGTCTCATTTCTTTGGGGTGTGGCTGGGTCATGTGGCATTTCTGTTGCCAGTTGTTTTAGGGAGCGCCACATCGCTTTCCACAGTGGTTGTACCTACTACAGTCTCACCAGCAGAGCTTGAATCTCTCCACTACTGCGCTAGCATCTGCTGCCCTCCATTTTTGGTTGAATTGAGCTATCATTGTGGGTGTTGTTTTGAATTGCACCTCCCAGATGGCGAGTGAACGTGAGCATTTCCTTAGGTGTTTGTTGACCATTGAGTGCTGTCCTTTGTGAATTGTCTATCCATGTTCTTTTCCCCCTGTTAATTAGATTATTTGTTTTTCTCTTATGGAGGTCTTGCAGCATTCTATAGATTTTAGTCATTAGTCCCTTGTCCGTTGTGTCATTGCTAAAGATTTTCCCCCCCAATTCATGGGCTCTCGTTTAACTCTTTTGATAAAATCTTTGGGTGTGCCTAAGTGGTTTATTTTTAATAGGTCACTGTTTTGTCTCCCACTCTGTGTGCTTCCTTTATAATATTTGGTATTCTGTGTATGCCCTGCAACAGGGCCCTGGAGTTCGCACATTTTATTAAAATATACTTTGCCTTCTCGAGCTATGCTTCGAAGCCGTCTGTTCAGCTCTTGTCTGTGATTTTTTCTTCCATATGAGCTCAAGAGCAAGCTTTAGTTTTTTCTGACACCCATTTGGGGCTTGTCTTTCTTTCATCGCTTTTTGCTTTCTTCACGATGTCCTTGATGTCCTCCTGCAACTCATCTGGACATGAGATTCATTCAGATGGGACGTACTCTAATCATACTTTGGCTGTTAGACTTGTGTTCATTTTTTCCAGCGTCAACTTGAATTTGGATCTGGGCACTTGACTGTCAACCACGCTGTGGTCTCATGCTGATCGTCAACCTCATCCAAATGATCTATCTTTGTCCTGTTAGAGCTTAACGAAGGGGTCCCCATAGAGCATGTTTGAATTTGACCTCTTTCCCCACCATAGAAAAATTTTATGCTTTTTAAGGGTGGCTTTTGTGATATGTGAATGAATTATATCTCAGTTTATCACGAAGGCCACAGAATCTTGGGTAATGGCTGAACAGCAGGGGTAGGGAAATGAAAGAGGGAGAAGTAACACTGAGGTGCATGTGATACTCTGAATGCACTGGGATAGCCTACAACAGCGGTTCTCAACCTGTGGGTTGCAACCCCTTTGGGGGTTGAATGACCCTTTCACAGGGATTACCCAATTCATAACAATAGCAAAATTACAGTTAGGAAGTAGCAACTAAAATAATTTTATGGTTGGGGGTCACCACAACATGAGGAACTGTGTTAAAGGGTCTCAGCATTAGGAAGGTTGAGAAGGTTAAGGCCTACAAGCTGTGTCCTCGGCCTTGCTCCAGGTGCATTAAGCAATGTCCCCAAGCTCAACAGTGACAGATAAGGATGGCATCTTGGGTAAGGTGACCAGATTTTAACATTGGTAAAACGGGACAAAAGCAGGACACCATTGGTAAAACTCATATTCTGGTGAAATAGCCACATGGCAGCCAAAAACCGTATACCCTAGCTTGTCATACATTCTTTTAAAAAATTGGGACTTTTTAAAAACAGCGCGGGATGCGGGAAAGATTGTTAAAAATCGGGTCTGTCCTGCCAAAAGTGGGACGTCTGGTCACCTTATTCTTGGGGGGTAAAGAGTTTATCATTGGAACAGCAAACTGACCTCTAAGGGGGTGGGGGTGGGGAGAAGCTTTCTTTCCATTTTCTTCTCTTTATGAATTTCTTAGCTTTCTGCCAATTTCATCTGCAACAAGTCCTATTTAGGCTTCTATACCTTGCCATCAACCCAACAGCAGTGGTTTTGAGTTTGGATGCAGGCGCCGCAGTTTCAGGTTGAGTAAGTCAGTCACTTACCCCCAACCCCTCACAGCACAGTGGTGGGAAGAAGGGTAAACTACTGTTTTCTCTCCCCACACTCAGACTCAAGAGTCAGAATGAGAGGACCAGCTCTAAAGATAATGGGATGGTGGAGTGTGCCGTCCGATGCAGTTCCACCTCAGAGGACCTGTAGGACAGGGAGAAACGCCCCCATGGGTTTCCAAGGCTGAAATCTTTACAGGAGCAAATCATCCGGGTTCTCCTCCTTGCTATGCTGCTGGTGGGCTTCAAACATTGACCTTGCGATTTTCGTTGCCAAGCATTTAACCATTGTGCCACCAGGTGCCTTCAGAGTAATGTGTAGCTACTGATTTACTGGTTTCTCTTGGGTAACCTTCAGGTAGAAGGAGGCTTAGAAACCTGAGAACTTGTATCCCGAAAGTTGCATCTGACGTCTCTATCATGTAGCCAGGAGCCCTGGTGGCCTTGTGGGTTACTCATTGGGCTGCTAGCTGGAAGGTCAGCAGTTCAAAACCACCAGCTTCTGTGAGGTAGAAAAATCAGGCTGTCTGCTCGGATAAAGATTTACAGGCTTGGAAACCCACAGGGTTTATAGGTGCTCTGTCCTATAGGGTCACTATGAGTCATAATCAACTCGATGGCAGTGAATCTGGTTGTTGTTATTTTATTGGCGTGCCAGGTTTATTGAAAATTTTACAGCATTATGGAAAACATTCAAATGGCTCTACGTGTGTGTTAGACCAGGCTGACTAGAGAAACAAATCCAGAGACACTCACTCATATGTGTCTTTGAGAGAGTTTTATATCAAAGAGTAATTGTATATTAATAAAACATCCCAGACCAGTCCAGATCAAGCCAAAGTCTGACATTAGCCCTTAAGTCCAATAGTAGTCCATAAATCACTCTTCAGACTCACACAGTCACATGCAATGATGCAGAATGTAGAAAGATCATAGGCTGGTGGGTGCAAAGTCTTGTGGATCCGATGGTGGTGGACGCATCTCCAGGGCTCTGGCTGCCATCAGCATGGTTCCATGTGGCCTGTCAGCAGGAAGATGAAGCAGAGAGAGAGTATGGTCCACTTCCAGGGAGAGAGGAAGTTCCTCGAATTCTCATGAGAGGCCACACTAACAAGGAGGCATCATCAGGCTATGACCTGATTGACAGGCTAGACTCCACCCCCACCCTTATTTATCAGGCTGACATGAAATTATGTAACTACCACAAAGAGGCATTTTAAAATTCATCCCAACTGTGGGCTGAGTGGCCTGTAGGTTGGACAGACGGCCAAAGTCCAAGAGCTTCAACATTTCCTGAGTGTCTTGGTCCACTTTGATGATCCCCTGATCCTGTGCTGAGACCTGAGTAATATAATGACCTCTCCTTTCTCTCTCCTCTTCCTGCAGTGTGAGGAAGCTACCTCTCGTGGGGCCTCTCTGGACCCACTTCATCAAGGGTGTGACACGGCCCGCATTGCTGTTGTAGAGCTTCTTGCTGGGAGGAATGGCACTGGTTTGTGTGGAGGTTGTCCAGCGTGTGCAGTGCTTCTCATTGATGACCCGGGCCGCCTTCGTCTCAGTTTTGGTGTGAACTCGCACTGTTGCGGGTCCCTGATAAAAGAGATCTTTTTTTGTTTGTTTGTTTGAGCTAGGGAATCCTGGTGGCACAATGATGAAAGTGCTTGGTTGCTCACCAAGAAGTGGATGAGGGGAACCCACCAGCTACTTGCAGGAGAAAAATGTGGGCACAATGTGGGATTGCCCCATAAGCAAGGTAGACATGGGCTGGCTTGTAGTGAGTTCCGTATTTGTTCACCACATCCACGATTCTGCTCCTAGGCATGCTGGGGCAGCTGTCTCTCTCCCAAGCCCCCAAAGTCTCTTTTCAAGTTGACAATCCCTGACAGCGACAGAGGACCAGGTAAACATGGTAAGCAGGGACTTCTTTGTGCTTACTTACTAATGTGTACTGAACGATTGCACATGTTCTTCACGGCAGCTGTGGTGAAACTCCTGTGAGATTGTTTACAGTAAACACAGGTAAGCCGGTGCTCATTTTGCTCATTGAATAATTGGCTTCTGTGTGGCGTTTTTGTGGCTCCTTGAATACTCTGCTTTTATGTGGCGTTCGGCTTTCATCAAAGATTTAGAAGCTTAGAAACCTGATGGGGACTTTCTACTCTGTCTTTTAGGTTTGATCTGAGTCGGAGTCCACTTGATGGCATGGGCTAGATTATGTGCTGTTGTCGCTCCCTGAAGACACCTTCCCAACTTAGGGAATCCTAAAGGGTGGGGTACCAGCCCCCACAATCGAATGGGTCAAGGGCGGTTGTGTAATGGAGGGGTAAAATTACAGACATCAGACAAGGTAAAGCAGGCAAGTGCTCACCTCCCAGACAGCCATGACTTCAGTAGCCAGACCCATAGAGAGAGTGAGAATATATATTTAATTATTTTATTGGGGGCTCATACAATTCTCATCACAATCCACACATACACCCATTGTGTCAAGCGCATATGCACATTTGTTGCCCTCATAATTCTCAAAACAATTGCCTCCCACTCTAGCCCCTAATATCAGTTGCTCATTTTTCCCCTCCCTCCCCACTACCCCTTCCTCATGAGCCCTTCATAGTTCATAAATTATTATAGTTTTGTCATAAGTTACCCTATCCGATGTTTCCCTCCGCCCTCTTCTCTGCTGTCCATCCCCCAGGGAGGCAATACTTAGATTCTTGTAATTGGTTCCCCAGAGCGAGAATATATTTCCAACCAAGGCTTATCTACACTCAGGGGGTGTGCAAGACCCCCTAATTACAGGTAACCACATCGTATCAGGAAGGGGTTGTACAATAGGCATATGTGTAAGAGGAGGGGGACAAGCATGGGGTGTACACACAACAGGAAGGGGAGGCACTAGGGGCAGACACGTGACAGGAACGCATACATGTAACAAGGTGGGCGGGCTCTAGAGTCAAGATGGCAGCCTCCCTGAGGCTTAGTCCTCCCTGAGTTGGCTTGACCTTAGATGTCTTTGGGCTCTTCTTCAGGGGAACCATCCATTATCCTTATCAGGAGGGAGTGGGCCCCCACCTAGGGTGGGACAGTCTTTAGGGTCTGATTGCTCTATAGCTGATAAGCCTCAGGCAGATAACCTCTAAGCAGTCAGAGCCTTAGATTTGGCATATATTATGAGGGCGCAACGTGGGGAATAACTTTTCTGATTCCCACACTAAAGGAGATGGGGCTTCTGGTTCATGGAGTAGCCATTTTCAAAGAGAATTTAAATTTAGAGATAATCATTTTTTCTCCCTGCTCCCAAGCCTTCATCCCCAATGTATTCAGGGATGAAGTGAGAGCACCTGTCTGTTGTTGGCGGAGAAGAAAGCGTGTTGCCTATGACAACCAGCAGACCAGTTGAGGTTTACTGCTGCAGGTTCCCTGAGTCACCCTGGTAACCATCTTTGCAGGACATCTTCTGTGGGCAAGGGTTATGCATGAACTCAACCTATTGGATCCCCAGCTACCACCTTTTCCTGGGTGGCATCAGGGACCCTGGAAAATTCTACTCACTAGGGAAGAGTCAAAGTTTCTTTGATCCCCTGGAACCAGGCAGAACACCAAGAGGTCTTTCTTTAGAAAAATTAAAGACAGCAGCTACTCTGGGTATAGGTAGACAAAGAGTAAAGATGCAGTGTTGGGTTAGCCCATAAGCAAGGTAAGCATGGGCTGACTTGTGCTTCCTTGCTCATCTGTAGCGCAATTTCACTCTTTTTGCCTCATCAAATATTCTACTTTGAGGCATGGCTGGCATCTGTTTCTCTTCCAGCCACACAGCACCTTCCTACAGAATCAAAATCTGCAAATTTACAGTCCCTCACCCGGACCATGTCGTCAGTACGCAGGGTAAGTGCAAACTTACTTGTGTTTACTTTTTTAAAAAATCATTTTTATTAGGTAGTATTAAGTTAATTTTGGAGGAGAGTGAGGGGCCAGCCCCCACAGCTACTACTACCTATGGGTTCAGTAAGCGCAATTGTATGGTTGAGATATATATATATTATATTAAAGTCATTGAGAGCATGAGAGATAAAAGAGATATTACAATGATGCAGTCAGACACATTACATAGTAGCATTGCTCACCTCCGCCCCACTTGGTGGTCCTCGTGGGGCAAACCCAGCTATGAGAGCAGGAGCAGCCTTGGGGACCGAGAACCAGGGAGCCTCTCCTAGCCCAAGAGTCAGAGAGGGCCCCGGGAATCGGGGAGAGCTTCCCGGGCTCCGGAGAGAGCTTTTTCTTTATTGCTAACCAATCATTATATCACTTTAGGGGGCCATGATTACAGAATCACACGTCACAGGAAGGGGCAGTACAATAGGCATACACATTGTAGGAAGGGGATCTATGATAGGCATAAGCATAACAGGAAGGGGATGAGCTAGGGGTGTGCCCATAGGAATGGGAAGGTCTAG
>NW_022111363.1:4324500-4325566 GCF_000313985.2 Echinops telfairi
AAAACATGTGAAACCCCACAAACGGTTCGAAGCATGTGCTTAAAAATGTTTTTCTATGCATGTATACATACACATATTTTTGTCTGCATACACACACACAAGTCTGTGTAGGTAGGTGATTTATATATTTAAGGAATTAGCTCACCACCCAGAGTGCCCCAGGGCTTCCTTGAAGCCATAACACCCGGCTCCTAGCTGAGCCCTCTGCGACAGACAAGAGGAGATCAGGGTCCAGCCTCGTGCACAGCTAGATCATCCTCAAGGGGGGTTTTGTAAGCCTCATTTGAGGCTTTGGTGGGTTTGTGGTAGAAATCTTGCTTTTTAGGAGGGAGGCCCGGGTTTGCTTCCTGGCCAGTGCACCCCAGGCCCGGCCCCCTGCCCCCTCCCAGTGTCCCCACTGGACTGTGCACTGCTAGGATGCTGACCAGGCTCTTCCAGACTCAGAGGCACCAGGAAGAAAGGTCTGCTGACCTCTGGGTGTCACAGTGACCGGTCCAGCACAGGTCATGTGGCCAGCACGGACCGGCCGGGGGAGCACTGTTCCATTGTGCAAAGGTCGCCTTGGGTCAGGAGGGAGGCACTCAACAGTAGGGAACAGGCACCAGCCTCATGTGTCTTTATAGGAGCACATTTTTCTTATCTCTTGCTGTACCTGTGCACTCCCCCTTATCTGTCACACCAATCTCACCCAGAGCTATCTATCCTAGCACGAGTAGCACAATGCCCCAGCCTGCGGGCTTACCTCATCTGATTGTGCCGCAGATTTCACCTTCTTTCTGTGGAGCCTTGTCGTCTAAGAACCCAAGGCCTGCAGCGGCCCTGTGCAGAGCAAGTCTAGCGACCGGCGCCGCGTGTTCCCGCACCGTGTGTTCACGTTGTGTCTCTGTGTCTGTCACATTTTGCTCATCCCCACTCTATTTAAAGGACTTCATCATGCTGTTGCACACTGGCTAGACGACAGGACAGGGCCCACCGGGAGACCAGATGTTGCGTCCCGGCCTGCGGGACGCACGAGCAAGGCCCTGCGGGGAAAAGACGAACCTGGATGGAGAAAAGACACGGGGAC
>NW_022111363.1:4327221-4328656 GCF_000313985.2 Echinops telfairi
CACCAAGGATGAGGAGGCAAACGGAAGAATGTCATTTCTAGCACTTCCCCCAGCTCACACTTTAAACTCCTCCGGAAGGAGATGTCATTTGCCATTTCCCCGAAAGTCGGTCAGGTAATGCAGAATCATTGGTCTTGTAGCTGAATCTCTCGAGAGGTGAGACAGGAGGTCTAGCCCCATACACGCTCCACATCCAACCTGTTCTCCCCACCCCACCACCAGCGCCCCAATCAACAAGGCACGACAAACACATGGCTGAAAATAGTTCAGCCCAAGAGGCCACTTCCAAAAAGAGACTGCGACGGGCCACCCTTGAGGTCTATCAACAAGGGACAGGCAAGAAATAAGCAGCCATGGCTCCTGCCACGCACCAGCTGAGCTTTTTATAACCAGGAGGGAGTCCTCGGAGACTCCCCGCCAGGACTGCTGGTTTTCCCAGCAATAAGTGGGATCAGGTGTAGGACTCATTTAAATCATTGTCTGTGGAGTGAGTTTGGTACCTTCGAGAGAGGTCTCGTTCAAATCCAATTGCCGGGTGGGAATGGGAAGACATTGTTTTTCTCTTTATTTCCCCCTCCCTTCAACCCCTGGTAACCATTGGCCTTCTTTTATTTCAGTGGATTTGTCTTTAAACATTATTTCATGGACATGAAATCATATAATAAATGCCTACTGTTTTCAATCACCACCCTCGTGTCATACCGCAGTGGGATGCATAGTGCTCTGAGTCTGGCAGCTTTGCCACTGAGGTTTCAGGCAGCAGCAGGTCACCCGTGGTGAACAGGTGCTAGTAGAACTTCCGGACTAAGTCTAGGGGGTGAAAATGATCAGGTGATCTGCTACCGAAAGCCTTTGAACACCTATGGGCCACAGCAGACTGCGGTGTGCCTGTCTGGCTTTGAACATGCAAGAAATCCGTTGCTCGAGGAATGCTATGGGCCCAAACATAGGAACACGTGTGAGGGTGGCTTGGGACCAGGCAGTGTCTCACTCTGTTGTACATAGGTCACTGTGAGTTGGGACTGACTTGAGGGCACCTAACAACCCCAGTGACAACATGAGCAACCACACCATGGTAATGCCACATTAATTTTATTATTATTTTTCTAAATGGCCAACGTGGTAATAGCAGCAGCTCCCTTGTGCTTTCCCATCAGTAGTGCAGGAGCGTTCCTGTGTCGCCACATCCCCACCAACACCTGCTGTTTTCTGTCTGTCTGTCTAAGAATCGCTAGCCTCGTGGGCGTGAAGTCGTATCTCATTATGGCGTTAATGTGCACTTCTCTAACTTCCAATGATATCGAGCATCTTTGCAGGTCTTCTCCTTTGGGTAGCCTTGTTGTGGTTGAGCTGTTTAGCTTCTTAAAAACGTTTGATAGTGAATTAGGGGCGCATACAACTCATCACAATCCATACATACATCAATCGTGTAAAG
>NW_022111363.1:4330095-4332484 GCF_000313985.2 Echinops telfairi
CCTTTCCCTCCACCTCCACCCTCCCATGTCCCCCCCAGAACTGTCGGTTCCTTTATTTTCTCCTCCAGATTGTTCATCCAGCCTATCTTATTTAGACAGACCTGCGGAGATAATAACATTCACAAAAACAAGATAGAGAAAAACCAAACAACAATATACAACAAACCAATGACAAAAACCAAAACAAAACAAGGATTGTTTGTTGGCCTCGTACAACTTTTATCACAATCCATCCATACATCCATTGTGTCAAGCACATTTGTTCATTTGTTGCCATCATCATTTTCAAAACATTTTCTTTCTACTTGTGCCTTTGGTATCAGCTCCTCATTTTTCCCCTCCCCCCTCTCTCCATCACAAACCCTTGATAATTTATAAATTATTATTATGTTTTCATGTTTTACAGTGACCGATGTCTCCCTTCACCCACTTTTCTGTTGTCCATCCCCCTGGGAGGGGGTTATGTGTAGATCATTGTGATTGGTTCCCCATGTTTAAAAGAATTTTTTTTAACAGACCACAGGCACTGCTATTCTCTGGAAAATTTGAATAAACAACCAGCTTTGAAGATCCACAGCCCTGGTTTTGCTTCTTAGATTCTCCACTTACTATTGGGAGCCAATCATCACATAAGTCAAGTAACTTGACCATCTATAAAAGGAGGGTAATTACAACTCTGGGCAGTTGTGGCAGTGAGACCGTTTTCATTGCAGAGACGTGTAGCGCTGCAACATAAACACCAAGTCTAACTTCCTAATACTGACTGTATCAGCTTACTTCAACTAAACGAACTAACGAAACAGTCTTTAAACCTACCACTGTCTCCCTTTAATCTATTTCCACAGCCTTATTTCTCTTCTCAGGAGCCCTGGTGGCAGAGTGGGTTATCGTTGGGCTGCTAACTACCAGGCCGGGGTGTGAATGCACCACGTGCTCTGTGGGAGAAACATGAGGCTGCTACTCCTGTAAAGATTTCGCCTCCGTAACCCACAGGGGGCAGTTCTACCCAGATTTTGGCATTTCTATCCTCATGCTCCTGAATTTGGCAGTGGCGTGTAGAAAGGGGAAAGGAATACTCGTGCAATGGACACCATACACCTGACTGCTGTTGACTCTGAACGCCCTGCCATTGAGTCCATTCTGACCCGTAGCGACCCCATAGGACAGCGAGAACTGACCCTTTTTGAGACTGTAGCTCTTTACTGGCGTAGAAAACATCATCTTTCTCCTAAGGGGCACCTGGGGCTTCTAACTGCTGACCTTGAGATTAGCAGCCCAAAGTGTAAGCACTATGCCACCAGGGGTCCTCTGACCCTAATCAAGGCCTTGTTATCTGTGTTTAAGGAGCGTTGGTGGAACAGAAGGTAGGCACTGGGCTGCTTATCACAAGGCTAAGCAGCAGGTTCAAACCTACCAACCAGCTCTTCCTTGGGAGAAAGATGCTCCTGTACGTAGAAGACTTACAGCCTTGGAAACCCTACGTCAGGTGTGTGAGGCAGAGTCTGCTGGATGGCAAGGAACTTGGCTGGGATTTGTATCTCTATCTTTCTAACAGTTAATTCTTGCAACAACCCCATGAGGTAGGTATGTTTTTCCACAAAAGGAAACAGGTTTAGAGACAGACTCAAACCAAAACTCACTTCATCTAGTCCATTCTGACTCATCACGACCCAATAGAACAGAGCGGAGGTGGCCTTTGAGTTTCCAATGCTGCGAATCTTGTGCTGTTCTATTAGGTGCTGTGGAGTTGATCTTATGGACACAGAACAAAGCACTACTTGGTCCTGCCCATGCTCACCAGTGTTTCCATGTTTGGGCCCATTGTTGCAGCCACTGTGTCAACCCGTCTGTCCAGGGCCTTCCTCTTTCCAAGCATGAGGTCCAAGGAGTGGTCTCTCCTGACAATGTGTCCAAAGTAGAGGAGAAGAAATCTCGCCAACCTCGCCTCTAAGGAGCATTCTGGCTGCACTTCTTCCCAGACAGATCTGTTCATTCTCTGGGCAGTCCAGGATACTTTCAATAGTCTTTGCCAGTATCACAAATCACATGCGTGGATTCTTCTTCAGTCCTCCTTATGCATGTCGAACTTTCACATGCAAATGAGACCATTGAAAATACCATGGCTTCGGTCAGGTGCACCTTAGTCTCCAAAGTAACAGCTTTGCTTTTCAGTACATTAAAGGCGTCTTGTGCAGCAGATTTACCCAATGCAAGGTGTCTGATCTCTTGACTGCTGCTCCCATGAGCTTGGATTGTGGATCCAAGTCAGACAAAATCCTTGAGAACTTCAATCTTTTCTTCATTTATCATGAGGTGACCTAGTGGTCCCATGGTGAGGAGTTTTGTTTTCTTTACATTGAGTTGAATCCCATATTGAAGGCTGCACATC
>NW_022111363.1:4334162-4340651 GCF_000313985.2 Echinops telfairi
TTACTACAGGCACTTAGAATACACGGTTTTGCAGGTGAATGTTAAAAAAGAGTCGGAATGTAAACTTTTAATTCCCACATTGGGTGGCTGCCCATTTGTCCACCTTCGAGAGAACGCTGATTACAAGTGCCTTTTTAACAACCGGTTTGCCCGAACTCAACAAAAAATTAGGTGTGAATCCCACTATTCACTGTAAGCCACGGCTCCTGCAGAGACGAACCATGAGTAGAAATAATCACTAAACGCCCAGGTCTAACTGAATAATCCATGCTCCTTTTACACATGAAACCAGGTTTTCTCCTAAAGCATGCCAAAAACGTGCGCTTATTTTTACGAATAAAAAGACATTCCATATTAAGTTTGTCTTTAAAAATAATTTTTAAAATTGTCTGGAGGACTCTGGGGGTAATGGGAACTACCCTTTGGTGTCAGAACACCACGGTTGTGCCTTATTAGCTAACCCTGAAGCACCCCTGAGACCTTGGCCCACTGTACTTTCTATTTGACCATAAAGAAACCCAGCGTCCTGGAGTCAGTTTGCATTTGGGCTCCAGCTTGTGGCTTTCAACTGCCTGCGGCTGAACTAGAAAACCCGGGAAAGAAGAGTCCTGTCGTTCAGGCTGGTGGCCAGCAGAGGGCTCTGAAGAACAGGGAGAGGGTGCCTTTTGGCCTGGCTGTGGAAGATGGATTTTCTAATTTCATGGGGCAATTGTAGTGGAAATCGAGCAAACAAAGGTAGGTCAGCTACCTACAGAAACCAATCCCAATGGTCTACATTTTCCTCAGGCAGCAGCTGGAGCGACCAGCAGAAAGCCCAATCTCACCTTGAGGAAACAGCTGGAAAATGCAGCATGTACCCGGTCTTCCAACACAAGCCTCCCTCTTAGAGGGGAAGTACTCAAAACGGAGAGGCAATTCCCAGGGCAGGTGCGGCACAGGAGAGACGTTATTACAATTTTTAAAAAATTGTTTTTAAGTCTAGGAGAAATGAGAAACTGGCGAGAAAAGAAGAAAGAGGCTATTCTGTAGATTTAAAAGCGGGGCTGGGGGGGGGGGATTCCACCTTTATTTTCTGTGAAATGTTGTGACTTCCTAGGATTTTAGGGACAGGCCTATATTCCAGGGAAAGAAAAGAATCCAAACATGTCAGTTTCTTAATTAATACTTGCACAGAACTACACTTTTCCTTTAGGATAAAAAGGCAATTGATAAGCAAATAGACTAAGGTGTGTTGAGATAGGTATCCTCCACTGGATCTCAGGGCAATCAGGTATACTCGCCTTCTGGCTCATGGCCCATGGCTGTCCAGTTGATTCCAACTCTTAACCACCCTGTAGGATGGAGAGATGCCCCTAGGGGTCCCAAGGCTGTAAATCTTTATGGAAACAGGTGGGTATGTCCTTCTCCCACAGACTGGCTGGTGGGTTAGAATCACTTACCTGCAGATTAGCAGCCAGGTGCTGTAACCACCATGCCACCAATGATTCTCAGGAAGCATATACTTTCATAAAAAAAAATGTTGCCCCGGATGAATATTGTTTTCTATATTAGATGCATTTTCTCATTAACGTCCCTTATAAAACTAAAGGTGAGGAAAATGTTGATTTCAAATAATAACAAAGTCACATTATTCATCTCCAAGAAAAATATCCACGTTGGGCTGCTGAACAAGGTCACCTGTTTCCGTGGGAGGACGATGAGGCCTTCCATGCTCAGAAACCCACAGGGGCGGGCTCTGCCCGACCCATCGGGTCATTGTGAGTCTCAAACAACTTGATGGCCGCGAATTTGGACTGGGGAAGGATATTTGGGATGATTTGGAAGATACTGCGAGGAGCACGAGGACGTTAGAAGCACCTTGACCTGCTCACCGGAAAGGTTGGTGGTTCAAACCCATCCGCTGTCTGCTCTTGTGAAGATTCATCTCTGACATCCAGAGGGAGAGTTCTGCTCTGTCGTTTAGGGTCAAAAGGAATCAAAATTGACTTGATGACAACGGTTTGGGGTCTGGGTCTGAGAGGAGGAGAGGAGTGAAAGGTAATTAAGTAAGTACTGTTACCTAAACAACCCTTCAGTAACAGTAACAACAAGCACCTTTGGTGGATACATAAACACTCAAGCTAAACAGGGGGATGATGGCAAATGGGTCTACATCTATATATATTCCCAGGTTTGAAAGAAGGCATTTCTACATCTATATTTGCATGTGCTGCAAATATACAGCCCTGGTGGCATAGTGGGTTATGTGTTGGGCTGCTAACGGCAAGATCAGGGGTTCAAACGCACCAGCCTCTCAGAGGGAGAAAGATGAGGCTATCTATTCCCATAGAGGTTTACAGCTTTGAAAACCCAGAGGGGCAGTTCTATTCTGTCCTATAAGATCACTATGGGTTGGGGGACAACTTGATGGCAGTGAGTTTGGGCTTTTCTAAATATATCCAGGAATCTAGTAGAACATACAGGGAGGGTAACAAGACATGCAAACACCTCGAAGGGATAAGCCCTGGGTGGGTGAGTTGGGGGGAGGAGAGGGAGCAATGAATGGGCTCTCTCCTCCCGGAGCAAAGAAGCACGGAGAGGGTCAAAGACCCAGGACTCAGAACCAAGACCGGAAGAGCTAGACGGTGCCTGGCTACCGGTGCTGACAGGTCTGGGCGCCTCACAGTCCGAGGCCCTGGATGGAGTGGGAGACAAATGTGGAACAGAACTCAACAATCATCAGATTGGCCTGCGCGACTGGTCTGACAGAGACCGGAGAACCCCTGAGACGATGGGTCTCGGGCACCTTCCGAGCCTGTGGCTCAACCTCCAGGCAAAACCAAACCTGCCACCAGGTCCGTCCTGACTCACAGTGAGTCCTCAGGGTTTCTGAGGCTCCAAAACCTTCCTGGGAGTAGAAAGCCTCATTTTTCGCCTACAGAACTGCTGGCAGGTCCAAACCACGGTCTCTTTGGTTAGCGGTCCATCACATCACCCACTACACCACGGGCTTCCAAAGAGAGACAGCCTTAAAGGAGTGTGAGCACTCTTTTGAACAATCAGCCACATAAGAGCAACGGGGCGGCTTGGCCTAGGCTAACGCTCCCAAGGCAGGAAGGGACAGGGAAGAGGCAGAGGAGTGATGTCACATGGTGGGGGCCAAAACAATGTCACAGAACAATGTGTAAATCGGTGCTTCTCACCTTCCTAATGCCATGACCCTTTAATACAGTTCCTCATCTTGTGGGACCCCCAACCATAAAACATTTTCATTGCTACTTCATGACTGTAATTTTGCAACTGTTATGAATCAGGTGACCCAAAGGGGTCGCGACCCCCTGGTTGAGAACTGCTGGTATAGATGGTTGAATGACAATAAAATTTGCTATGAAAACTTTCACCCAGAGAACAAGAAAATATCTTAAAGGGCCATTTAATAGTAAAGGAACTCCAGCACTTGCCCTAACCCCAGCATTTGCCCTAAGCCTAACCTTATCCCCAAGCCTAACCATAACATAGCACTAACTCTACCCCAATCAATAACTATAACCCTATCTGTAACCCTAATCCTATGGCAAACCTTAATCCTAACTCTACACGAATCCTAGCCCTTTCACCCTAACTCTATCCTTCACTTTAAATAAACAACAAAATACGTAAGCCATATCTGGAAACATGTGTCAAGTAATAAGGGTATTCCCCCCTCTTCTCTCTCTCTCTTTAAAACGTGGCAAATATGTATGTAGGAAAACACTTGCCATTTCAGCAATGTTCACTTGGACAGTGCTGGGCACCAGTTATGTCTCTCATACTGTTTATCCATTCCCATGAGCCGCTCCCAAATGTTTTGCCATCATTCACTACATGCAGTGTTCCCATTTCATGTTATGTAACATACATGATTGGTTTCAGAAAAAGGGAAAATGTGGATTAACTGAACAGGAAACTGCTGACCGAGAGCTTATTTGGCTCTCTTAAGCCCCCTCCCCAGGACATTTTTCAGCAGATGACTCTCCAGTTATCTTTGGCTGTTCGGACTTGCTTTTCAGTACCCAGGGGGAGCATTTGGACATGACTAGGTTGATCTGGGCTAGAAGAGGGAGGAAGGGCAAAAGCCACACAGCTGAGGCAGCATCCCAGAGGGAAGTCTGAACAAAGCTCACCCAGGAAGCAGGGCCCTTGGAGTCTTCAGGCACGGTGCCCGCCGGTGCCCTGATTTGGCTGAATTTAGAACCCTGAAAGGGAGCCTGGGTGACGTGGTGGTTTGTCAGTGGGCCACTAAGCGCAAGGCCTGCAGTTCAACAAGCACAAGCTGCCCCGAGGGAGTGAGGTGAGGTGTTCCAGGTGTCGTTCTTGGGAAGCCCTCCATGCTGGAGACCCACAGGGGCCGATGCATCCCGGGCCCTGAGTCGGCACGGGCTCCGTGGGAGTGAGCTTGGTTTGCACATTTCCTCGTTTGGGAACAGGAGGCACACAAGAGGTCTTTCTGCACATGCAACTTCTGAAAAATGCTTCTATCGTATATTGGTAATGATGCCAGCTTCTTTTCCAATTGGTAACGGCGTAGGCCAATGTTAAGTGAGGGGCTGGGCCATCTTCAAAGTCCAGATGGCTCTCAACAGTGGTTCTCAACCTTCTTAATGCCTCAACCCTTTCCTATAGTTCCTCATGTTGTGGTGACCCCCCCAACCATAACATTATTTTCATTGCTACTAAGTCTAATCTTACTCCTAAACCTAACCATAACAGCACTAACTCTACCCTAATCAATGCCCATAACCCTAACTGTAACCCTAATCCTATGGCAAACTTTAATCCTAACCCTAACTCTTTGCTACTGTTATGAATCAAGCGACCCCTGTGAAAGGGTCGTTCAACCGCCAAAGGGGTCGAGACCCAAAGGTTGAGAACCGCTGCTGAACTTTAGAGTGATACTGATGGCAGTGTTTCTTGAGTTGTAAGGAGAGCCTGGTAGGGGTGTTCTTCACGCAAAAGAGGACTCTCTCAGCTAGTCCAGCCTTGACGCAAGCAACTCGCATTCTGACCCACCAACCTTGTCCCCAGCCACAGGTGAAGGGCACGAGCAGCCTGGCAGCCAGCAGAAGGCACGGAATCTGCCCCGTGTTATGAGACCTCAGGGAGCTGCCTCTCCTCTTTGG
This sequence comes from Echinops telfairi, assembly GCF_000313985.2. NCBI lineage: Eukaryota > Metazoa > Chordata > Mammalia > Afrosoricida > Tenrecidae > Echinops > Echinops telfairi. The sequence goes on from NW_022111363.1 coordinate 4,339,301, forward strand.
AAATTAGACCAACGCCCCATTTCTAGCCTTCCCAGGAGGCTTCTTCGTCCCTCTCCTGAGAGCGGCAGAAGTTGTGATCCTGGGTGTGCTGTGGGTAGACAGGAGGTTGGGTGGTCAGCCGTGAGCATGGCCTCCATGGGGCCGCTCCTGCAGTCTCCAGAGCGCACGCTCTTTCCTAGCCTTTCAGCCAACGCACAGGTGTTGTGATAAAACTGGGGCACAGCACTGAAGTTAGGATGTAGTCTCTGCTAGAGGCAGGTGTGTGGGTCACAAAGTGGCTGAGAGGCGAGCTACACCGCACCGTTGATCTGGGATTGAGCTCATTGTTGGTTGTCCTTATTTGCCAGTGAAGGAGCCAATTAGTGTTAATTGTGTTGGCAATTTGGAACAGCCAACAGGGGATTGATCTGAGACAATCATGAGAGGACCCCTCTGTCCCAGCCATTGCAGACAGTCAGGTGGGGCATTGGTTGCTGGGAACTGCCCCTTGGTCAGTGAGTAAAAACCCTGCAGTCTCCTCTCACTGAGAGCCTCCCCAGCGTCCATCTTTGACATCATATAGGCAGTGACCTGACACACACACTGTCACTGGGGAGCTCAGTCTATTGCGAGAGACATGGATGTGGATAAAGCCAGACAAGAGGGAAGGGAGACGTTTTTCACTAACATTCAGTCCTCTCTTCTCCCTCAGCCTGACTCCCTCAGAGGATCTTGTGATTGCCAACCCAGCCTCCCCGCACCATCCAAAGCCGTTAAATCCACCTATTTAATAACAGGAGGGAGGGTGGGGGGCAAACGGAGGGGGAAGTCAGGCAAGCTAAGGCCCAGAAGGGCGTGATGCCCGCTAACCTGGAGGAGAAAAAAAGGAATGAGGGTTCCTGTCAGAATTATGAATTTGATCACCTTTAACGACCTTGAAAGTCACTAGGAAGGATGGAATCGATTCTCTAATTTATTTTGCCTAACGGACTGTTCTTCCACATGACGTGGCTCCCTCCGTGGACAAGCTGCCCCCCTTCATCAGGGTTATCCACGCAGCGGAAGCGGTACACAGGCACTTGGACAGGCGTTTCGCTCTATAATTGTTTGGGGGGGAGTGAAGGTAGGGGGGTGGCAGGAAGGAAAATGACGTCCCTTTCCCTGACTCTCGCCCACCCGATGGCTGGAATGCCCGTTGGGGCTGGTCTCTCAGCCAGTGAACGCGTAAATCCGACTTTCCCCATTTCCCTGTGTTGGGTAACAAGTACAACGATTGTTCCCGGTGAGCTGGGTTGTGTGAAGAGGAAGGGATGCTGCCCTCAGAATTCCCCAGCCTTGCTACCAACTTGGCTACAGGAACGCAAATGCTGCC
>NW_022111363.1:4342049-4359568 GCF_000313985.2 Echinops telfairi
TCCGGCCCCCACCCCTCCCCGCAGGTTTTGGGTCTGGAGTTGTGCGCTGTGGGAGCCTGACTCGCAGGGGGGCTTTCCGGGGTGAGGTGGGGAGGTCCGGGAGAAAGCCAGTCCCGGCCAACGCTCTGTTGGACCCTTTGGTTCCCAAGGGATTGCAGGAGCTGTATAGGGAAATTGGCCAAGGTCAATTAGGAAGCCGTGCGTGTGTACTTGTTTCATTTTTGAGGGACTATGGATAATGTTTACAGACCTCATGTTTAGTCTCAGTCTCTTTCTTTGCTCCCTATCTCATTGGACCGAATACTTGGGAGGTGGCCGTTCCTTATAGTTCAAACTCCACTTTGGTGTTGACCCTCAGCGTCACTCAGGAAGAAGGAGCCCCGAAGAGTGGCTGCTTCCCAGCAGAGCCACATCAATCAGTTCCCCTCACCTCCTGAGCCTGCAGCCTCTGGTGACTGTCACCGACCCGGTGTTTGCTCCGGTTGCTCAGCAGTTTGTTTTCCGAAGCCAAGGACTTATCTTTAGTCTTCTTTCCAGATCACTTGCAGCCCGAAGTTCCCTCGGCTCTCCCCCCACCCCCTTCTGTCAAAGACTACCTCTGGGCCCCTCTTACCGGAGTGGCAGAGTGGGTGGCTGTGGAGAATTGATCGGTCAGTTTCACTTCCTCTGGAGGGCTCCCTGCAGCCTTTCTGGCAGTTGTTATCAGAGGGCCTGAGGGCTGCAGGTCGGAGTGGCAAGGCGCGCCAGAGCCCAAGGTTCCAGTCCTTCCTCTCAGACCCCAGGGCAGGGGAGACCGAGCCCCAGGAAAGTCGAGTCTAGGGTCTCCCCTCCCTGATGAGCCGCTTAGCCCTCTCGACGGTTAGCCAAGCTAAACTTGCATTCACAAATCGTTTGGTCCCTGCTGGTCCCTGCCTCAGTTCCTTGTTTTGGTATTTCCTCCCCCTGCACCCGCCCCTCCTCACTTTAAGTAATCACATTGTGATCCATGGGTTAGTTTGCTCCAACCTCCGGGGACCCGACTCCTTGAACTTAATTGGTTGCTTGGTTTATGGTATCTGTGATTTAAAGAATTTTGTGTCTCCCAGCCCTTGGATACACCAAAATATTGATAAAATCTGTCACAGGCAGGGTTGAATGTTTGTGTAAATGTAATTGCTAACAGTTGATTCTTGGCTTTCTATATAAAAGAGGCATTTCTGTCCTTGGTAGTCAGCAAAGCCAGTGGCTAATTATGGCCGGCCTGCCTGCCCGCTGTCTAATTTCCCCCTTTCCCTCTCCGAGCGTTTCTCTGAGGCTTTGGCCCCCTTGGCGACTGCAGCCTTCTGCACATCGGCTTGTTTGGAGATGGGTGTCACTGCGGGTGTTGGTTTTGATCTTTGATCATCTGTGGTGTGTGCAGTTGGTTATGCAATTCCTACGGACGGGCGGACGGAAAGATCCCGCCGTGAATGAGGCCGAAAGGAGTTGGGCAATGAGTTGCGTGTCTGAGGGGACCACACCAGCATTCGTTCGTGTTTCGGCTGGAGCTGTGTGCAATTTCCTAGGTTCGGTTACAAGGGCCCTGTTTCCCTCCCCTGCTCAAATTAATATGACGACATGAATGCAGCTTAATTCACAAGGAGTTGTCATGCGCTCCAGGTCTCCCGGGAGCATATTTTGGCTCGCTCCATGCTCATCTGAGCCCACCGTGGAAGGGGGCTCCGACGTTGACAGCTTAGATGTGCCCAGCAGCTGTGGGACACACTGATGACCTGTGGAGGCCAGGACTGGGTTATGTAATGGTGGGCAAGCTTGCCTAGGTACTCGAAGTGGCAGAAGCTGCTGCCTCATTGCCTCAGGCCCATAGCCTTTTCTGCCACCCCTCACCCCTCCCCTGGCACTGCAGCATTTTTCTTACTTCTGCAGTCAGGTCACTGGGAACCAAAGAAAGATGTGAGCCACCTTCACCCCCCTCTCCCGCCCCCCACCCATCTCCTTCCAGAAGGTTAGCTTTATTTTGGTTTGGTCTGTCTGTCAGAGGCTGACAGCTTTTCTTTCTCACCCTCCCGCCCCTGCCCCCTGTGGATTCCTGAGGGAGATTCCCTGAAAGAGTTAGGGTCTGGGAAACTCACAGGGGCGGCTCATTTCTCACCCGCCTGCCCTGTAGGGTCGCCCTGAGTCAGAATGGGCTCGTTGGCAGTGAGGGAGTGAGGGAGTGCAGGTACTAGATGGGGTGCCTTTCCCCATCACCATCTAGATCCATCACACTGGTCATTCAGATGGTCCTTGTTCTCACGGAGTGAGCCTCCCTAATAGGTGTTTTCTGCACATCAGAGAGAGATTTATGGCCACCATTTCCTACCCACACTACCCATTCCGAGGACAGAGAGGCTAAAGTAAACTTCGTTTATAGACAGAGTCACTGCACTTCAGCCAAGGCTGCGTGGCGAAGCTGGCCCTCGCCCCAGCCCTGGGAACTCTCAGGCCCCTTCGAGTGGGGCCCTGGGAGACTTGTGGAGCTCAGAGCCGTGGGCTCGATGTAGCAGTGGCAGCACCGCAGTGCCCAGAGCGTCACTGCAGAACTGAACAGGAGAGAATATTCACCCGTGACACGCTTTGGTTAGCAGCTCGCCCGGGCTGTCTTTCTCCTACCTTTGAAAAAAGTTAAAAAATTTTTTTCTGGTGTTGGAGGAGCCTGAGCCTGAGATTCTCTGACTGTTCTGATGGCAGGACACAGTACAGATGAAAAGGATACAAATACACATTGTCTGCTTTTAAATTGCTGTAGATTGTTGCTGGTGTCTAAATTATACCTTTACTACTTGGATGAATGGAGTCTGTGTGCGTGTGTATGTGTGTGTGTGTGTGTGTGTGTATGTGTGTGTGTATATGAGGGGCACGGACTCCCCACCGAGCAGCCAGGAGGTTGGTGGTTCCAATCCAGACCTGGTGATCTTGCCAGCCCTAGGGAGCAGTTCTACCCTTGATGCCAGCTAACAACAGGAACCCTGATAGCATAGTACATTATGTGTTGGTCTGTTAACCACAAGGTTAGTCGTTCGAAACCACCAGCTGCTCCATGGGAGAAAGATGAGGCTTTCTACTCCTGTAAAAAGTTACAGTCTTGGAAATGCACTAGGGGCAGTTCTACTCTGACCATAGCATCACTGTGAGTCGGAATAGAGCCCTGTGAAGAGTTAGTCTTAGAAACCCACAGGAACACTTCTGCCCTGTCCTATAAGGCCAGTATGTGTTGGAATTGATGAGACTTCTGAGAACAAAGATGATAGTTGGAGGAATGGGGACAAATCAGTGAGTAGAGTCGATATATTTTGGGTGCTTTTTGGTTGTTGTTTAAGTCAGGGTGACTTTAAAAGCCATTGGCAAAAAACTTTTAACTGCGCTTCAGCGAATATGTGAAACCACTGCAATGGAGTGGATTCTGGTTTAGAGTAACCCTGTAGGACAGACGATACCTGGCTTTTAGGGCATCTGGAACTGTCCATCTGTCCAGGAGCAGAGAGCCTCTTCTTTGCCCCTCAGAACTGCTGGTGGGTCTGAGCCTGTGAACTTGCAGTTCACAGCCCAACAAAACTCATTGTCCCATCAAGGGTCCTTAACAAATAGCTAGCACTTGTCTGGTATTGACTGGCATGCGGTCAGAACTTGAGACATGGATAATACTGTCTTGGATTGAATCCTTTACACCTTAACAGACGGGCGATCTTGGGCAAGCTACTTAACTTCTTACTCTGTGCTTGGCTTTCCTGACTTTAAAATGGGCTGACAGTACGTAGTACTTGTTTGTCACAAGATTGGACGTTAAGGCCATGAAATAAAATACTACATGTAAAGCTCTAAGAATAGAGTCTGGCAATAATGAGCCTGTAATAAGTGTTACCTGTTACCATTATCGTCGTCATCATCATCAGGTGCTTGATGATGCAGCTTCTACTCAGGGGAAGGAGAGACAGTCTCCCTTCTGTTTCTTGCCCCTTGAGAACACAGTTCGTGGATGTATTGGCCATCAGTTTTGTATAGGGTGAAGAACAGAGTTTGCTACTCTTTCAGATGCTTCTTCAAGACAGTTGGGTTTAATTCACCTGGGGTGGTTTCATAAATTTGCTTAAAACTTTTCCCATTACTTAAACATCTTTCCCCCCAATAGTAGTGAGACTTGTCTCATGAAAACTGTGCCTAACACCAGTTTTCACTTGGGGCTGCCCTGAATGTTCACCGTGTCCTCTGTAAGAGGCTTGGTCACATTTGCCGATGGAACAGAGTTTGTTGAAGTTCCCACCAGGATTCCCCCACGCTTGGTGGAGACTGAAGTGACCTTCTGACAAGCTGGAGAATACATTTGCACTTGGGTGGAGAGTGTGCTGCTTCAGCAGGCCGCCGTTGGGATTCGTAATGATCACACAGAGAAAGAAGTACTCTCTGCCCCGACCCCGTTGCAAATCTTGACCACCCCAGGACACAACAGTGCCCTCTATGGGTCAGTGCGAACTCATTTGCAAGAGAACAACTCAAAGTGGGTTAAGAGCATCATTCTCCCCTCCAGGGAACTGTTGAATGAAGCAGATGAGATAATACTTGGGCTCATTAGAAAGCTGGAGGCAAAACTCACTGCTACATAGGAGACACAGAATTATGTAACAAAAAATGCAAGCAAGATTGGCATGCATTTGAGGAAGATGGTCCCCTCCCTGGATGGTCTGAAGTGACTGTGGAAGGGCAAGGAGAGCGTTGTGCCAGGTCACTGACGTTGTGGGCACTTGGTGAAGAGCGCTGACTGCTTGGGGCCAGTCTCTCCAGAATCTAAGCACCATTCTTCCATTTTCCGCATCCAAGTGTTGATTTTCACAGCCTGACATTGGTGCCAGCTCCCTAGAAAGCCATAGATCTGGCTCAAGCCAGAGGTGCCCGGGCTAGTTCCTTCTGTGCCAGAGGCGCTCCTTCTGTTTTCCAGACCTCAGTCTGGCTAATGCGTTTGGGTTCACGGCATCAGAGAGAACAAAACCGATGTTGTGAAGAGGAAAAGAAGTGCTCTCTACTCGTCAGAACCTCGCTAATTGTCAAAACAAAACAAAACCCCTCAGATGCCTTTGTACCTTTTCCCATCTAACCGTCCGTCTATCCATCCATCCATCCATCCATCCATCCATCCATCCATCCATCCATCCATCCATCCAACCAACCAACCAACTAGCCAACCAACACATGTTTACTGAGTGCACCTTTTGGTTGTGTCGTAGGACCCCAGGGACAAGGGCAAAATGCTCCTGCCTTCCTGGAGCTGACATGCTAGTGGGAAGAGGCAGACGAGGAACAGGCCAACCAATGACTCTGCATAGTGACACCTGCAGCGGAGGAAACACGGGGGAAGGTGCTAGGGAGTCTGTGGGGACAGTGCTGGTTCAGAGAGCATGCTGGGGAAAGGTTTTCCACCATGGTAGTTGAGCTGAGACTTGGAAAAACTAGCCTGGGGTGCTTTGGAAGACAGGACATTCCATGCACGAGGAATGGCAAGGGCAAAGGCCTTGGGGGTGAGAATGAGCTTGGTTTATATCCAAAGATAACCTGGAAGGTCATTATGTTTATAGCTTAATGAATGGGGGGTGGGTGGGTGGGGAGGATAGTGAGGAATGAGATCAGAAAGGGACCTTGGCTTGATTATATAGGTCTCTTGGACCATTTTAGGGGAATTGTCGTTGGACCTCATGGGGTTACAGAGCAGTACACCAACACGACCCAGGGTGTATTTTAAAAAACAGGTGAGTTATTTTGTAGTTCAGGGCAAAAGAGCCTTTTCAAAGCATTTCTTGAGATAAGGGTGGTGTTCATTTTTATCAGCCAACAATTTTTAAATTGTGATTTGCATAAAAATTTCCAGAACAAATTGGTTTTCTCGTCTACAATTCATACACATTTTGTTTCCTGACTTTGATATCTGTCCTCACAACGTCACATCACTCCTCCCACTTCCTCCCTGTGTGTCCCGCTTCCATTCCCCCTCCTTTCCCACCCCTCCCCGCCTTCTCAGTGTTATCCCTGGGCAAAGCTGCCCCTCTGCCCTCCTCTGGTTGATTGTTCTGAAGAACATGTACCACCTCAGTGGTGGGGTTCGCCTTATCTCACCGCCCGTTTATTGGCTGAAAGTTGACCCCTGGGTTCCACAAGTCTGTCAGACGGGTTAGCCTAGTCTTCCTGAGGATTGTGACTTTTGTACCACATTTGTGTGCCGTCAGACCCAGGACCGCCTGTCATGATCCCTATCAGAGCTGTTGGTCATGTGCCGGGTAACATGTAGCTCTCTTAGTGCAGGTCATGGCTCCTTACACTCCGGACGGATTTTTCCTGTGCATCTTCAGTGTTCTTCACGCTTCTTTGCCCCACAAGGGGAGGGTCTGTCACAGTTGCACGTAGGGTCATCATTCAATCAACAAGTAGTTATTGAGTTATTCGGCATTAAGTAGACCTCTCACTGCCATCGATGGTGCCTCAGAGTGATCCTGTGGGACAGGGTGGAGCTGCCCTGTGAGTTCTGAGACTGTCACTCTTTACGGGGACTAGAGAGTCCATCTTTTCCCCGAGAACAGCTGGTAGTTTCAAACTGCTGACCTTGCAGGCAGCAGCCCAGTGTGTAAACATGGGGACCCCAGGGCTCCTTTAAGAAGACTACAGATGTTCTGTTTCAATTCTTTCTTTTTCAGTGGACGTAGCGGAATGTAGAATCTCAGGTTTTATAGCATGGATAAAGCCATTGAGACCAGTGATCCCTTAGATTCCTGACTCCCTCCAACTCTCCCTTGTCCTCCTTGTGCCCAGAGTCCTATAGCTGCCACCTAGTCGGGGAGCTGGCATTCCATGAGTTAACACCACCTGGACTCCTCTCATCATGGAAAACTTTACCCTTCCTCCTATGATAACTTGCTTTCTTGTTGGAAAGAACCATACACCTACCAATTACAATCTAAGAGATTTAAACAAACTCTAAAAGTATGATGTTAGAACAAGAGGCAAGGCTCCAAGGGGTGGGGATGGGGGGGGGCCGCGGAGATAAGTGCCCTAGAGCTGCATTTCTCCTGCCCTTGGACATTCTTCCACCCCGCCACCTCTGCCACTTAGGAGATGTTTCTGGGGGTTACTGCATTGCCTCGCAAGCCCCTACTCAAACCCTGCTGTTCTCCACCTCTTGGGACCCCCTTGGCATGACTGAGGTGTCGAAAACAACACCAAATAAACAAACAAAAAAACCCCAAACAACAACCAGCCAAACACACACACACAACTTTGAAAGCGCTAAGGAGGTAAAAGTAGAAACAAACAAAACCAAAACGCCACGATCCTAAACATAATGTCCCTTACAGAGTTATCTCGTTCACTCCTGTAGGGCGTGAGTTTCTGTACCTTGGTTCTGTCGGGCTGATCTGCTGTAGGCAGGCCCCTCACTTACCAGGTCTCTACCAGTTCCCCGGGGATTGTACCATCTCAGAGCCCATGAAGAAAACTAGTCATCAAGAGACACGGTGGTCACACAAGGTAACCGGTCAAGAGATCCCCTTATCTAGGGCTTTCTTATGTGGCTCTAGCTTTGGGGGCCAAACACTACACCTCTTCCTCCCCAATCCGGTGTGTCCTCACCCCTCCTAGTGAGGAGTCATTGGTTCCTCGCTGGCGTTACAGTGTCATTGTCCCAGCTGGTGATGACTGATACCCTTCAGAAGGTGGGAATTATGTATATTCTTGTAGGCATTTGTTCTAGTGTAATAAATAATCATGGGTTGACACAGTGGCTGCATCGGTGGGCAGGGTGGCACAGAATTGGGCGGTGCTTTGTTCTGCCCACGGGGTTGCCATGAGTTAGAGCTGACTCACGGCACCTCACAATGAGCAATAATAGTACATAGTTGCTGAATAAGTGCCTTCGGCAATGGCTTTGAGAAGCTTCAACGATCTTGAATGACTGAGTGTCCAGTGGTGCATTCGCTAGTCCCAGTGAAATTCCACCAGTTAGTATAAACTGCTGGATGAGCCATCACGAAGTTACGAGAAAGACATAGTTTTGTTCAGCAGCTGCGTTTCCCATCCATTTAGCGCTTCCACCTGGTAGAGCGAGAAGGATGAGGCGTGGGATGAAATGTCAGCTCTTTGACCTCAACCCGGTCGGTTGCCTCTTGCTAGCTCTTTGTCACCTTGCCATATATATCTTTATCAAAGTAATTTGTGCTCATGGTAAAAATTTTGGAAACTTCAGAAATTATAAAAAAGTTGAAACAAACAAAACATCCCTAATGCTGCCACCCAGAGACAACAGTTGTTAAGATGCAAACATTTATTTTTACCTACATATTTTTATCTCATTGCGATCATATGGCTATCCTATTTTGTTTATATTTTAATCATTAGAAACTTGGTGCCTTCATTAGAAACCGTACACAGACATCATTTCTAACGAACTGTGCTACTTTGGATCCATTTTCACAATGTAAGATGTCCGTCTGGTTCTTCATGTTATCAGTTTGCTGTGATGGCTCTTTTTGTGCGCGAAATTCAATGCTTTTCTGAATTTCTGCTCAGTGTAGATTTTGGGCAGTGAAATTCCTAGGCCAGCGGGGACACATGTTTCTAAGACACTGGAGCCACGTGTTGCCACATTGCCTTCCAGAAAGGCTGTGTCAGCGTTAGCCTCCCAGCAGCATGTCGCACAGCCTCCCTGGCGCTCATTATCTTATCTCTCTGCCCTTCCTCTTTCTTGGCACGGAGCACAGGACTTTTAAGTGCCTGCTGCACCTCCGAATGTGTATGTATGGTGATTGATACAGGATAAATCACAGAGGGTGTAGCTGCTGCCTGATCCTTTCCCTGAAGCATATCTGGAAGAAGAGAGAAAAGAATAAATATAAATGCAACCTTTCAATTGTTTTATTCTGAAAGTAAGTCATTGCTTTTTCTTGATCTTTTACAAAAGGACCTAAACCTTGCTTAAAGTTGGAAGAAAGGTAATGAGAATTGACCTTTAATGACTCTCGCCTTTGGTTTTTGATGTAGCTGTACTTCGGCAAACCTGACTGAGAATTTCAGAGATTAATGAAAGTTGTAAATTGCCTTTCCCAATTTGTAATGGCGAAAAGATGCTAGCGGATTATAAGGGAGATAGACATGTGAGTGGATTTAGTAACCCAGTAGTTCTTTTGTGTTTGCATCTCCTGCACGCACTGCACCTGATGTGTTACTTAAGATATTTTCAAGAGTAATTGGCCATATGTTATTGTATTTTAGGTTTACCGTTATCTTTTTTTTCCCTGAGTGATCTGTACATTGGCCATCTGATGATATGCTCTTTCATTTCCAAGTGACAATATTGTCTCTTGTGCAATAGTTGGGGGTATGACTTGCTTACTCAAGGGATAAAATAGGAAATCAGAAATCATGATACTTGTGTACTTTGACAATTTCATCGTCCTATAAAATCTGTACTCAGCCACTAATATTGTAAAGTTTTTTTATGGAAAAGTTCAAACCTATACTAAAGTAGAAAGAAGAGTAAAATGGACCCTGCGGCCTTTCCACTGAAGTTAAGCAGGTATCGCCCCATAGACAACACTAGAAGCCTTCAAGCCGTTTGTGCAGAAATGGAGTGAAGAGATCATTGAATTTCCCCCCACGTGTTTCGAAGCCCTCTCATGTATGTCCCTTCTCACTTTCCCTTCCTCCCAGGCTTACTTTGAAGCAAACCCCACAGTCATATAATTTCATCCACAAATATTTTGCCCTGTGTCTCTAAAGAGAAGATTTTTTTCTTCCAAGAAACATAGTCACAGTGCCATTGCCCCACCTAAAAAAGCTAGCAATAATTCCTTAGTATCATTAAACAGCAAATCAGTGTTAACATTTCCCTGATCATCTCATATATGCTCTGCATTATTTTTCTTTTCCCAACAACTTCCTTCGCTTGAATCCGGGTCTGAGCTGAGTCCATACAGTCTTGGCTCAGGTGTCTCTAGGGTTTCAGTGTCGTTTTACTTTCGAGGGTTCCCGTCCCTCTCTTCTGCTTCCCAACTTGCTTGTGTAAGAATCGCTTCCTGTAACCTTTTGATGTAGGGCCAAGACCTTGTCTTTATGTATATGTGCCCTGATTGGAGTTCTCTCATCTTGTTTGCATTGGACACACCCGTTACTCATCAGCTATGATTTCCACTTTTGCTTTGCTTTTTTCAAGTGGAGTGAGAATTGGCACTTGTAAAGCAATAGGAGTTCAAAAGTCATCTTGATTTTTACGGTTCCTCCCAAATTGGTTATGCTTGTCTCAACCACACCTAATTTGACTTTATCAAATCTTTTCAAACATGGAATTTAGTTTTTCTGGAAACATCTATTTCTTTTCTTCCTAATTTTTCATCCAACTACATGTTATTTAATTAAATCACATAACTATAATAGCAAGAGCAACTGCTGTAGAAAGGTTTTTGGGGAAAAAAACAATTCTTGTTAAGTATGTAACTTACTGGATGGAAACAGACTAAGAGGAAGAGTAGTTATTAATTGGGGCCAGTGTACATGTTGGGGCATTCGTTAGGTTTTTTTGTTTTTTTTTTTAAAGAGAGAGAGAGAGGAGCCTTGATTAGTTTAGCAGGTAGTGGGTTATAAGAGCTCCTACGTTCATTTAAAATGACAAATATTCCAAAGTTGACGTTTTACAGACCGCGTACTGGTTTTAAGCTGTGCACGGCAGTGAGCGTTGGGCTGGTAGCTGAAAGCTTGGTGGGCCATACCAGCTGCTGCAGGAGCAGGATGAGGCTGGCCGCTCTGGTCAAGCCGTTTCAGAAACCCTGTGGAAGTAGTTCGACTGTATCGATAGGGTTGCTATGAGGTGGCATCAGTTCACTGGCACTGGGTTCACTTAAGTACAAAAACCCCAAACAGCAACAACAACAAAACCTATAGTGTATACTTCAGGGTGGTATTTTGGTCCACTTTGTAAGAGTTTGTCCGAATTGAACTGAATTTGCAAATGGCCCAATGATGCTAAAAGTCGGCGAGGACAGAGCCTGATCTCTCGGGCGTAGAAGTGTTTATCTGTCCCCTGCCAGTATCATGTTCCATGGGCAAGGCCATGTTTTCATGCAGTGAGTTGTCTTCTGTTTCCAGCGGCCAGTGATTTCTGCCGACCGCCTCTTCCCAGGCGTATTCCTTCTTTCTTGTGAGCCAGCAGCCGCGTCCAGCGCCCTTCTCCGATGGCGCGCTTAGCCAGAGGAGTTCTGTGGAAGGAGTCACAGCCTCTTCCAGCGTATCAGAGGTTGTTAGGCTTGGAGGCCAGGAATCCATTTCGGAGTCACATTCGTGTTTGAACCCCACACTTCCATTGTGACACCTAAGCTTCTCTTCTTTGTCTTATGCACCAGCATTGTCCTCTTCTCCGACTCTTTAAGGGATCGTTTTTTTTTGGCTCGTCCAGTGGACCTACACACTGGTATGAGCTTAAAGGTTAAAGAGCCAGCAGTTTGACTTTGGGTTTTATTTTTGCCTCGTCACCGAAATTATATGTGTTCGCCGCCCTCTAGGTTAGTTAGTAATTTACCCACCTTCCCTTCTCAGACACCACACTCACCGCTAGCGAGTTTATGCCAAGTCACAGTGACGCCACAGCAGAGGAGAGCTGCCCTGTGGGTTTCCCAGACGGTAACTCTCCACAGATAGAGCAGCATCGTTCTCCTGCAGTTCCATGCCTTTAAAATGTATTTTCAGAATTGCACAATTAACCACAATCAATTTTAGAACATTTTAATTCCCCTTAAATGCAGTTGCTCCCCAATTGTCCTCAACTTCGCTCCACCAACCCTGATCAGTATCTGTAGCTTACCCTATTCTGAATATTTGATATAAAAATACTCATACAATACATACCTCTTTGTATCTGGCATATTTTATTTAGTATGTTTTCAAAAGGTGGCTCAAGCATATAAAGTATTATAATGAAAAATGCAGGGATCTGGAGTTAGAAGCCCAAAGAGAAGACCCCTGAAGCCTTTCCTCAAGCAGCAAGAACTAAAGAAAAAAATCCACTCCTCCCCCAGGTCGTGTGCGACATTGAAGGATTCTGTGGGCAAACTACTGACTGATGCAGAAGGCATCACAAGAAGATGAAAGATGCTCATGGATAGGAAGGCTTAACGCTGTGAAGATGTCAGTTCTATGCAAAGCAACCTGTAAATTCAATGCTCTGCTGACCCAGATCCCACCAGCACTCTTTATAGGAATGGACCAATTAGTTCCCGATTTTATATTAAAAGGAAAGCGTTCCAGGAGAAGCAAAGTACTACTTAAAGAAGAACAAAGTAGGGGGTTTCTCACTTCTCCCCTCAAATCCTATTACACAGCCACAGTAGTCAGAAGAATAGAGAACCCAGAAATCAATCCATCTGCCCATAGACAACTTGACAAAGGACCAAAATACATTAACTGAGGAAGAGGCCGCCTTTTCCACAAATGGTGCTCAAGCCTGGCAGCGGTTGTGAGGATGGGACGGGACGGGCAGTGTGACAGGGTGGCTGTAAGTTGGACCGACCCAATGGCAAGAACCCACGAGCATTTCTGTACATGCTTTTAGGTTGGATGCCTGTTTTCCTTTCTCTTGGGTGTGTACCAGGGATAGAATTGCTGGGGTCAGATGCTAACGCCATGGCTAGTCTTCGAAGGAGCTGACATAAAAGTCTTTCCCAAAGCAGCTGCACCATTTTTCTTTCCCACTAGCACTACATAAGGGTTCACATTTCTTCACATCCTCACCCACACTAGTTATTGTCTTTCTGGTTAATTTTATTGACTCTAGTGCAGTCGTTCTCAACCTTCCTAATGCCGCGACCCTTTCATACAGTTCCTCATGTTGGGGTGACCCCCAACCGTAACATTATTTTCGTTGCTACTTCATCACTGTCATTTTGCTACTGTTAAGAATTGGCCGACCCACAGGCTGAGAACCGCTGCTCTAGTGTAATCTCTGGGTGGTACATATGGTTAGTTAACATGCTGGCAGCTAACCAAAAGGTTAGAAGTTTGAGTCCACCTTGAGGTATCTCTGAAGACAGTCCTTGGTGATCTGCTTCTACAAAGTCAGTTATTAAAAACTGTGGTGCAGAGTTCTACACTGACACACAGGGTTAGTCATGTGTCCAAATTGACCGTTTGTTGTTGGATCGATGGCTACCTCTCAGAGCCTTTGTCTGATTTTTATTTGGGTTTTCGGTCTTTCTATTGCTGAATTGGAAGAGTTCTTTAGGTATCTAGAAATGTTTCTTATCAGATAGGTTATTTACAAATACATTCTCTCAGTTGTCTTTTTGACGTCTCTGATGATGTCATTTACAGTACAAACTTTTTCTTGCCCTTTTTTTTTTGTATTTAAATTTCTGCCAGGGGCTTAAGTGGAGATCAAATGCAAAAATTTTTTTTTTTTGAGAGCAAATGTTTTGAGAATGATGAGGGCAATGAATGCACAAATGTGCTTTACAAAATTGATGTATGTATGGATTGTGATAAGAGTTGTATGAGCCCCTAATAAAATGATTTAAAAAAATAAAAGAAAAAGAAAAAAAAGATTTAAATTTCCAGTGTCTGGGTTTCTTAATTTTTAAAGTTGTTCTGATTCTGAAATTCTGTTCTGTTGTGAATACCTCTATCTGCTTCCCACTCTAGTACAGTTCTCCTTTTCCAAGGACATTTTCTCCTCTCTAAGACTATTTATGGGAGAAAGCCGGGGCTTTCTACTCCGGTAGAATGAGGGTTTCGGAAACTCACAGAGGCAGATCTACCCTATCCTATGGGATCACTCTGAGTCAGAATTGACTTTTCAGAAGACTGTTGAAGGACTCTACATGTATGTCTTAAAAACGTTACAAAGTATATAGTCTAGAAAGTGAAAGTTCCCTCTGTAGAGAAAACATTGTAAACATTTTACAACCAGTTCTCTTTCCCCTTCCTAGTCCCACTTTATGGTTCTTACTGCTACTTGTTTCGTGAGCGCACTTTGTCTGCGTCTCAATCTTTTTAATGGTTGCAGCATATTTCACTGTATGGCCAGGCTCCTAATTTACTTAATTGATACATTTTTGGGTTTGTTCTAGTCTGAAAAACAAATTAGTACAGGTATGTGCCAGTTAACATGTCTGTGCCTTTATCTTTCTGCATGTGGGCATTCGAGTGTTTCTCTTTCATTTACTCGCTATTGTACTATTTTACTAAAGGCGCGTACCTAAGTCTTTAATTTAAAGACGTCCTTTAATTTTTGAAAGTACAGCAATTGTATTATGCCCAACTCAAAGTAAACTTCCAGAAGTTTTCTATTCTTTTCTATATCGTGCTAGGATTTTTTCTTGACGTATGCTCCATCATTTTTCTCAGTCATTTTGAGAAGCGTTTACTAGAAGTGGGATATCTGGGTCAAAGAGCATGAGTGCTTACAATTTCCACGCTGTTGCCAAATTGCCCTCCTGGAAAGGCCGTGCTGAATCACCCAGCTCCAGTGAGCGGAGCCAAACGCAGTGCCTTTCTGTTCCTTAGCATTAGCAATTAGCTCTCTATTTAGGGAGACAGTAATGACAGGTGATGAAAAAGCCCTGGCATTTTCCCGTGTAGCTCTTAGCTATGTGAGCACTATTTAATGTGTTTATTTGATATATCTGTTTTTCCTTGTGATTGTCTACATCGGGAGTCCTCAAACTTTTTAAATAGGGGGCCAGTTCACTGTCCCTCAGACCGTTGGAGGGCCGGACTATAGTTTAAAGAATAAAACCATGAACAAATTCCTATGCAAGCTGGACGAGTTGGCTGCTAAGCAGGACAGGCAGCGGTGACAAAAACACCCGGCGGGCCCAATAAATGTCCTGGACAGGCCAGGCTGCATGTGGCCCCCGGGCCGCAGTTTGAGGACGCCTGGTCTACTTTATGTTGGGCTCTTTGACTTGCTCTCCTGAATGCCTAAGAGTATTTGTAAAATGAGTTACTCTTTCATATACTTTTATGTGTACCTGAAGGGGCCTCAAAAAGTTCAAGGAAAAATAGAATTCAAAGGTAATAGAACTTTGCTAGAAACCCAGTCAGTACCGTGAGTTGATTCTGACTCATAGAAACTGTGTAGGAGAGAGTTGAACTAATTTTTGAGGGTAGCCGACTCCAAAACTTTATGCGGGCAGACTAATTTCTTTTTTTTCTGAGTAGCTGGTGGGTTTGAACCATCAACCTTGTGGTTTTCAGCCCAATGCTTAACCAGCTGTGCCACTAGGGCTCTAGATATTATACAAGGGAGCTTCAAAAAGTCCATGGAACAATTCTATGATCTTCTAATTTCATTTCCCATAACTGTTTGTGAAGCACTTCTGTACATATGTAGATATTTTTCTCAGTATGCCTTTTGACTTTGTGCTTATATTACTTCCTTTATAAAATGTTAGCGTTTATATATAGTTACATGTGTGCGTTTGTATTTCCTTTCCTTTACAACATTCTTGGATGCTTTTCCCATTGTAATCTTAAAAAATACTTACCCTTGTTTCCTTCAGGTACTTTCCTGGGCTTGCTTTTACATTTAAATCTTTGATTCGTACAGAATGCATTTTGGTGTATAGGCTGTGGTAGGGACCAGTTGTGGAATTCCTTTGGAGTTGGAAGTTTACATTTATGTTTGTGATTATTTATTAATGGCTTTCTTACCTCACTTGACTGCAAGCACCACGAGGCAGTAGATTGTCTTTTTTTGTTCGTTTTTTAGTTTTAATGCTTAGGTCAGTGCTCAAGACAGGCCCTCTGTGAATGATTCTAGTTTTACCTGTCTCCAGATGGTTAGCCTGTTGTCTCAGTACACTTTTTACTTTTATTTATTTGTTTTTAAAATAATTTTGTTGGGGGCTCATACAGCTGTTATCACAATCCACACATACATCCATTGTCTT
The DNA here is from genome assembly GCF_000313985.2 of Echinops telfairi. Lineage (NCBI taxonomy): Eukaryota > Metazoa > Chordata > Mammalia > Afrosoricida > Tenrecidae > Echinops > Echinops telfairi. The sequence continues at coordinate 4,357,979 of NW_022111363.1, forward strand.
AAGCAGATTTGTACATTTTTTGCTATCATCATTTTTAAAGCATTTTCTTTCTACTTGAGTCCTTGGTATCAGCTCATTTTTCCCTTCCCTCCTTCCCTCCCTCCCTGCCTCCCTCCCTCCCCGATGAACCCTTGATAATTTATAAATTATTATTATTTTTTCATGTCTTGTACTGTCTGATGTCTCCCTTTACCCCCTTGTCTGTTGTCCATCCCCCTGGGAGGGGGTTATAGGTAGGTGTCTCAGTACATTTTATTGAGTAAGACATCTCTTCCTGCCTGATTTTAAAAGCCACCATATCATTTCATAGATACCTGGTTATGTCTTTGAGTTATTTTCTAATTCATAGATTGGACCATCTTGACTTGCTTTTGATTCTGTACAGCTTTAACTGTTACAACTTTGTATTGCTTAAAGTACATCTGGGAGGTGGATTCATTTCCTCGGGCTCTTGTAATAAATGACCTCAAACTGGGCGGCTTCACAAAACAGAGACTCATTCTCCCTCAGTCCTGGAGACCAGAAAACCCCAAATCAAGGTGTCTGCAAGGGTGGTGCCTTCTGGATTCTCACAGGGAAAATCTGCCCCATAGCTCTCTCCAACCACTGGTGGTTGCTGGCAGTCTTTGGCATTCCTTGGCTCCGATTTCTGCCTCTTGTTTCACATAGCGTTCTTCATTTCTGTGTGCATGTGTCTGTGCCCAGAGTTTCTTTTTAGGACAAGAGCCATTGGATGAGGGGCCTCTGTAATTAATCTGACCTCCTCTTCACGTCAGTGCATCTTCAAAGACTGTGTGGTAAGTTACGCAATTTCATGTCAACTTGATAAATACGAATGAAGGGGTGGAGTCTGGCATGTCAATCAGGTCACAGCCTGGTGATTCCTCCTTGTGGGTCTGGACTTCTTATGAGGATTGTGGGAACTTCCTCTCTTGATTCTGCCATCAGAGGAGGCAGGCCAATCTCTCTCTCTGCTTGACATTCCTGTTGACAAGCCACATGGAGCCACGCTGATGGCAGCCAGACCCTTGGAGATGCATCCGCTGTCATTGGATCCACAGGACTTTCCACCCACAGCCAGTGATCTTCCTGTATTTGGCATCATTGCATGTGCTGCGTGAGTCTGAAGAGGAATTCATGGGCCAATATCGGACTTATGGGCTACTATCGAACTTATGGACTTGATCTGGACTGGGCTGGGATGTTTTATTGGTGCATAATTACTTTCTTGATCTAAAGTTCTCTCTTACATGCATATGAGTGTCTCTGGGTTTGTTTCTCTAGTCAACCTGGCCTAAGACAAAGACTCTGCTCTTCCTCCATACGATTGTTCTCACAGTGGGGTGAGGGTTAGGATGGGAGCATACCTTTTTTCTGTCGGGGGGACGCAGTTCAACACTTATCAAGTGGCCAGCCTCACATACTCCTGACTATGGCATTCCACAGTTTGGGGAGTGTTGTCATCTCCCTGTGTAGAATTTCATTTTTGCAACATAGGAAATGCTCCTTCAATTTACTAATTAAACCTTGAGGCCAGCTTGCAAAGTTGAAACGATCTTGGGATGCTACTTGTTGAAAATATATATATAT
>NW_022111363.1:4361222-4365606 GCF_000313985.2 Echinops telfairi
CCCATGTCCCCCCGGAACTGTCAGTCCCGTTGTTTTCTCCTCCAGATTGTTCATCCAGCCTGTCCTATCCAGACAGGCCTGGAAAATATTTTTTAGGTTAAAAAATACCCACTTCTAGTGCTTTTTCTCCTTCGCCTCCTCAGTAATTTGGGCATCCGTAGGGAAGCGTTTTCCCTCCCATCCTTGTCATGCAGGACCCAGAGGGAGTACCTGGGCAGGTGGCAGGCAGCAGCCTGCAGAGTGGTTCGTGGAGAACTGTCTGAAAGTGACCGTGACTTCCCACCTTCTGCAGGACGAGTTTCCGTCTGGTGGCGCTTAGTCGGAACCTGAGTCATTCTGTGAAATTTAGAGAATGTTGAGTAATCACTTTATTTTCCTTTACTGTAGTCTCCTTTTTTTCTTGTCAGACATTAGACATTTTTATACCCAGAAATAGGGCATTCTCTTGGCATTTTCCGTGGTCTTCCTTCTCACTTAGGAACAAGGGGCTTGTGAGTGTTACAGAAATGTAAAGTAGGCTGACATCCAGGGAGCAGGGCTAAGGAAACACAGGGCTAACAGGAAACGTTGGCTTGCTTTCTGCTTGGAACTTTGTTCTTTCTAGCACAGTGGTTCTCAACTGCCCTCATGCCGCGACCCTTTCATACAGTTCCTCATGTGGTGGTGACCGCCCCCAACCATAAAATCATTTTTGTTGCAACTTCATCACTGTAATTTTGCTACTGTGATGAATCGGGCAACCCCTGTGAAAAGGTTGTTTGAACCCCAAAGGGGTCACAACCCACAGGTTGAGAACTGCTGTTTCAATACAGTCCTGCTAATTCTAAATAGCTGTTCTTTTGTAAGTGTTATTTTCAGATGACTACTCTTTTGTCTTTTTGAAAAGATAATAGGTTTTTGTTGAGCTTTTCCAGAACTTGGGGGAAAAGAAAGGGAAAAGGGAAAAAAAAAAACCTACCCAGAGATTTTCAAATCATTCAAGTAGAAAAACACTCCACTAGGTTTGTGTGGGGCCCTCTTCGTCTCCCCCTGGAATTAAGTACCTCTGAAAATAACTCTAGAAGAAAGAGGTTTTGTGTGGCAGAACTAACGGGCTTCCATGGATTCTTTCTTGTGCAAGTTTTCTGACAGTGGAAAATGGAAACCTTCTCTTTGGTCCGTCTGATAGTTCTCAGGGCTGTCTTCCCTGGGGGGTCTTGAGGCAGGTAACTGGGCCAGCACCCCAGTAAGCAGCTTGTTAGTAGATACTATCTCATGCCGATTGGCTTCTCTTGAGATTTACTGTGCTTACAAAACACCTGTCTGTGAGTTCTGCTAGGTGTGCGGCTGAAGATTTGCTCCCCCAAAAGCCAATAGCTCTTGGAAGTAGAGAACAGCCCAAGGGGGCCCTCAGCAGAAATCTGCGAATGGAGAGATTTCTCCATTAGAAAGCTTTTGTGGACTTGACCTTCTTGTCCTCAAGCAACCAGCATAGAAAGCTTTTGTGGACTTGACCTTCTAGCCTTCAAGTAACCAGCATTTCCTTATGTATCCCATTGAGAGTTGGGAGCTGTGCACCAGAAAGGGAGCAGCAGGGTTGAGTGTGAAAGGAATATTCGAGGACGAAGCTCCTGGTCCACCCAGTGCCGCTTCACAGACGAGGACCCAGAATAGCCTGCTTGCCACAGGAGAGCCAGAATGGAGGTTGTAGGAGCCGCTGTTTGGAGTTGTCCTTCCAACAGGGCGAAAGCCTTGTTTCGGGCGGTGGTTTTTTCAAGGGAGCTTTGGGAGAAGGTTGCCACAGTAAGTGGGACCCCAGAGTTGTTCTGCAAGGATCGGCAGGGAAGCCTTCCTAGTGGACTGCATAAAATGAGCATAAGTTACCCTTCTCCAAGGATGGGGAAAGGGACCCTGTTGGTACAGTGGGGACGTGCTGAGCTGCTGAACGATAGGTTGGCCGATCAAGCCCAGCAGCAGCTTCATGGCAGAAAAGACCTGGTGATCTATCTGCCTGTAACGCTCAGAACCTAGGGAATCCCCCAGGCGGTCTGCTCGGTCCTCTGGAGTTTCTGTGAGTTGGAATCAACTCAGTGCCACCCACTAGCAACGACACGTAGAGAGATGGTCTGCAGTATGCCGGCCAGTAGTTGAGAATCAAATCCATGATTAAGGGGCTGTACTCAGTTTTGGGTTTGGAGAGATTAACCTTGGAAGGGATTGCTGGCATGTCATGTCTAAGGTATAAAAGAACCCTTTTCAGGGCTTTTCCAAGGCTTGCAATAGAACCCTAGAGACATTAAGTTTTAAGAGGTATAAATAAACATCGAATGTGGACATGCATAACAAAGAGGCACATAATTAGCAAGCCAGGGAGTTTGACTAGAAGGAATAAATTAGCAACGTTAGTCATTTGATGGCATGAGATCATGGTCTGGAACAGAGCTGGTTTTAGGAGGGGTAATGGTAATAATGGGACCGTGGTCCAGGAAGTAAGTTCTCAGATATGCTGTCATCTTCATAAATAGTTCAAGTTACTTCTTAGGATTAAAGTTATGTGATTTTTATACCTGGTAATCTCAAGGTTGGCTGTTCGAACCCACCAGCTGCTCCTCAGGAGACAGACAAAGCTGGCTGCTTTGAAAGATTTACACTTTTTCAGAAACCCTGAATGTATAGAGTCCCTGTGAGCTGTGATCAGCTCTATGGCCATTGGTTTGTTGGAATATGTAGGGATTAAAACCAAAAACCCAAATCTGCTGCCAGTCAGTCCGTTCTGCTCTGAGTGGCCCTATAGGAAAGAGTAAAATTGCCCCAAAGGCCTTTGAAGACTAAATTTGTGGAAGCAGACCACCATACCCTTTTTCCATGGACTGGCTGTTGGCTTTGAACTTTCAACTTTTAGAAGATATATATATTTTCCTGTGATTTAGGGGAACAGTCACAGAGCAGATTAGTTTCCCATTCAGCAATCGATACGGACATGTGTTGCCAGTGGCTGCCATCCCAGGCCTGTGCTAGGCATTGGGACCTAGTGGTAAACTAAGGGAGGCACAGTCTCTGTGCGCATGGATTTTATCATCTTTTCTCGTTTTGTCTGTTTCTGTCTTGCCCAATCTTCCAAGTGTCCATGCAGGCCTCCCTCCCACCTCACTTTGAATTAAGCAATGTTTTATTTTTCATCTTCAGTTTTGAGAGTTCTTTGAAGCCCTCCCTGGCCCATCCCTTCTCTGGTTCAGCACTGCTTACCACTGCTTTGCACGGTGTAGCTCTTTCTGGTCGCGTGCCTGAGTGTGGTCTAACTGCTCAAGTGCGTTAGTCCTGGTGATGAGAGGCTTCAGTTCTTGAACGGAAGACACTCTCTTGTTACTTCTTGTCTTCCACAATACTGAGCTGGAGCAATCGAGGTACCCAGAAGCTTTTGATTCAGCCTACCCTGCTGAATGGCCGAAGTAGCCCTGTGATCATTTCTTGGGATGTGAAAGCAGTGATGCGATCGTTTTTATTCCTCCCGGTTGTTTGCCTAGCCTAGCGATCTACCTCTTTTAATTTAGGCAGGAAATGAATGAAAACCACCCTACTTATACACTGTCTGTATCTATGAGAGGGCTTCAAGAAGTTTGTGGAAAGATGTCGGTACCTTTTAATTCCATATTTTCCCGCTTTTTCTAGCCCCTCTGACATGATTTCTCAGTGAAGAGGTTGTACTTCAGCTGGTGTTTTCGTAGCTTCTCATCTGCTTCCCTTTGTGGCTCACAAGGGCTGCCTTTCATGGTCAAGCAATAGAGCTAACCTAATGTTGGCATCTTAGCCCTGGGCAGGAATCATCTGGGCTTAAATGACCCACAACTATGGTTTAGTTCAAGGAGTCCTGGTGCCACAACGCTTAAGCACTCAGTTGTAAATCATAAGGTCATTGGTTTGAATCCACCCAGCCAACTCCCAGGGAAGAGAGACCTGCTGGTCTGCTCCGGGGAACATTATTATAGTGATTAGGAGCCATTGTGTTGGTTTTATTGAGTTGGTTATAATAAGGAATTATTAATATTTTAGTTGGATTAATGGTATTGTGGTCATATTGAAACCAAACCAAACCACAACAACTTCGCTTTTAGAAATATAAATTGAAGCGTATATGGAGACATGATAAGCTGTCAGGGATCTGCCATAGAGAGGAAGCAGGTGGTTAGGGGTAGGTATATATCAAACATGAAAGGCCATGTTTTTATAAATTGTTCATTATTACTATTTTTTGTACTTAAGTATATACAGTGAACCCTTGTTTGTCGCGGTTAATCGGTTCTAGATCCTACCGTGATAAATGAAATTCCGCGAAGTAGGATTCCTTATTTGTAAATCAAATATTTTCGTAGTTAGAGCATAGAGGACATGAAAAAACACCCTTTAG
>NW_022111363.1:4366852-4374603 GCF_000313985.2 Echinops telfairi
ATTTCATTTCACTTGTGGTTTAAAAAAAATTTTTAAAACCATTTTATTAGGGGTGTTTGACAATTTGTATAATGAAAACGAAAAGACAAACACAAACACACACACACACACACACACACACACACACACACACACACCAAACCAAACCAAACCCAGAAATCAAGCTACTTAAGATGCAGAACTATCAAACCTTTTAGCTTACCTCCAGAGGAGGCAAAAGCCATAGAGTCTTGGTGATATTGCCAAATTGGAATGTAGATTCCCATCCCCTCCCAAGTGGAAGCTGTCTGTGGATGGAGCCACCGAGAGCCTTGCTGTCTTCCCAACAGGGTGAAGCCATACGGCCCACCCTGACTCCTCTCATACCAGCAAAGAAATAAGGTGTTTTTGGTAAGAAATAAGGTTTTTAAGAAGAAAACATAATTATAATTTAAAATTCGATGTCCTATTTTGTACTAAGCTCTGGCTTCGTATTAGAAATTAAGAGAAAGGAAAGAACGTTTTGGATTAGGGATAAGATGTGACGTTTCTCATAGGCCTCTGGACTTGGGATCACTTTCAAACCAAGTGAGGGGGCTGGGGAGCTGACGGCAGCAGCAGGAGCAACTTTCAGGGAGGGATGATGCTATGTTTAGAGGCGAGCAGATGAAATGTGATTGGTGAGGAACGGAAGAAGAGGTTTTAGAAAATGAGACGAGATCCACTCATAAAGGACACGGATTTTTTGGGGCTTGATCTTACAGACAGTAAGAAGCCATTTTTGAAATTGTAAGCTAACCTAAATATTTTTCAGTTTGGTTTGACAGTGTATTCTTAGTTACATGCTTTGGGGTGGAGGGTATAACTTTAGGGTTTTGAAAAATGAAGACATGTTGTGTTGATTGCTGTTAGGCCCCGTTGAGTCTAGCGCCTAGAGACTGCAGCACACAGCACACTGACCACCTGTCTGCCAGTGGTTAAGCCACTGTGTCAAACCATCGTGTTGAGGACGTGCTTCTGTTTTTGACTGACCCTCTAATTTCCAAGCATGAGCCCCCTTTTCAGGGACTGGTCTCTGCTGATACCATGTCTACACTCTGTGAGATGAAATCTCGCCTTCCTAACGTCTAAGGAGCATTCTGGTTGTATTTCTTCCAGCAAAGATGTGTTTGTTCTTCTGGCAGTCTGTGGTACATTGACTATTCTCCACGAACACCGTAATGCCAGCGCATCAATTCTTCCACAGCTTCCTTCCTTCCAGCTTCCATGTGTATGCGAGGCTACTGAAAACATCCTGGCCTGGGTCTGGCACACCCAGTCCTCAGAGTGACACCTGTGTTCTTTAATGCTCTAAGATGTGGTCTTGCATGTAAACATTAAGTAACCTTTAAATTAATTTTTACATAAATTATTTATGCCTGTCTCCAAAAGGGCTATTCAGGGACTGGTATTCATGTTTCTACTTTAAAAAAAAAAGGTAGAGGGTTTGAGGTTTTCCGTGTTAATGACCTTGAAGTGTGAATGAGCCAATGGCAGATCTGGGTCGGCATCAGACACTGGGCTCTGAGCACCTTCTACTCAAATGGTTTATATTATAGGTAATGTATTTTTCATAATACTGCTTTTCTTTTTCTCTGAGAAGCATTTCCTGTTTTTTTCTCACCCCCACTGACTTCCTGGAAATAAGCATTTTTATTACTCTGTTGGGTGGCTCTAGCAAGTTATTTTCCAGCCGGTGATAGCTTATCACTTCCTTTATTCCCTGTGCTGGCTGCTTGTGAGATGGGTGCTTGTTTCATTGTTGTTAGCATATCTGTCCAGTGCAGTGCTGGTTGCCCCAGCTCACGCGTTTGCCTGTTACTGTGTATCCTGTTTCCTCCTGCCTCCAGCCATTGATAAAAGGCGCAGTATTCCCAACTTTTTCTGACAAAATGCTTAAAAGTAGAAAAAGGTGTTATAAACACCTTGGGTAGTAGTAACATGATCGTTTGATGAATTTTTCGCACACCCACAAATGACATTTAAATATTTGTAATCAACTTGATTGTGGTATAATTTGAAATAAATAAAACTACACAATTTTAAGTAGGGAATTTTAAGTATGACAAATACATAACGCCTCTTAACTGCCATCACGATCAGGATCCAGAGCGTTTCTGTTCTAGCCTGCCTTTTTTTTTAATCATTTCATTTGGGGCTCTTACAACTCTTATCACAGTCCATCAATCCATCGATTGGGTCAAGCACATTCGTACATATGTTGCCATCATCATTTTCAGGGCATTTTCTTTCTACTTGAGCCCCTTGGTATCAGCTCATTCCCCCCTCCCCCTCATGAACCCTTGCTAATTTACAAATAATTGTTTTTCATGTCTTACACCAACTGCTGTCTCCCATCACCCACTTTTCTGTTGTCCCGACCCCCTGGTAGGGGGTTATATGTGGATCATTGTGATTGGTCCCCCTTTCTCCCCCTACATTTCCCTTCCCCTCCTGCTATTGCAATCTCAGTGAAGAAAGTGAAGAGTTAAGAACTCGAGGCGTATAGTATGCTGCTTTTTAAAAAACTATTTTAGGGTTATATAATTTTGGGGGGTCTTAGTGATCATGAAGTATATTATAAATTGAATTAAACAAGCACTATAAGATATTTTCTAAAGTACTTCTTGGCAATTAATGAATGAATTTCACTCAGGAGCAAGTTTCAGCCTCGGTAGAGTAGGGATTCACAACATTAAAAATACCGGAGGAGGTTTTTTTGATGATTTGACTTTGTTTGGGTGAAAGCTTTTGATCAAGAGCCCTGGTGGAGCTGTGGGGTAAGCATTGCCGTGCTCACTGTAAGGTTGGTGGTTCAAGCCCATGAGCTGCTCCGTGGGAGAATGATGAGATTGCCAAGATAAGTAGTCTTGGCCACCCTATAGCGGGCGGAGTGACTTGAAATGGACTTGGTGGCAGTGGGCTAGGTTTTGGTTTTAAATTGGTCATAAGGTTCCCTGGTGGTGCAGTGGTTAAAACACTTGGCTGATAACCGCAAGCTTTGTGAATCAAACCCATCGGTCGCTTGTTAGGAGAAGATGTGGCAGTCTGCTTCCATATGGACTCACAGCCTCGGAAGCCCTAGGGAGCAGTTCTATACCTGTTGGGTCCCTGAGTCGGGTGGAGTTTGGTTTTGAAATTTCCCGTTTATGCTTTAAATCTCATAGATAGCATTTTTGAAGAGAGCACAGTGATCAAAGAGAACACTTAATTTCCATTGTGTAGTTTAAGGATGAATAGCGAAGGGTCTTGACTTTAGTCCTGAAGCTCTTTTCTCTGGATATACCTCTCTGTGATTATTTCTTCTTTTAAAAATATGCTTATTTTTGGTGTATGAATTTTTTGTGTGTGTGTATGAATTCTTAACACCATATTCCTGTAGGCGCCCTTTTCTCAGGTCGTTCTGCCACCATACACATTGACTGTGATCAAGTTAGCTGGTGTGCTCTACCAAGCATGTGTCCTTTTGCAGGTACTGGTCTGTCCAGAGAGCATGTCCAAAGTAAGGGAGGTAAACTCTCACCATCCTTGGATTCTGGCAGAGCACCTTCCAAGCCAGATCTGTTTGGTCCATGGTCAGTGCACGGTACTTTCCGCATTCTTCACCAGCGCCGCAATGCAAACGCCTCCGTTCTTCTTTGGTCTTCCTTATTCAGTGTCTAGCGTTCACATCATATGACATGATTGAAAATACCCTGCCTTGAGTTAGGCTGACCTTAGTCTTCAGTGAGATCTTGCTCTTCAACACGTTAAAGGGATGCCTGCGGCAGATTTACCCAGTGCAACGTGCCATCTGGTTTCCTGACTGCTGCTTCCAGGAGTATCGATGTGAAACCAGGCAGGGTGAAATGTCAGTTCTTAGTCATTCACTTCCAGCAGTTTCCACATTGATTGAGAGAGTTCAAATGGTAGCTGAGCTAACGGTGGTGTAAGATGAGACTTTCTACTACCCCCAAAGAGGGTTACCGTTTGGAACCCCCAGGGCCTGTTCTGCCCTGTCCTGTATGGTGGCCATGGACCAGAATCAACGCAGTGAGGTGTGGTTCTTAGGTGTTGTTTATTTGTTTCCTGTTGTGTATGAGACCCTCCGGTGGGCAGTCTTCTGGAGGGCGTGCACACTCCCCACCCTCACCAGTTAGGGGTGGAACTTGCATTTCATCAGCTATGACAAATGCTAACTCGCTCCCTCTGTCCCACTTAATGTCTGAGAAAGGCTTGGGGATTGAAAAGGAAATAGATGTGAAGTTACTGTATTTCCTTGCAGTTACTCTTACATAGTTGCTGCTTGCCACTACGAAGCATATTTTGTTAAATTTCCCGTCTGGGTCACACAGTTTAGTTTTGAAATTCGGTGGGCCGTAGGAAATGGAATATAATGGCTTGCTTGCGGAAGACTGAAAGTTTAACTTAAAGCCTTCTCAGGACGGTTTTGATAATGAGACTCTATTTTCCAAAGGCCATGGTAGAGCAAAGCCCTCGAAAGCCCGAGTCTGTTGTAATGCGGAAACCTGCCACAGAAAGAAAACCCAAATATTTCCCGCTAAACAGGCGCTGGTCAAGTGGTAAAACTGCACCCGGTGAAAAGGCAAACGCCGTACCCGGCTATCAAAAAGTATAGCGTCTGGGGTCTTAAAGGCTTGAAGGTAATCAAGCGGCCATCAAGCTCAGAAGCAACAAAGCCCACATGGAAAAAGCACACCAGCCTATGCAACCACGAGGTGTCGAAGGGATCAGGTGTAAGGCATCATCAGAACAAAAAATCTTACCATAGTGAATGATGGGGGCAGTGTGGAGTGGAGATCCAAAGCCCATTAGTAGGCCACTGGAGATCCCCTTGCAGAGGGGTCTCGGGGAGGAGATGAGCCAGCCAGGGTGCGATGTAGCAATGATGAGAAATACAACCTTCCTCTAGTTCCTAAAGGTTTCCTCCCCGCTCCCACTACCATGACTCAAATTCTATCTTGCAAGACTGGCTGGACCAGAGGAGGTACACTGGTACAGATAGGAACTGAAAATACAGGGAATCCAGGATGGATGAGCCCTATAGGACCAGTGGTGTGAGTGGCAAAACAGGGAGGGTAAAGGGAGAATGGGTAGGAAAGAGGGAACCGATTACATAGAACTGTGTGTGACCTCCTCCCTGGGGGACAGACAACCGAAAAGTGGATGAAGGGAGAAGTCGGACAGGGCAAGATATGACAAAATACCCATTTATAAACTATCAAGGGCTCATGTGGGAGGGGGGAGCGGGGAGGGAGGGGAAAAATGAGGACCTAATGTCGGGGGTTTAAATGGAGAGAAAATGTTTTGAGAAATGATGTACAAATACGCTTTACACAATTGATGTGTGTATGGATTGGGATAACAGTTGTATGAGCCCCTAATAAAATGTTTAAAAAAAAAAAAAAAAGAACGCTCCTTAGAAAAAAAAAAAAAAGAAAAGGCAAGCGCCAGTGAGTCCCACTCTATTTCGTGCTTAAGTGATTGTCAAAGGAAAACTTGTGGTTCCTACTGAAGATAGCCTTTTAAGCCAGTATTACTACTCAATGTTTTTCCCTTTGGCAATAACAAGAATGAGTAAAGCAATCCACAAGTTAAGGATATTTAGCCATGAAGTTGATCAAGAAAAGAAGGTGGAAGTGTGTGACCTCTTCCCAGTTTTACTCTGGGGAGGCAGCAGCGTGGGGTACTCCCATGGCTTTCTGCAGCTTTTCTCACGCGTGCGGTGAGTGTTGGGGGATCCTCGCAGTTGGTTGTTTTAACTGTAGCTTTTGTTACTCTGCCTCTTTGCATGTAAATATATAAAACCTACTTTATTAACCCCCTGCATTTTTTCTGTTAGCTTTTAAATTAAGTTATTTTATTATTCATGGTATACTGTTGTGTTGATTCCAACACATAGATGTCCCTTAAGACAAAGTAGAACTGTCCTCCAGGATTTCCAAAGCTGTAATTAAAAAAAATCAATCAATCAATCAATCTATCTATCTAGCTATGTAGCTATCTAATCTTTATTGTGTTCTAGGTGAAAGTTTACATAGCAAACTAGCTTCTCTCAATCAGTTGTTCTTACGCAGATTGTCGCATGGCGTGGGGTGTGGTTTCTGCACTGTGTCTGTATCTCCCTGTTCCCATTCCTGCGCCCTGCCACCTCATCGTTGGTTTGGGGCAAGTGTGGTACTGTCGCCTGGTTGTTCAGAGGGGACGTCCTTCGCGGCGTCTGTCTGGCAGTTCTGCCCATTGTGGACTGGAAGGTGGCCTCCAGGCTTGTCTTCAGTTTCAGGTGAGAAAGCTTTCTCGGGACAGTGGTCTTCTAGACTCTTCTAGATTCTAGACTCTTCTAGATTCTTTCCAACGGGGAAGTCTGCTCTGACAAACAGTTTGCCTCTGCCTTTTGGTTACATTTTGTTGTTGAATTTTTGTATCCCTTTCCAACTGGGACTTCCTACTGTGGTTTTGGTTCGAATGGCCAGTAGACAATAAGTAACTGGGCACCGTTTAGTTCTTCTGGTCTCAGTTTAGAAGAGGCGGTGATACATGTGGGCCAGTAGTCCTCTGGACTACTTGTTTCCCGGAGTTTTTGTTTTTCTTCATTCTCCTGTGTTGCAGGTGGGAAGAGACCCCACACTAGGAGGTAGAACATTGGTTTGACCTAGAAGCCCTTGAGGGGATGGTCCTTTGTCTCCAGGTGTAGTAGTTCCATCCTGATGTATAAACATTTTCAATACTGTGCCCCATAATGTTCTGTTACAGATGGGAATATACATGTAACATTTACAAGTATGTATGTGGAAGTATCCATCACTGTTCCCATACATATATGTTCCTATACATATTCCGGTACAGCCTCCCTCACCTATTTAGCATACATATTTACCCATGTATCGACTCAAAAACTCTTGTCAATCATTAGTGCTATCGCAGGAGTGTGTATTGATTGCGCTTACTGAAGTTGTCCCTTATTCTGCTCACCTCTTAACAGCTTCCCTTGCCTTGTGTTGGCTTCCCCCATATGGTGCATTCATTGCCTTTCTCTGTACCAGAATTAACTTTTATCTACTGTCTAGTTAGTGAGTCTCTCCCCGAACCTCTCCCCTCCCTGGGAACCATTAAAGAATGCGTCTTTCTGAGCATTCTGGATTTTTATTATAGTGATCTATATAATATTTGTCCTTTTGTGTTTGATGTATATTACTCAACGAAATGTTCTCTAGACTCGTCCATGTTGTGAGTTGTTTCACGAGCTCATCATTATTCTTTACTGTGTGTCGTTCTGTGGTATGTGTGCACCATGGCTTTCAGGTTATTTGTGAATCATGCTGTGTGCACATGTCTTTTTTTGTCACTGTTCTAATTTCTCTAGGATATGTAATACCTAGGAGAGAGGTCGCTGGTATTTCTGTCTCTAGCATTTTAAGGAAGCCGTGTACTGTTTTCATAGTGGCTGTACCATTCTGCAAACCCACCAGGGATGTGTAAGAGATCTCATCTCCCCACAGTTGCACCTGCATTTGTTGTCCCCTGTGATTTTGACCAGTGCCAATCTGTGATCTGTACAGACGCAGGCCGCCACACCTTTCTTCCGTGGAGTGACCGACTGGTGTGCTCCAGCTAGACTGGTGTGCTCCAGCTACGGACCTTTTGTTCGCACTCAAGTGCTTAGCACCAGAGTGCCTTTCATGTGTACCAGCCGATTATTATTTTAAGAGCTCACATTAGAGTTATTCTTTATC
>NW_022111363.1:4375804-4377799 GCF_000313985.2 Echinops telfairi
ATCATTTTATTGGGGGCTCTTACAGCTCTTATAACAATCCATATATCCATCCCACTCTTAACATAGATTCCAGGGCCTGTTACTGAAACTCCATACAGTTTATAGATTGGATGTTGATAAAGGGGGCAAAAGAGCCTGCTGGTCACCAAAATGCTAGAAATATAACAGAATTTAAGATTTGGTGTGTTGGAAATCCAAAATGCATATCCCTTGCAGTAGAAACTCCTTTTCAGCTTAAGAGATAGGGATGTTCTCCCTGGAGAAGGCGGTAAGTAAGGCTCTGAAGATGGGTAGCCAGGCCTAAAGCGTCCCCCATTTAAATGAGCAGTGGGATGTAATGCTTCAGTGATGGTTCTCGGGTAACCTCTGGAGAAATGTAGGTATAGACACTTGTTTACTGTGATCATTGCAAAACCTGCTTTTTGCCACACGGTTTAGGGGCTATAAGTTAGTGTCTGATAGATCTTCCCTGGGTTTTTAAAGCACTTTGGAGCCAGCATACGCCACTGTTTGCTTCTCACGCTTACGGTATAGACTTCGAGTTTCCCAGTCAACCTGGTCTCTGGCTTTGGCTGAAACAGTGACAGGTAATCCCGAACCCGTCTCCCAGCGGCACAGGGACCCTCCTTTTTAGAGCTTTCAGTATTTTCTTGAGGTTCAGGCTTGCCAGCCTCCATCACTGCGGACTCCGTCCTTTAGCAACAAGTTCTTAAAAAACAAAAAAATCCCCCAACTCCCATAGCCTTCTCACATTAGGTTGCCCAACAAAGCACCTCAGGCACCACTGTTTGGATTGGGACACCCCACCCCACCCCACCCCCGGCTTTCTTTTCTTTCTTTTTTTGAAGGCACTTTAATGAAACCAAGACAAGTGTGTCCCTGAGAATGTATCTGCAGCTGTCCGCTGAGCATGGCCACATGCTGTTGATAGGTGCTGTGCAGTTGGCTCTGACCCACAGCGACCTTAAACACAGCCACCCAACACACCCTCTGCTCGGCGCCAGCCTCACAAGCACTGTCAAGGTTGACGCCGTGTCCCATCCGGTCACGAGGACCCTCTCCATGATGCTAGTTCTTGCAGAAATACTTGTCACGACTTAGATGACAACATTTTAAAACTTAACATGCCCTTTCTAGTTCCCCTAGGAGCCTGGGGGCACAGAACATTAGGCATTGGGCTGCTGACCGCAAGGGCAACAGTTCAAAGCCACCAGCCGCTCTTTAGGAGAAAGATAGGCTCTCTGCTCCAGGACTGCTTTATAGACTCGAAGGTGCTGTCTGGGAGCACTCGGAGTAGGAATTGGGTCTGGTTTGGGGGTTCCCTCTTCCTCCTCCGCCAGGCCCACCTCACTCTCTCTGTTCTCTTGTTGCTCCAACATCGCCGGGCCTTTTTCAGACCTTACTGTGCCGCAAACTGCCGTCCTCGTGCGTTCCGTTTACGTTCCCCTCTAGGACGGCCTGTAGGTCACTTCCTCCAGGAAGCTTACCTGACAGTCCGTTTGCCTGAAGGTAGCTTAGCGTCGTCCCCCGTAATAAAAGGCCTGATGATTTGCGCCCATGAAGATGATCACCTAGGAACCCCCCGGGCAGATGTGGGGTCGACGTGAGCCCACGCTGACTCAGTGGCACCAAGTATCAGCAGCAACAACGAGACGGCACGATGCGCAAGAATGAAAGCCAGCAGTTCACTGTTTGTCTGGGCGCACCAGGCGTGCGTTCAAGCACCGCACTCGGAGGCCGTTGGTCAGAACACAGTCGTTTGGTGGGTGGCAAAGCTGGGGTTTGCATGTAGTCAGGCAGGCCCCCCGCACCTCATAGAGACAGCATTTGTCGGCTCCACTGCAGTTTGATCTTTGTGTGTGGGATCTTGGGGGAGTGTTCGTATTTCTAATGGGAACATGTCAAAAGCTGTCTGCCGGAGGTGCTGTTCCTACACGCACAGGTTCCGTCAAATACGGCATGGTGGACAGTGTCTGTCATCAGTGGATGGCTGCG
>NW_022111363.1:4378624-4386709 GCF_000313985.2 Echinops telfairi
TCCAAAGGAGTGATCTTGATAAGTTTTCTCACAGGCTATAGGACAACCACAGGGAGATATTATGAAGATTTTTAATAATATGGAAAACTACACTGGGAAGAAAAAGGTCAGGAAAGTTGTGCCAAGGACTTTCTTTCCATCACAACCATGCATCCGTGCACTTAGCGGTAGCAAGGTTGTCCTGCAAGAATTTTTCTGGGAAACCTTACTCCATTCCTCCCTCCAGCCCTCATCTCAAACCTTCAGATACTTTTTTTGTTCCCCAAACTCAAAGGACACTTCAAAGGAACACAGCTTGAGACCCTGAAGGATAAGCTAACTTCCAGTTTGACATGGTATAGATGAAATAGCTCAGGAGTCTCTGGGTAAGCGTTTGACAGATGGAAACCTCGCCTTCAGGACTGTATAGAAGCAGATGGAAAAAATAAAAAAGAAGTAGATGGACGATCTCTCAAGAAACAATAGCTTTACATTTCGATAGTTTTGTTTAGTAAAGTTCTCTCTGATTTTGTAGCAGTGCTTTTTGATTAATCCTCTCATGTATCATATTTTAAGATTGTTTTTAAAAACTTACCATGAGGTGATATTGTACTTTAGTTTTATAAGATAAGACCCTTGGGGAAACTGGGTCAAGGGTACTGGGGACCCCTCTGCATTATTTCTTACAACTGCATGTAAATCTACAATTGTCTCAAAATAAAGAGAGTCAAGAAACATTAATGTGTAGTAATCTTTTCACTTCAGCACATCTGTATAGTTTTCATTTAAACCTAAGACTTGATCATATAGAGGTGCATTGTTGTGTTTTATGCTTTCTTCTGTTGAAGAACTTCTGGGTTATTTCCAATTCTTGGATGTTACCAACACTTCATTTTTACCAGCGGTGGGAAACTTCACACTGCTCATTGCTGTCTACTTTCTTGGGTCAGTAGGAAGGGGATTCAAAAGTCTGTGGGAATGGGCCATTGTCTTTAAATGCCATTTTCCCATACCAACGTTTGAAGCCCCTTCATATGTTCAGCAAACTTTAAGGACAGGAGAAAAGAGCGAAAGGGGTGGGCATTTGACGTTTCAGTGAAAGTTGTCAGGCTGTTCTCCAAATTATTTGATCGTCCCACCAACAGTCGGGATAGAACCTGTCCACTGGTCATTAACCTGCACTCTCCTGACCCCATTCCTTTGCCTTTTCTTTGTGCTTTTGTGTTGAAAAAGTTCTTTCTTCACTGTTGGCTACAGCTGCCCATCTTCCAACATACCGATTACACATTTTCTTTGTAGCTAAGTGTGTTAAATATATTTACTTTTCCCTTTATATCAAGACTTTTGGTTTGTTCTATTATTCCACTTTACAAGTAAGGGAATCAAGGTACAGAGATGTTAACTGAGTTGCCAAGGTTGCTTGATTTTTTTTTTTTCCCCAAGGATTCTTGATTTTAACACCGTTAGTCTGGTTCTACAATGGTGTGGAGCCAGAGTCTGTTCCACCATGGCCTGAACAGGGGTCAGCAAATGGAATGCCACCGGCCCAAATCCACCCTGTGGCATATCTTGGTGTGCCCTCCTCCCTCTATTAAGGAGCCCTGGTGGGACGATGGTTAAGTGCTTGGCTGCTAACTGAAACATTGGCAATTTGAACCCACCCATCGTTTCCCAGGGAGATCTGCTCCCACAAAGATTATAACTGGGGAACCCTACTGTGGAGTCATTTCTCTGTCAGCTCAGGGCCAGGTCTTTAAGTTGGAAATCTGCTTGACCTCACCTGACAACAACTTTATATGTAAAGGCTCAACAAGCTCCAGCTACTGCCACTATTGTTGCTGTGACTCTGTCTCAGAATTTGACTCCTGTTTTGCCCAGTTCTACCCGGAACCAGAAGTCTTGATGGCGTCGTGGCTTATGAGTTGGGATGCTAACTGCAAAGTCAGCAATCTGACGCCCCCCAGCTGCTCTGCCGGAGAAAAGTGAGGCTTTTTACTCCTGTGAAGAATTAGTCTTAGAGACTCACGAGGGGAGTTTTACTCAGCCCTACAGGGTTGTGTGCTGTGTATACCGGGTTAGTGTCAACCTTTTCAGTCGGATAGTCCAGACTCTCTACGGTTTGGCTGTGGCTTCTTTTTTTTTTAACCTTATCTCCCACTAGCCTGGAATGAACTTTTTGCCCTATTTAAGTTATAATTCTTTTTTTGTTACAGTGTTACAATTGGATGATTTTAATTATTATTTTACAATTTCAAAATCCATACTCTTCGTCCTTGGTACAAATCTTTCATGCGAGCTATAATTCTAATAATGTGAATTATATATTTAAAAACATTTTAACCTGTTCCTTTCTGGCTGAGAGTGCTTTGGCCAGCGGGTGCAGCCCTCTGCGCTGCTGAAAGGGACAAGAAGAGTGTGGTGCAACGATATGGAAACACCTGATATCCCAACACAGGACGCCGCAAAGGCATGCTCATGATGATAAAGGAGGAAGACCAGTCAAAGTATCTTTTCAGACACCCACATGGCAATGAATTATGGATTGCTGCTTCTCTGCCCAGATGACAAGCGTGGATAAGACAAGGATTCTCCAGCTGACCTTTCATAAACTGTACTCACTGATGAGAGTCACAAAATGAAAACGCACTGTGGTGATTCAACAACAGCAAAAGAACGGAGAGAAAGCTCAAGATTCTGAAGTTTCATTTTGGGTCTGTCTCAGATTTGCTGGCTTTCTGGGCAGCAGAAACGCCATGGACTGCAGTGTGAACGAGCCCCAGTTTGTTAGATAAACCTTGATAACGCAAATTTGAAGAGAGTGAACTATAAGTAAAATCCCTGCTGTAGCTCTAGGACTTTCCTGTACAATTAATTAAACCATTGCCACATTGAAAAAAACTTTTTTTAACCTATCTGAATATTTCCTTTTCAGCTTCCTATTTTTCTTTTGAAATTCGCCTCTCATCACCGTTTTTTTCAGCTTTAAGTTTTGAAACAATAAAAGACTCACAAGACTTTGCAAAAATAGTACATAAAGCCCCGTGTTCCTCTCCTCTTGTTTCTCCCAAGGGTGTCATCTGCTGTAACGGTAGGCACAGACCCGTTTGAAAATTCCATTTTGAAGACTATTCTCAGTGGTTAAACACAGAAGTCCCTTTCTTGAGGGGGTTTTCAATTTGTGAAATTCACCAGCTGTCATTTGAACCCACGGCTCTAAACCAGACTCAGTGGATGCTGAGGGTGGCCGGGGTGGTGTCTGGATCTTCACAGGAGGAGCATGACGCTGCTTCGTAAAACCGATGTCATCTGCCGGGCGGGCGACCTGCCCTGGAGGGGACAGTCGAAGAGCAGTTTGCACCGGGGAACTGCCCTCCTAACTTAGAGGTCCAGTGCTCATTTAGTCAGCTGTTTGAGGGGTCTGCTAGGCCGGGCTGTATAGTCTATTGCCACACCATTGATGTTCTCCTAATGCTGCTGCTCTTGCTAAGTACGGTAGATGCGCTTTCATAAAATTACCTAGTTAAGACAGTTTCAAAAGGAGTTTTTTCCCCCCTCACTTAGAAAAGGTAGAAATCTTTAAGTGTAATTCGGTGACATTAATCACATTTTTCATGTTGAGGATCTGTCCCTTCATTTTCAAGTGTTCTTACCCCTCTAAGCAAAAACTTAAGTAAGTAATCACTCCACATTTCATCCTCCACCAACGCCTGGTGACCACTAGTAAACTGTCCCTCTTCATTGGCCATTTCTAGGCATTTTATGTGGGGTCAGACAGACGGTATTTGAGTTAGTTATTTTTGCTCAGCATTTTTACAAAGTTCACCCATGCCACACACCAGAACTTCATCTCCCTCCAACTCCCCATTTACTTTTGGATTTGAAAATGCAGTTCATGTGATAGAAATCCAGCATTATAAAAATACCTCCGCCGCCGAAAGCTTCCCCGGGGCCAGGTGCAGAGCATGCAGTGTGGACTGAGATTCTATCTGCCAGCCCCCAGCATCATCGGCTTAGCCTTGGGGCTGGACCACGTGCAAGCATCCCGCCCAGGTCTCCAGTTCCTTTATGATGTCTCCCTCCCCCTCTTCCTTGGCTTCCATGGTAGGAACGCTTGGTAGGGGCCGTGCTTTGGGTCCACGGATGTCTCATACTCCCTGGTTCCTCCGGTTCTAATTCTTCTAATTCCGCCATAGGTGCATTCTCCGCAAATTCTCCAAACGCTACAGTAGATTTTGCAATAGCAGTTGTGAGCTCCTTTGCAAGTTCCTGCTGGCCCTGCATGGCCTTGTCGATGTTTATCGATGTCCACGTTGTCAGGAGCAGCCCTGGTGGTGTAGCCGTGTTCCAGAGCACCTCTGTTTTGGTATTCTGCAGGCCCCCCATCCGCAGTGCCAGCGGCTACGCACCTTTTTCTCCTGGCACCTGGCACTTGCACGTCTGGAGGGCCGTTGGTAGTTTTGGCTCTGTGGGCCCTGCTGCCGCTACCACCGCCGCTATCCTATTGTATGAATGTGCCACGTTTTGTTCATCGTTCATCTGTGGATGGACCCTTAGGTTTTGCATGGAAATTATTTTGGGAAATAAAATGATTTGTCATCAAATGGCAATTCTCACATCTTCCCGGTGAGGACTTTAATATAATGCAGCCACTTTGGAGAAATAATTTCACAGGGTCTTAAAGTACTAAACACAAGAGCACCAGCAGTGCCTCTTTTAGATATATGCCCAAGAGACTGGAAAACATAGAGTCACGCAAAGACATATATGCAAATGTGCATAGCAGCATTTTTCATAATGATCTAAAAGTAGAAACCATCCAAATATCCATCAACTCAAAAAAACCAAAATTGAGGTAATGAGATATTCAGCGCTAAAGAAAGATAAACTACTGCTGATACGTGCTGCAGTACACACGAACCTTGAAAACGTGGCGTCAAAGGAGCTGGGCACAAAAGGCCACGGGTTGTGTAATTCCACTTAGATGAAATAACTACAAAAGGCAAGCCAGAGCTAGAAAATAGATGTACTGGTTGCCTGGGGTGGGGGTGGGGGGTGGGGGGAAAGGAGGAGTTACTGTTAGTGGGCCGGGGCCTTCCTTTAGCATTGATGGGATGTTCTGGAATTAGAAAGCACCTATGGTTGCCTTCTGTGAATATGCTAGAACCCACTGAATTGTACACTTGGTTTTATTTTTTTTATCTGTTAGTTGGGATTTAATACCTAAATCATTCCATATTTCGATCACGTCAAGTAGAAGGTACACTTGCTACCACAGTCCAAACATTCTTTTTGAATTGTTCACTTTAAAAGGGAGAGTTTTATGGTATTTGAATTAGATCTAAAATAATATTTATGCCTTTGTTGTGTTTGTCTGTGTTGCAGGAGACAGTCGAGGCTCTCTACTCCATCAAGAATTACAGTCTCAGAAACCCCCAGGGCAGGTCTGCTCTGTCCTATAGGGTGGCAGTGAGTTAGAATTGACCCGGAGGCTGAGAGTTTGGGGGTTGTTTGTCTCTATGAAATTGGATGTGGTTCTAGCCATGAGCGCCTGTTTGCCTGGGCAGAAGGGAACATGCAGAAACTGTTTCTTACATTCTGAGCTCCACGTGAGGTACAGGACTAGTGGGAGAAGGAAGTCACTTGGTCAGTGTTGGCTGTGTGAGTGCTCTGTGGACTCTGTTGACAAAAGGGAGCAAGCACCAGGTCAGATAAAGATGCACTCAAAACACGAAGAGCAACACAGCCATTGGCACACGACAGGTGTGTAAACAGCCCTTGCAGAAATGCCGTGGCACTTCAAGCCTTAGAATGTATTCTCTAAAACAAAACATTTATGGGAGTGCCTGGAAAACTCACTGTATTAATATATATATGTATATACATGTGTATGTGTGTGTGTGTGTGTATACATACATAGGTATATATTCTCTTCGAGTCCAAGAGGAGCCCGGGTGGTGTATTGGTTACACATTTGGCTGTGATCCACATGGTTGGCACTTTGATACCAGCACCCGTCCTGCGGGAGAAAGACTGGGCTTTCTATTCCCGTAAACAATTACAGTCTATAAGTCAGCATAGACTCAATAGCAATGAGTTTGGAGTTTGGAGTTTTGAAATTCCAAGTCAAATTATTAGCACAGAAATCACAGGACACTTTTCATTGAAGCCAATCTTCCAGTATTAAATCTCACACCTAAGGTTTCTGGTATTCTGTCTTGTCTATGTATATGTAGGTGTAGGTGTAGATATAGATGTATATGTATGTATCTCACAGATCTTGATTAACGACTATTATGAGAAGTCTGCCTCATAATAAGTTGTTACAAGAACATTTCTAATAGAACTTTTTTCTATAGAATTAAATGTATTGTTATTAACTTTTAAAAGCTAAATCAATCCAGGTTTTCAGCTCCATGCCAAAATGTGATTTCCCAAATGATTTGTTTCATAGTTACATAAAAAAGTCAGTTTTTTCTCTTTCTCAGATTAACCTGTTGGTGATGTAAACATCATAATATGGAGACGACCAGTCCCAAGAGAAGGTAGATTGTCATCCTAAACGATGATTCTCTGGCAGCCTGAGTCATAGGTATGCCTTAGAAGTAAATCTCACTGTATCTGGATCGGACTTCAAATTTGTTTATATAAATGTATAGGAAGTGGGGAGAAATGATGAGATTTGCCTAATCCTACGCATATTAATAAAAAGTTTTACTATCTGCCACGTACGATTGCCAGTGTTTATGTTTATTATCATCATCAGTTAATTCTTATAACAATCATTTGACTAGAAAAAAATAGGGCACTAGTGATGGTGTCAGTGGTTAACAATTTTCCGTCTGTATTTTAAGGAATACATGTAAAGCAACAAGCTATTTTAACTCAGTGAACTGTATTGAGTCCGACTGGACTAAGCGGGCCCTTTCCGCACAGTGGTCTTCAGCATAGAGTATGCCGCCAAGGATGCTGTCAGGGACTGTCCAGTGGGCTCTGACGCGGCGACCCGTGCACAGCAGAACAGAACTCTCCCTGGTTCTGCTCCATCCTCAAAATTGTTTCTCTTTGGTAGCAACTTGGATAATTTTAAGGAACCACTTTCCAGATTCTCAACATTCATTTATACTCTTCCTTAGAATCCAGTTTTCTGAAGACAACAATGGCATCTTGTCGGTTCTGCTTCCTGACCCCCGGTTAGCCCTGGCTTTTTGGAAGGTTGATGAAAGAAGGCCAGACCTTTTACCCACCTTGCATCTCACCGTGACACATTTTATTTGAGGTATAAAATCTTTCAGGTTGTCAACAAAGAGACAGTTGAAACGCTCAAGTGGAACTTCTTTTTAAAAGATGATGCGTTTCTACAAAAGGAAGCTCTTTTTTTCTGCTTAGTTATTAAATGATGTAACATGGCTCCTGTTTTCATCAATGTGTGCAGTCATTATTACAGCATAGCGCAATGAAAGGCAGTACTTTCTTCATGCTCATCAAAGAGACCAGCCTTAGAGGTAGGATCGAGATTGGTGGGACCCCTAAACCTGGTCCTTTAGTCACCCTTCCGGTCTGGAATGGAACCCACCTCTGGGTGAGAATAGTCCATCACTTGAGATCCAAAGGGGCAACATTTGCTCCAGGTCAAAGTTGAGAGGGTTGGGAAAGAGGGAGGAAGGGAAGCCTGAAGCCCGGGGAGGAGGAGGGCGAGTGAGGGGACCTAGTGCGGGGACGGTCAGGGGCCTGAGACAAGATGTGGACGGATCCTTGAACAGAAGCTTGATGGTATGTGCTGTAAACTGTCACTGACGCACACAAAAACATTTAGGGAAAAGACTTTTTTTGGTTACAGAAAAGTTATGTTAAAAGAAATGGCATTGAAATGAAATAACGTGGAAGTAGAAATATAATTTCAAGGAATGAAAATTATGATGCAGCATTTCATATAGGAAATGCAGAGTCTTCTGTTCTTGAAGTTTGGGAATGGTGGCTGTCGTTTGCTTAGTGTTAGATGTCATCAGATGTTTTTAAGTGTAAACAAATAGCTTTGTCTTAGATGGTGATTTTTAAGTTGAGGCATATGACCATATAGGGGCGAGTTAGTAGCCTTTATAATGGTTT
>NW_022111363.1:4387400-4390302 GCF_000313985.2 Echinops telfairi
AAAAAAAAAAAATGACCCTGGAATAGTGACTTAGCTCATCTGTGCCCCGCACCCACACTTACCCTGCAAGTGTGCAGAACAGAGAGGGGTTGCATATTTGAAAAGACAGACGGACAGGAAAAGTGCCCACTGAACTGACCACTGATGAATAACTGCGCTTTCTGTCTGGTCCTGTGAGCCCCAAGAGGACAAGACTGGCAATCGGATGGCCCTAGGTGTTGTCTTGATGGAACTCTTAAGTTTCTTCATTTAAAAAAAAAAAAAAGGAGAAAGAAAAGTTTTAAACTCCATGATCTTCTCGCTCTGAAATTTGAAATTCATCAACTGAGTTAAAACGTAGCGTGCATTAATTTTAGAAGGGAACTTTAAGGAATAGATGGCAAAGTAATGGAACGGGCTGCTTGCTTACTAATATAATGTCGTGGAGAAGACTAGCTTCCTACTTATTATTTACCTGAGGTGTGATTAATGCAATCTACTAAACAAGCTGTTTTCAGTTAATCCCACTTGTGTTTATCGGCCAGGCTGGCACAATTAACTATCTCTCTGCCCTTTTAAATAATAATAATAAATTCCCCTCTTTTAAGGAATTAGGACAAAGTATTCCAATTTTAACGTCATGCCAGTGCCTCTAGTGGAAGGCATGGTTTTGCACTCTGTTATCGGGATATTAAAACAAATTATGGATTAAAGACAACTCCAGGCTTTGGTCTTTACGGGCCGGAGGTGGAAACCAGTCGAGCAGCTAAGTGTTCACTTTTGTCATGACCCTCTTGGGCTCTTTCTGGAGCAGATGCGAAACTCTTTGGAAGTTGAATGTGGTGGCTTTCCCAGGCACTTAGGAGGCCTGTGCTGTGGGACCGGCCTCTGGTAGGACAAGAATAACCGCAGCTGCCGCGGAGGGGAGCGAGGCCACGTGAAGCTCTTGTTCTCGCAAGTGCCTTGGCTGGACGACCGAGATTTTCCCTGCCGGTCAGCAGATGTTTGGTTATATACTGGTGAATTCTCGCTCAGCCATTTTTAGAATATGGCCTCTGTGTCTGCTTTGTACCTTTAGAGGCTAAGAATCTTGAAGGCTGCAAAATAATCTTACCGTGGCTTAACATCTACACGTATTTAGCTTTAGCATCTACAAATACTTACAACTCATACCTCCTTACCTCTTAGTCCTGATCTTCATTTCCTGTATTTGTATTGGAATGTAGTCTCTAGTTGGGGGCCAAGAAAGATTATGGACTAGATCCTTAGGGCTGATTTGCCAATGTCATTGGTAATTATTTATTAGCCTTATATATTGGCTCATTTGATTTGTTTACATTAGAGACTTAGATTTGACACAGAAGTTTTAAAATCTTGATGGGGGCCAGAAAATAAGGGGTGAAGAGGTATACCTTTCGTGTGATAACCGTGGTGTCTTTGGATGCTGAAGAGGGAAATGCTCTTTCCTGGAAGACTTTATTGTGTTTGTGTGCCTCACGAGTGCTAAGTCAGCAGCGCACTTTTTGGTCTAGGAGTATGTCGTGGCTTGTCTGAATGAGTCATCATTAAAATCTACTCACTGGGAAGCATCATCTTGTCTAAACAGGAACTAGACTATCGACAGACGAGTACTATGCTTTGCCACGAGTAGAATTAAAATGGCACACATCTGCTGGGATGACTAAAATGGATCGTTTTTTTTCTAATTACGATTTCAGAAGACTTTTCAAAAGTTCGTGACCTTATCCCCCCCCCCAAACAAAAAATGGTTAGAAAGTAAAAATAAACAACAACAAAAGAGTAAACACAAGAATATGGAAGTTCTAATCTGGAAGTCATTTATCTTCTGGGGTTTTATATTCATTATATACAAGACTATGATTGCTATAGTTCATTTTTTGAAGATAAATGAAAACTAGATCGGTTTTAAAGACAGGTTTGGCATGCCTTTGGTCATTGACAAAAGCTACGATGAAGATATCGAGATTCAGAGAGTCACTTGCTTTAGGTTACACAGGTGGTGATTGGAGAATTGTGCTTATAACACAGGTCTTTCAGATTTCCTCTGATCTCATCATTTCTTCTTACCAAGAAGTTGAGAGAAATCCATCAGTTGCCTAGGATTAGGAATATTGGCTCAGGGAACGTAGCTCCTGCTCCATCTTAATAATTAATTAGTATTGCTGATATTTGCCACGGTCACTTGATGTACAGTATTTTACTAATCTAAAACTACATTGGGGCAATAGCTTTTTCAAGTCAGCAAGCACAAATTAAGAATTTATCTACTGGACATTGCACTAACTTTGGGGGACCAAAGGCGAATGGCATTATTTATACTGAGTTTTATTTAATAAATGGTTTAAGCTGGTGGATAGACAATAAGTTTGTATTATAATGTTGTAAAATATAACTGAAGTTCAGAGCCTGTGAAAATTCAAATTAGATATGGAGGTTAAGATCTGGTTGAGTAATTAGACATGGGCTCTATGGCTGCAAAGTGTAATTTGAGGTTCGACCTAGTAGTGGCATGGTACAGAAGATAAGCTTGGTTATATATAAGCTATATTAAGGTGTGGTTAACATATTTACCATTATAATAGAAGTTCGGGGATATTTTGGAAACCCCATAAAAATATCCTCTAGAATTGGTTTTGTAAGTGATGATGTTTTTGCTGAGTAGTTTTATGAGTTGAAGATCAAATGGATTTCAGTTTCTAGAGAAGCAAAACTCGTGACACTTATATAAGAAAGAAATATATGTGCAGAGAATGGCCCATACTGTCACAAAAGTGGGCAAGCCCACTCCACTCAAGTACTTACTCAATGCAAGAACACTTTCTTCTATTAAACTGGCATTCCATGATGCTCACCTTCCTGACATGATCGCTGAAGACAAAGCGGGGGCATAAGCAAATGTGGT
>NW_022111363.1:4392148-4393829 GCF_000313985.2 Echinops telfairi
CTTTCAGTAGCAGATAGCCTCATCTTTTTCTTGCAGAACAGCTGGTGGGATTGAACCTCCAGCCTTTTGGTTAGCAGCCCAATGTCTACCCCACAGTGCTACGTTTGGTTCCATGATCAATGTTAATTTTAATGTTGAAATGAAAGAAGTAGAAGATTTAAATTGCAATTTAGAGATCGCCGTGTTTCCTTTCTTCATCATTTTGTTTTAGTCACTAAACTTCCCTAACCCGTGGTCTCTAGGTGGTTCATGACACCCTGGGGTGTGGTGGAGGCCTTTGCTGAATCACAAGTTGCTGTGCTTTGCCAAGATCACAGGTTAAGGCAACTCTGATCAAGTGAATGAATTGCAATTTGAATAGAGACTGGGGGACTCTTGTGGGCATATCTTGGCTTTACAAGAAAAAGAAAAGGCCTGTCGTTCTAAGGGAATATATAAACACAACTTTGTGACAGTAGTTTCAGATTTTGTTGGTTCAACAAATAGCGTTGTTGCACAATACATAATCTTGCTCTATGGTAGCTAATGAGATACAAAACTGCATAATTGCACCAACAGTTGTTTTCCTTATAGAATTTGGCGGCTACTAAATAAACAATTTTTCAACTCTCTTAATTAGCTTCGTTACGCGCCATTATTGAATGAGTCCTGTGTTTTCCTTGTACTGCTACACTGTACCTTCTTAATGGAACGGAGAAAGATATCATCATTTTGAGAGGGGCATGTTCCTGTAGCAGTTGAAGCCCCTTAATTGGGACACAGCTCGTATTTAGATGCATCCAACGTGTTAAGAAGATCTCCATGCAGTGCTTCCTGAGAGCACTCACTGGTCAGCATGGAGCAACGCAGCCTCTTCGAAGGCTCTCTTAAACTGTGATCTCCTTGTTTTTATCCATCCTAAAGTTTGATAACTCGGAGGGTACCAGGGTCCCTGGTCACACATTGACAGAGGCCCGTGTTGTGCCCTAAGCACATGTGATGCAGAGTGTGGCTTTCAAAAACCGGGACATGCAGAGGGGCAGCAAGACACCACTCTGGCTTTCAAGCCCAGCTGCATTTCCTTTCGCCCATGCGTTCAGTTGCGTTTGCTAATACCTTTCAGCTAATATCTCTAAACGAATACAAATGGGACCATACAAATGCGCTTCAGTGCCTGGAGATTGTAGGAGTCCGTGAGAGCTCTTTGTTTTTAATAGGAAAAAAGGGCTTGGGTGAGTTACTGTCTACTGTGGGCTCCGACTTGGGGAAGTGCAGCGCGTGTGCCACAAGCCTTTCTGCCTGCCTTCCCAGTGTCACTTATTAGCAGTCACAGTGGCCGTCACAGACTCAAGAGAATAATGTGAGCAGACAGCTGGGAGAAATAAAGAGGACACGAAGACACAGAACAAAACTGGGCCAGCAGAGGGGAGTCACACACGCGTGGAAGAATAACATGGGACTGGAGAGGTTTCAAAAAGCCAGAAAAAACGCAGTAAGAACCAATAAACCCCGTCCGTTTTCTGCTTAGCAAAGGAGAAGACATCTGCCCATGAAATTCTTGGGCCTCTGTTTTCAAGACAACGAGAAAGTTAATTCCGATTCGATTGGCATTCTCCAGGTAGACAGTATGGTAATCATTCATGGGACTCCCTGAGTTGGTTTACGTGCTACTTAAGATAAAACAAGATAAAGGAGACTTTTA
>NW_022111363.1:4395566-4397010 GCF_000313985.2 Echinops telfairi
GATGTATGGATTGTGATAAGAGTTGTATGAGCTCCCAATAAAATGATTAAAAGAAAGTTACAGTCATGGAAACCCACGCAAGTCGTTCTTCTCTGCCCTGTAGGGTCACCATGGGTCCGAATTGACAGCAGTGGGTTTGTTTTGGTCGGCTAGAAGGAGCCTTAATGGCACTGTCAGGCGTAGTAAGCCAGAGCTACAAACACAGCAGTCGCTCTGGGCGAAGGAGGAGTCTGTGTGCTCCGTGCAGTTGAGTATAACCTGAGAGCTTGTCTACAGGGTCACTTTGACTTGATGGCAGTCATTTTGGGGCTTTTAGCTGTTAATGGAGGCCTGGGGATAGTGGGTTAAGTGTACCAGGTCAGGGATGCACATCCCCCATTGAAGAAAATTGTGGCAGCTGGCTTGTGTAAAGAACACAGACTTGGGAATCCTCTGCATCAGATCTACTCTGCGCTGGAGGGCCACTGCGAGTTGGGGTCCATGCGAAGGCCATGGGAATCACTGTGTGAGGTACTCTGGGTATTGAGTGAATGAGTGAGAAACCAGTACTTGGGGGGAGAGGGCCATCAGCGGTGGCTCACGGTTGTGAGGATAAAGTACTTTGCTATCCAGGTTGATACTTACCTAGGTACAGAATCAGTTCTAAATGCCGTCAGAACAGTTAGCATTGAGGTCAGGTGGTTGTGGGTGTGATGAGATGAGTGTGTAGGCGTTACAGGCTGTTGTACACCTGTGTAATCCCGAAGGCTCATTGAGAGGCTTGAAATGGATCCTTCACTTGTTGGAAATAGTGGTGAGTCTAGGCTTTGGAGTTAGGCCGATGGGTTTTTGGCCTCTTCATTTATTAGCATTGATACTGTTCAAATTTCCTAATTTTTCTAAGCCTCACTTTTCTACTCTGTGAAATAATAGTAGCTACTTTGTGAATGTCCTCTGAGGATGAAGTCAGTTCAAGGTGCGTGACCTAGTGCCTAAGCTTACCAGACTCATCTCCATGGTGCCGTGAGTCCAACTCCGACAAACCTAGAGGGCAGAGCAGAACTGCCCCTGTGGAGTGCCAAGCCAGTAACTGTGGGAGTAGAAAGTCTCATCGTTCTCCTAAGGAGCGGCTGGTCGTTTCGAACTGCCGAATTTGCAGATCTTAGCCTAACTTGTCACTGCTACGCTGCCAGGGCTCCATCGCACAGTGCCTCATCCATATCAAGCGTTCAAACATGTGGCAGGCAGCTCGGCAGCTTGTTCTCAGGGTAGAACTGTACTGGATATAAAATTCTCTCCTTTCAAAGAATGAATGCCCTTTGGACTTCATTCGGGCTTTTGCTAGCCAAAGCATTCAGCGGTTCTATTTTTAGAAATAGATAAATAAATGAATAAATAAAAAAATATTTTCTTCCCCTCTACTTCACAGGACTAAACATCTTCAAATTTGGGGAAGATGATGCCA
>NW_022111363.1:4397749-4399305 GCF_000313985.2 Echinops telfairi
TTCTAGAGGGTGCGCTCATGTAGCTGAATCTTGGCATGCTGTGCAGTTTCCTTCGAGTGGGGCTTCATTTGGTGGAGTAGGTTCAATGAGGTTGAGAAAACAGGAAGATGGTGCACGGAAGGGAAAAAGGTTGTCTTGAGGCCAAGACAGGTACTCCTGTAAGAAGGAGTCCCCAGACGGGATGTTTCTGCTCTGAAAAAATGTGAATTTTAAATTCACATATCTGCTGTAAGTAGTTCTGATGGAGGTTTCTGCTGTCTTTTGATTCAAGAATGAGACAAAACCGTTCCAGTCGTCTGCCTGGGAACACCCAATGAGACAGATCATAAGCCTCATCAGTGCTTCTAAAGTAGTATGATTCCTTGCGGCAGTCAGCATTTTCAAAAAACCCTTGTGGAAACAGAGGAAAGATGTTTAGCATAGGAATTAACTTGTCTCTTGGCAGAGAAACCAGTGTGGGCATTTGGATCTCCGGCTCTGTGGTAATGCTGTTTTTGTGCACGTGCTTTTTCCCCCCCTCGTCTTGATTGTCATCTCTCTGACGATTTCTGCCTTAGAAGATGTCTCTTTATCTAGGGCAATTAATAACCCTGCTTACACAGGAGGCAGAAATTCAAAGGTAGCCGTTGTTTTGTTTAACCAGAACTTCCATTCGCAGCTGGTCCTAAGCTGAGTCATTGAGGTTTGTTTTTCCCAGTGATAGGTGGCTTTGTTTTGGGGGAGTGGCAGAAACATGTAGTTAGTTCTGTTACATTTCTTATTCCATACTTATTCATATGACTGATGAAAAGTGTCAGACCCATCTCCTTAACATGTAGCCTCCTTCAGCAGCCAGGCAGTCCAAGGGCATGACCGGAGGCCCGTGCTTGGGGAGCTCTCCTTTCTAAGTACCCCCACACTGGCTTCACGACTTGCTTCTCAGCCTTTCCTTAGCTTCTTCTGGCCCATGCGATCATGCCTGCCTTTGATGGGCACTGAGCCATGTGGCAGTTAATCGTGTTTTGCTCTGCGACATCTTTTGTAGTTGACTTTTGTCAATGTCAGCTGCTTTTGAAGGCTGTTGTTAATACATGATTATATCCCTACACAGTGATTCCTGATTCCCTGGGGTTTTCTTGGGCAGTTTTTCCACTTCTGTAAGGACAGCTAGATCCTGTGGAACATCCCATGAGAACATTCAGAATCTTGTCACGTTCCAGACCCGTGGATTGTCTTTTGTGTGTGTGCATGTTTGTTTGTTTGTTTGTTTTCTTTTTCCTTTTCAACAGAGTCAACCAGAGTTCTGGGGAATGACTAGGCCCTAGGTTAATACTGAACTTGAGTGGTTATTTTTATTCCGGGAGAAAATAATAGCACCCTTTAACTTAGTTTCAATTGCCATCAAATATTTTATAAAAGGGAAAAAATGATTCATAGTAGTTAGCCGTGGGAACAGCTTATAAAAAAACAAGTATTGAAATTAAACTCTTGCTTGACCTGGTCCATCAGTGGTCAAGTGGGGCTGTTGAGGATTGAATTGTATTCATCAGAAATGGGTCAGGGTGGCTGGGCATGAG
>NW_022111363.1:4400160-4402278 GCF_000313985.2 Echinops telfairi
GGCGATTTTGTGGGAAAAATTCCGTCAGCTTTTGATTCAAATTTTCCATGAATTTTTGAAGCCTTCTCTGTCTGTCGCAGTTTTTGCCAGTTCAATTTTTTACAGAATAACTTCTACGTCTCCACTGATGGCACCGTTACCGACCGAGACTTTAAAAACACACACATTTTGTTTTGTTTTAGAACCTGACAAATTAGGTTCCCATTTACTAAGTTTTTGTTCAAATTGCTCTGTGATATTGGTTAGAATGTTCACAAGGTGCCAGCATTCTCAGGGTTTCCATTCCGTGTCTTCTGCTTCATCGATAGGGCTCCCTTTCTCTTCCTTGCCTTCGCATGTTTGCTTTGTGGGTAAATGTCGACCCTTAGTCTTGTCTAGTTGATTGCTTAAGAGAGGACAGTCCTTACGGGTGACACTGCTTGCTTCATAAGCCACTCTGTTATTTGGTTGAAATCATTCGACATCCAGAATAGCTTCTAACCCAAGTTCAAAGGTTATCTTAGGAGTTCATCTAGTTTCTGTCTGACTAGTTATGACTGGCCTTTTTTTAGGAATTTGAATTTTGGACTTCACTTTTCTCCCATTCTGGTTATTACATTCCTGTCAGTAGTGATCACCAGGCACCATCTCGTTCCTCGGTGTCAGGTTGGCGGAGATTTGTCATTTGGATGGACTGTTGGTCCCGTGGACAGACGGACGGCCTTCTTCTTTGGGCCTCTGGGTTCCTTCGTTCTCTTTCGCCCCAGGCAAGCAGGAACCAATAGGTGTCCCCAAGAAGGCTGCTCTCAAGGGTTTAAGACCCAAGACTGTGTTCAACAAACTAGGGAACCAGACATAACTTACCAACTCTACAGCGCCAATTGACTGAGATGGTCCCACAAGCTTCTCTGTAGTAAATTTCTCTTAGTCTCATTCAAGGAGCTCTGGTGCCCTAGTGGTTACACATTAGGCTGCCACTTGCAAGATCAGTGGTTTGAACCCCCTAGTCTTCCTTCAGGAGAAAGATGAGGCTTTCTACTCCTGTAAAGAGTTACCATCTCAGAAACCCACAGGGGCATAGGGCATAGGGACCCTGCCCTATGGGGTTGCTGTGAGTCGGATTCCACTGGATGGCCGAGAGTTGGCGTTTTCTTGAGTAGCAGTAAGGTGCCTT
The DNA here is from genome assembly GCF_000313985.2 of Echinops telfairi. Lineage (NCBI taxonomy): Eukaryota > Metazoa > Chordata > Mammalia > Afrosoricida > Tenrecidae > Echinops > Echinops telfairi. The sequence continues at coordinate 4,401,314 of NW_022111363.1, forward strand.
CAGAATTATAGACCCGATCAAAAGAGAGGGTCTGGTAGACCGATTACATTCAAAGCAGAGGTGTCAGCTCAGGGTACGGTGACTGGCTTTCTGTTGTTTTATTTCCAAAAGGGCTCTCTTGAAGGACACAGGTTGATCACAGGGGCTTATGTGGAAGAAAATGGAAAACTGTTGATGAGAAAAAGGTCAGGAACACTGTGCTGAGGAATTACCCCCCACCCCCCCCCATCATGGTCCCGCACCTGCTCATTCTTGTAGGGTAGCGAGGGGTGTTTTCCTGTAAGGATTTTGTTGGGAAGCTTTACCCCATCCACCCTCCAGCCTCATCTTTGCCCTTCACACTTCTTTTTGGTCCCCAAACTCAAAGAACATTTCAAAGGAATGTTTGTGTCCTTCCAGGCTGCAGACGCTGCCTTTTTGCTCGGCAGAGTTCTTCAGGGGAAAGCTTCGAGAGACAGAAACACCTCCTTAGAAGAGTACAGAGTGAGATGCAAGGTAGTTTGAGAAACAGTAGTTTCATGGACTACTTGCTCCCCCAGTATCTATACGTGACTCTTTATGATAGTGGCTAACATACAATATTTGCCCTCTTGTGATGGATCTGTATCGCTCAGCATAACATCTTCTACCTCAGCCTGTTTATGCTTCATGTCCTCTTGTTATTATTATTTTTAATTTTAATTCATTTGTTTGTATTGTGGTAAAACGAGACGGGCCCAGACACTCACCCGTGCAACTCCGGTCTTTACAATTCACTTGCGTGGATGGTGGGTCTCAGGTGGTGCCACCGTTTTCACCGATCTGTTCTGAAATGTTCCAATCCCAGTAACACAAGCTTGATGCCCTCCAAACAGAAACGTCACCTTTGCCACCTCTCGTCCTTGGTCACCGTTAATGAGCTTTGATTTCTTCTTTAAAAAGCGGTATTGTGCTGTTGGTTTCCCATCCAACGGTTTGTGCACAGG
>NW_022111363.1:4403277-4405049 GCF_000313985.2 Echinops telfairi
CACCATTATATGAACAAGTAACTTCTCTCTACTTAGTAATTGTCTCTCCCTTCCCCGCCCATCCATGGTAACCATCACATAATTAAAACAAATTTATTCTACATAATATCCTCCAAATTCATCCGTGCTATAGATGCTTCACAGATTTGCTCTTATTTATCAATGTGGAGTACCGTTGTGTCTGTGTGTCCCACCGTTTATTAGGGGTTTCCATGCTTTCGCCATTGTGAATAATGCTGCCGTGAACACGGGCGTGCAGACGGAAGTCTGTTGGTCACAGCTCCTGTTCCTGAAGGGTGTATAATTAGAAGTAGGAGTGCTAGATCCTATGTTTGTTTTTCTATTTCTAGCTTTTGTAGGAAGTACCTTAGTTTTCCAATGGAGCCCTGGTGGAGTAGAGGTTACTTCTGTGTGGTCGGCAGTTCAAAATCACCAGCAGCTCCTCTGGAGTAAAACTGGGTTTTCCACTCCCATAAACTGCCATAGTCTTGGAAACCCACAGGGGGTCGCTGTGAGTCAGCATTGACTTGGTCGGAGTGAGTGAGTTTTACACAGTTTTCTGTAACTGTACCATTGACAATCCCATCAGCAATGAATAAGAGTTCAACATTTGTTACTGGCTGTTTTTTGATCACTGCCATTTTTTGGCAGGGTGAGATGGCATCTCATTGTACTTTTGATTTGTATGCCTTAGATAACTAACAATCTTAAAAGCATCTTTTCAAAAAAATCCTGGAAAAATCTCATTATTGTTTAAGTTCCGTCTCCCCACGAACTTTTTGGAGCCTCCACGTATATGTTGGCTTCCTGAATGTCCTCTTTGGTGACGTGCCCTATCTTGTCTCTTGTCTGGATTGCCCTTTGGGACCCCCTGGAGGGGGGTTTTAATGTCCAGGTTTCAATGTCCCTGTATGCTGCACCAGGCCATCTAGGCGCCTGGGCCAGCGCCCGCGGCCACGCTGGCGGTGACCCATCCCTGTCGCCTGGGCCCTTGGCGCCAGCTGCCTTGTCGCCCTGCGGCACCCTTCCGTGTCGAGCTCCAGCGGACCCTTGCGGACCCTTGTGCGGCTGCACCCTCACTGACCCGCACCCGGCGCGGCCGCGTCCCCTAGCGACCGCGCAGGCGCCCAGCAAGCAGCTGAAGGCCCACCCAGGTCACTGCATACGGGAGGTGGGGACCCCGATGCAGGGAGCCACGCGCCCATTCGGGAACCGGGGTCCAGCACAGACATGCAAGGTGGCGAAGCCTAGCCGGAGGTGGAGCTTGCGAACAAAGACAAACCCAGACGCTCGCCATGAGTGGATGCCGACTCATAGTGACCATATAGGACAGGGTTGAACTGCCGGTTGGGTGTTCCAGGATGGAAACTCTGTGACCCTACTATAAGACAGGGTGGAACTGCCAGGTGGGTGTTCCAGGATGGAAACTCTATCAGAGCAGAAAGCCCCATCTTTCTTTCCCGGAGCAGCTGGTGGTTTCGAACTGCTGACCTGGCAGTTAGCAGCAGCTCCAGGCTTCCCCCCTGTGCCGCCACGGCTCCACCCCACTGGGCAGCAGCGCTCCCTCTGGCCGCGTGGTCGGTTAGGCGGCAGTTGAGGCCCCACCACCAGCCGCCTCCCACAGCTACCTCCTGCTTGCCTTTCTGGGCTTGGGCTGTCACATTCTTTCTTGTATTTTAGACATTAGACCCGGATCAGATAGGTCTTTGCCAAAGATCTGTTCTCAGTCTGTAGGTCCTCTCTTTTTTCGCTTGGTAAAATCTCTTAACAAA
>NW_022111363.1:4406692-4409246 GCF_000313985.2 Echinops telfairi
ATTCCCTGGGGACCTTGCCACTCCATTCCCTTGCTGTTCCGCTGCACTCCCCCAGTGCTTTGCCTCGGTGTGGCGGGATCCGATCGGGCGCAATTCCCACATTGTGTCTCTAAGTATTTAGTTTTTAAGTGGTCACAAGCATTTAATTTATCTACTGTTTGTGACTTTTTCATTGTTTGACCGGCTACCCACCCAATTTTATGAGCCAAACAGCTTGGAGTTAGCCTAGATTTTTCCTTGAATCTTACTCACCACTCCTTGTCAGTCACCAAGTTTTAAGATTCCACTTCTAAAATAACTCTCTAATTTGTTACCTCCCCCTCATTCCTCTTCTCACCACCTTTTTTTGGGCCCTCTGTGGGTTTTTAAAGGGCACTACTGCAGTGGTATCTTAGGCATGCTTATTTTGGGGCTCTGTTCCTCAGTTTCATCCCCCACACTGAAACCATAATGATCTTTTCGAAGCATAAACTTGAACACGTTGCTCACCTTCCTTCACAGCGGCGATCAAGACCTTGGTCTTGATCTGGCTCTGTCTGTTCTCTGGCTGCACCTGGGACCAGCCAGTGTGGCTCACGCAGTTCTCCTGGTTCAGCTTTGCTGGGCCGTTGCACCCCCTGGATTTCCCCCCTACCTGCTTCCTCCTTCCCTATCTATCCACCTGCCAGATATGTGGGGACTTCAAAAGGCTCATGGACAAGTATATTTTAAAGCCATTTTCTCATGAACCTTTTTGAAGCCCCCTGATGTCTTTTACCTTCCAGGATTCAGGTAACATAATCTCTGGGAGAAACTCTGTGGGCTTCAGGCTAATGGCTCCAGGGGAGGCTTTCCCACGGGTTCTGTAGGGACACCCTTGCCTCTGTTCTACCTACATGGGCACAGTGTGCCTTGGAGAACTCCCATGCTTCATAGCATCAATCTGCCCCTGGGTCTAGATGGTTCTCACTACACGCACCCCAGGTCCAAGGAACTCCTGGCTCTTAGTGTTTGGTAGTCACACGTCCCTCCTTTACTCCTCCTCAACCTCTTGATCTCTTGAAACGCCCCTCAGTCTTGTGACTTGAGGCACAGTGTTGCACCCCACCCTAATCGTGCCTCATTAGCATAACAAACAATAATCCTGATTGATAAAACCTAATTTTGACTCATTATCACATAGAAGCCAGGGTTTACAGCACTCTACAAATGGAGGATGAGTCCATCAGATTACTACACAGGGTTTGTTGCATTATTACATAACTGCCACATTAAACGATGATTGCCAGACTTCTGGGAATCTTGGCCTAGCCAGATACAGTTCACTCCTTGACATTGACCACCATGCCAGCTTGTAGTGCTCTGCCTTTACCAACTAAAGCACGAGCTGCGGACCATTCTGTTTCTTCAGGGCGGGAGGGGCGGCGAACACATACAGGGCATGCTAAAGAAGACGCACTGACAGATGAAAAGAGTGAAAGTGTGAGTGAGTACACAAAAGGGTCAAGAGGGTTTCCTACTACGTACGAAGTGAATAGAAAGGGAAACAAGGCTTAACTTTCAGGAAAATTGCAGAATTTGGAGTCCAATTGACTTTAAGTCCTATTGTTTCTTAGTGTTTATATATTTTTTTAATTCTTTAAAAAAAGTTTTAGTTTTCATAGGATTTTAAGCAAATTCTTTCTTCTCTGAATTTTACTTCTTTTTCAAAACAGAGGTAGTGGTGGTAATATTAATAATGCCTGTTATTTTTACGCAGTAAGGGACACATTTTAGTTATGTGTTGTCAGTAACACAAAGCAGACTGCATGTGTGTACTGCCCTCTCCTCGCTGAAGTAAGAGGAGAATTACAGCTACTCTACAATTAGAACTTTTCAGTGGACATATCCCTCGATTATAAGATCGGTCTACCTGGACTGCTGTAGTGTGGTTGTATTATTGGCTCCTTGCTTTACCGTTGCATTGTCTTCTCACATGTTCAGACACTGAACATGGGTCAGGGTGAGTCAGTCAGTTTTAGAAACCAGCCTTCCCGAAAGCAGTCCATGTGCTCTGGGCTATGATGTGAAGTTTCCAGGGGGATGAAGTGCGCAGATGCTGACTGTCCCTTGTTAGTTTTCTTTTTAATGTGGTGTGACTTTTCTAATACTGCCAGTGACAAACGTGTGGACTCCTTGTCAGCCCTGTTGTCCGTACAGAAACGTATAATTAGAGCAGCAGTGAGTAATAGATTTTCAAGAAATGCTCCTGTAACCTTTAAGGCTCGTTGGGTAGATGGAGCATTTAAAGCTGTAACTTTTTTACTGCATCTGGATGACTGTGTGTGCCTACCAAATGAATCACCTCATGAATATGCATCAGCTTTAAAACACAGCTTTTCAAAAGAAATCCTTACATTTTGGAAAAAATAATCACATTGATAGTATTTTCAAAGTTTTCTGTGAGAATCAGGTTTCCATTGGCCTTAAAATTTTTTGGACTAGAGGAAAATTGCATATTAATCGTTACTACATTGCACTCCGATTTGCTCCTCACCTCCCTGCAGCCCTTCTGCAAGGGGATGTCCAATTTCCC
>NW_022111363.1:4410105-4416429 GCF_000313985.2 Echinops telfairi
AAAAAAAACACATGTTAAAAAAATTTCTTTTGGACTAATGTGTATATGTGTATTTCACTCATGTTCCATTTTAATGGCATCTCTGGCTTTAATCACTTAATCAGAGTGCCCAACAAGCAAGATAAGCACAGGTTTACTTGTGCTTACTTCCTAACCTCTGACAAATAGTTTCACATTTTTCACCTCATCGGCGATTCTAGGTATGGATAGCATGTCCCCCTCCCAATCCCACAGCACTTATTACAGAATCAAAACCTCTTTCCAAATGTATAGTCCCTATTAGGGATGGAGTGCCTAGTTAGCAAGGTAAACATAGGCTTGCTTGTGCTTACTTACCAATCTGTAGTGAACAATTTCGTGTGTTTTTCACATTTTGTGAAACTGTTGAGTACAGATTGGTAAGTAAGCACAAGTAAACCTGTGCTTACCTTGCTTATTGAATAATCCACCCTTAGACTGTATTTTTCTTCCTCTTCTTCCATCATGTCTCTTAATTTCACTGTTTTCTCCTCACCTTTTAGGCAGGTGAAACAGCGACACCTCCTTTCACAAATGGATGAATGGGGTGGGGGTGGGGGGCTCGGTGGCTGGAGACACTGTAGACACTAGAAGATGGAAACATCATGACAAGACCCAGCCCTTATTGTCCTTGTCGGACTGGACCAGTTCAGTCTTTATTAACATGTGCTAGGGCTTCAAAAAATTCATGGGAAAAAATCCATTATCTTTTAATTTCATTATTCCCCACCCTTTTTGACGCCCTTTCCTATTACATGCATTTAAATCTGACCTGGAGGTTCGTCCATGTATTGTTTCGGGACATATCTAACTGTTCAATATCATGGTTGGGGTCTGATCAGCGAGTATCCCCTTAAGTTAGTGCTCCGCTGCATTGTGAACTTGACCACAGGCTCTTGGCTGCCCCGAAGGGCCCGAATGGCTTCCCAAGTGTCTTGTGCACATTTATAATATCGCATGTTGTAGGATGGACTCATATGTCCTTTATATGTATCCTCCTCATAGAGCTTATACAGATAATAAACTGCTTAGGTTTCTATTTATTTCCTATCATTTCACAGGTTTTGTTCTTGCTTGGCACTGTTCTCTGTTTGATTTTTTTTCCTTATAGGGATGGTTATTATAAACCCCAACCTTGAGAAATTGTTAACAGTGGCTTAGTGTCCCCCCCACACGTGTGCAGATGAACCTGGATGGAACACGTGACTGCTTGGCTTTCTAACACCTTGAAGAGGCCGTCTGCTGTCCAGCTGCTTGAGTTCTTGACTGCCCCTTCTGTGGGCTTTGCGTGTGACCCCAAGTGAAACGACACCCTTGACTTGACAGTGCCAACCTTCTCTCTTTTGTCGTGGTCTTGCTTCTTAATCCCGCTTTCCGTTCAACTGTGCCATTCAACTGGAGGCTGTAGCCCTTCGTCTTCATCAGTAAACGATTCAGGGCCTCTTGTGGCATCGGGTAATGAGCCTTCTTCCAATTCTGATGCTGTGCCCTTCTTCTTATAGTTTCTCGGCATGTTTTCGCTCAGCATACAGGTTAAATGAGCTTAGTGAATGGATTCCGCCCGGACACACGCAGTGTTCCCATGTTGTGTGTGAAGGCCTGCCTCTTGATCTAGGCACGGGTTTGTGTGCGTGCAACTAAACCAACAAACCAGGCTCCCTCCCCTCCTAGCGACCCTGTAGGAAGGAGTAGAATTGGCCCTGTGGGTTTCTGGGACTGTAACTCTTTACAAGAACAGGCAGTCTTGTCTTTCTCCCACTGAGGGACTGGTGGTTTTCGAACTGCTGAAGACTAAATGTTGTGGAATTCCCACTCTGGGACACTGCGACCATCTAAAACCCAAACCAAACTCACTACCACAGTCAGTAGAACAGATTTAAACCACTCTCTGATGTTCTCTGCTTTCAACCAGGACCCTTCTGACAGCAGCGGGGATACATACCCTCCTGCCGTCCTCTTCGGAATCCGGTAGCTCCCTGTCGATCGTGCTACAATGTTTTTGGATGGTCTGTTTGGGGCTTCCAGCACCAGCTGGGGGATGTTTGAAAAACACCGCTTCAGAGGATTTCTAACGTGGGCTTCAGTCTCTAAAAGATTGCAGCCTCACCTTTGGTAGTGTGACCGTGGGGCACTTATTGCCATTGTAACCTTGCACCACTTTAAAGCAGAGGTTCCCAGCTTATTTAGCCTAGTGCCCATTTTTAGAAAATAATTGCTCCACCCCCAACCCACCCCCACCCCCTTTCCGGCAATTGAAAACTTTGGTACTATAGCCAGGGTAAAGGGTAGGTATCTGCTTTCCTAACCCCAGGGTTGTGTTGTCCACCCCCACCCCCCAGCCCCCTTCCCAGTCTGGGAGAAAGACTAGGTTTTCTACTCCAGTTAAAGGGTCACAGTCTGGGAAACCCACAGGAGCAGCTCTACCTCGTCACTAGGAGTGGGAATCATCCACTTGATGGCACCATGTTTGCTTTGGGTTTTGGATGGTTCCAGTGTCCTCCAGGGGGCAGTATCACACACTTTGGAAAACACTGCTTTAGAGTTAGCTGGGCACTATTGAAGTGTAATTTATCCTCCAGCATAGCCTTTAGTCTTAATTAATAAAGTGCTAACTGAAAGATTGGTGGTTCAAGCCTACTAGCTGTTCCCTGGGAGAAAGATGAGGCAGTCTGCTTCTGTAGAGCTTGCAGTCTTGGAAAGCTATGGGGCAGCTCTGTTCTGTTCTATAGGTTCACAGCGAGTCCGAATTGACCCTGTAACACACGACAACAACAAAGAGACCCTATTTACTAGTCTTTAGGGGAAAAGAGACAGAACGTCCAAGATGAACACAGGTAATTCTGTCTACATAATAGTGAGTGTTGGTATTACTGCTGCTGCTGCTTCTTTTAAAGATTGCTCATAAGAATGCCTGCCTTTGGAGTTGTACTGAGGGTATTTAAAAAGTGAACATGTTGTACTCAAGCCTACACTTAGTGATTTCGCATGTCACTTGTATTTCCTACCGTCTGCCCGTGGCGAAAACTGCCATCTTATCAACAAGTTCTCTTTTGTGTCCAGAGTAAAGTCATTTTATGAACCCTTAAAAAAATTACTTTATAAAAATTCAGCTCTTCAAACAGATTCATGTGTGGATCTTTTTCTCTGTTTACTTGTTACTGAACAGAATAGACTTGGCTGGTTGCTTAAATTATTTTTTTTTACCATTTTGCCGATGAAAATGGTTATTTTCATTTTTGCCATTTTACATTTTCTCACCATGTCCCTTCCCAGTCTGATAAAGCCATGCTTATCAACAGCTCTGAGAGACTAATTTAGGTTCTGTGGTTATTGATGAAATTAAAAAAAAATCATTTTACTGGGGGCTCGTACAACTCATCACAATCCATACATCAATTGAATCAGGCATGTTTGCACATATGTTGCTCTCATTCTCTTCTAGACATTTACTTTTTATTGAGCCCTCGGTACCAGCTCTTTTCTCCCCCCCTCTCCCCGCCCATTGATGAAATTTTAAGACATTTTCACTTTTCCTGATCTGCCTCAGAGCAGATATCATAGGATGATGTCTGCTACAATGCTTTTGACACAAGGATGGGTTGTGGTACTTTGGCCGATGTATGTGCAACTCCAGTTGAATGTGGTTTCCATGCCCACAGGCAGATAGATGTAGTGTTCACACACTCTGAGAGCCCCAAAGGTATTTGAATTCTGAACACTTAATTAGTGCACAGGCATTGGATATACAGGCTTTCAGGGGAGGGGGGGTGAAATCCATTGGGGTTTTGTTTTATGGTGATATGATCTGGTACTTATCCTCGGTGCTTCCTAACTTAAGAGTTTGGCTGTTATACATTTGTCTTTCTGTCTTATGTTAAACTTACATACCATGAAGTGCACCAGTCTTAAGCCTACAATTCAGTGAATTTTGTTAATTATATGCATCCTTGTTACCAAACCCTAATGAAAACCAAAAACCAAATCAAACTCACTGCCGAGTTGATTCTGCCCTATCGTGACTCTATAGACCGGAGTAGAACTGCCCCTGTGGGTTTCCAAGACTCTTATTCTTTATGGGAGTAGAAAGCCTTATCTTTCTCATGTGGAGTAGCTGTTAGTTTTGAACGGCTAACCCTGTGTTCAGCAGCCCAACCCGTAACCCAGTACGTCACCAGGGCTCCTTCCTTCAATCAAAGCAAAGGGAATTCCTCTTACCCCAGAGAGTTTCCTGTGCACCCTTCTAGCCATTCTCCAGACACATTGCCTTGTATAACACACACAAAGATTTTCACATTCCCAAGTACAGTCACCAGACCGTTGGTTTCATAGCAATAATAGGAAATAATGTATTTTTAAACAAGCTGTGATTTACTTTGAAACTGAAGTTTTCAGCATTAATTTTTAAATTCTCACAAACAGAAGGTGCTCCTTAGTGGATTTTCTGATCATGGTTGACAAAGAGACTGATAAGCAGAGCAGTTCTGTGACCCTTGGCTTTCTATCAGGAGGCTGTTCACAGAGGCATCTTGTGGTGCTTTGCAGGAGTCTATAGACCAAGTAGAAGCCTGGAAGAGAACTGACCCCTCTGAGAGCAGGGCCCCACTTTTTATAGCCCCAAGATACACCTCCCTGCTTGTAGAATACCACTGACCCCACCAGCCTGCTGTGGGCATCGGTTAATGTTTGGAAAGTCTGTCTGTCTGTGTAAAGGGTTGAGGTTCAGTCCATGTGTTCTTACCAAGGAGACTGAGCAAATTTGTACCATGTAGTTGACTTTGATAAGGACCTCTCCTTCCCAACCTACTTCTGAGTCCATTTTTCTTTTGTGGGCAAATCTGTCTGAAGGGCCAATGACCATGGATGACTCAGGTTCTTCTCAGGGACATGTGCTTTGTGGGAACCGTCCACGCTGGCCGTCCCACTTAACTTTGACTGAACAAATGAATATGTAATCATTTCATCTGCCTCGCTAAATTAAATCCCTCATATTTGAGAACTTGTGTTGTTGCTTCTTTTTGTTTATTTCTATTTTAAAACCCCAAGCCAAGCCCTTTGCCATCAAGTTGATGCTGACTCATCGAGACCCTCTAGAATAGAATAGAATGGGACCTTGGTGTTTTCAAGGCTGCGCATCTCTACAGAAGCAGACAAGCACATCTTCCTCCCACAGAGCAGCTGGTGGCTTTGAACCACCAACCTTTCAGTTAGCAGCCGAGGCCAAGAACCACTCTTCCACCTGGACTCCTTCTTTCTCTTGTAGCTTGTGGTAACTGATGGTGGGAGTTTTTCTTTGGGGGAAGATATCAAGATATTTGAAGATATTACTTCAAATATTACTGCTTTTTGAGTAGAAATAGTATATAGCCTACCCCTTATGACTCAGTGGCATCAGCAAATCCCTCTGACTAAAATCCCTCTTTTATTAAAGAGTATATTAGGGAGAAAACCATTTTATTTTATGGCCCAGTGTTATCCATATGCATTTAAAGTTACTTCCATATTTAAGAAACAAGGATCAGTCGTTCACTCTGCTAAGCCTCAAATCCTATTAGTAGGATCATTGCAGGTTAATAGAAATTATGTGTCTGGTACTGCTAATATATGTCCCTGGAGAGCAAGGTCGCAGCAAACTGATACAAATGAATGCATGCAGAAGGTTGGAAAGGTGATGTGAAATTGCTGTGGGCTTCCTCCTCCAGCCCTGCCTGGTGTCAAGGGAGAGGGGATTTGCGTCACCGTGCCTTACATAAGGCCACTGCACTGCAGTTTCGAGGCTTCTGAAATTGTGTAGGGCATAGGAGGCTCTTGTTTAATTGGGTTCCGTGTGTGCCCACTGGAGAACTGTATGCCACTTAGATTCGAAATAGCAGGTCTCCTTCCAGTTTTTAAAGGACTTTCAGGGGATTAAAAAACGTTTTTGTTTTTTTTTTAGAATATGGCCCAGTAAGTTCAGTGTTATTTATTTCTAACCTTTTCTATTTGTTTAGTCATGTGTTTTTGTGGCCCCTAAGCATTACTTCATGACCTCAGTGTTTATCATTCATCATTAATTACTGCTTTAGATCAGCGCAAAGCATGAAGTGTAAATTAGCACAATCTGTCTCATTTCATGCTCTTTCTTTTCCTCAAAAAAAAGTTGATAGGCGATATATTTGTAGTTTCACAGCTCAATTAGCTTTGCACCCCTCCCTCCTCCGCCCCATTTGACCACTTGTTGGGCAACTTTAAGAAAATAAGGGGGGCGGGGATAGATAGATGCCAGGAGATCTTCAGGGTGACAGGAAACTGGGGATGCAGATGGAGAGA
>NW_022111363.1:4416746-4421866 GCF_000313985.2 Echinops telfairi
CTTAGTGAGAACCAAATAAGAAAAGACCATGAGGGTTCTTGATCTGGTCGCCCAGTTTCCCCTCAGCGATATAAAGCGTTAGACTATTTACTTGGGAATTGCTATTTCCAGTATCTTCACCACTACTTAGAAAGTCTTGTGACTGCAGGGTTTGCTATTGGCTTCCGTAATGTCAATTCTATTGATTTATGTTGCCCAAAATCAGAATGAATGAGAATTTGACCCAAGAAAGCCAAGAATGAAATCTACATTTTACAAGCTGTTAAGAAAGGTTGACTAATAATTCTAAATAGTGGGAGAGGGGAAGGAGATTCAGTTTCTAATGAGCTTTGTTGTTAGGAATAACTAAATTAAAATGTTATAAGCTAAGTTTTGATGATGGGACTTGGCTTTGCATTCCAAGCGCACTCATTTACTTATAAACCTGCTGTTTCCTCGCTGTGACCTTCCGGGGATGAGTCCTACTCTGTGTCCCACCTTCCTTCATTGTAAAATAAAGGCGTTCTGTCACATGCACATTCCAGCTCTGAACCGCTCTGATGCAGCCTTTCCCTTTATCCATTATCTGAGTCTCCGTGGTGCAGTTTGGCCCACCAGCCACTCCCTGGGACAAAGATGAGACTGGCTGCTTCCATCCAGCCTCCCGTGCTGGAAACTCCAAGCAGTAGTTCTGCTCTGCCCCGTAGGGTCACCGTGAGTCAGAGTCAACTCGACGCCAGTGGGTAGGGGGAGTACCCATTTCCCTTGAGATGGTGCCACCAGGCAGTCTTTTTCTAATTCAGAACTGCTGGTCTCTGTGTAGCATGTCCATAGCATGTCTTCGCTTCTTGCCTCCTTCCCAGCAACACGCGCCTGTTGGTGGTAGACTGCGGGTTGATTGGACTGGTAGCGGGGCTCTCCTCTTGTTTCCATTATGTTCATCTAAGGCAGTGGTTCTCAACCTTCCGAATGCCGCGGGACCCTTTCATACCGTTCCTCATGTGGTGGTGACCCCCCAGCCATAAGATTATTTTTATTGCTACTTCTTCACTGTAATTTTGCTATTGTTATGAATTGGGTGATCTCTGCAAGAGGGTCGTTTGACCCCCCCCCACCCAAAGCGGTCATGACCCACAGGTTGAGAACCACTGACTAAAGCTGTTATGAAGCTGAGTATGATTGGTTTCTACCCCCAAAGGCCATGCAATTTGGAATAAGGTCAGTGGCGTGTGAAGAGCAGTGTTCTCTCGTGGAATTATCATTTTGGTGAGAATTTATGAATAGTGTATTATTTCGCTTTGGTGGAGGAGTAGGGTATACACAGGGCTGCTAACCACAAGGTCAGCAGTTGGAAAACACCAGCCGTTCTGTGGGAGAAAAATGAGGCTTTCTACTGCCACAGAGAGTTGATGTCTCAGAACCCCACAGGGGCAGTTCTACTCTCCTATAAGATTGCTGTGCGTCAGAATCAGCCTGATGGCAGTGCGTTTTAGTTCTCAGCTGTGGGACTGCATGCATTTCCCCCCTCACCCTTACTGATTTTATTCCTGCTCATGACCATTATCTCTTCCCACATTCGAAAGAGAAGCTAGGATATAAAGCACTCATAACTTCATATTATTTTCCCCCTCTATGCTAGATTTACCTCTCTAAAGTGATATTATGGAGTGGTTTAGTAATCATTATGCACTCTTAGTGCTTTACCGCTCACAAGCGGCTTTTTATAAAATACTATTTATTTGAACTTTATGAAAAGCTATTAAGGTCCCCAACCAACCACACCCACCACCATCAAGTGGAATCCGCTCCTAGGGACCCGATTTCAGCTTTACAGAAGAGGAAACAGATTGGAGAGGTTCAGTCATTTGTTCAAGACCAGTTAGCCAAGGGGCAGTGCATTTTCTCATATGCAGGGACTTAGGGGGCTAGCGTTTTTTCAGCTGTAAAGGGACTAGTCCCTTTTCCACCAGGGTGATGATGGACTCCACTAGGAATTGACTTTGGCCTCAGGTGGAACTTCTTCAAACTCACAGGGACTTTGATTTCTCTCAAGGCCCGTCACATCAACTCAATGGTATTTGACCCTTACGGTTTTTTTTTTCATATATTTTTGAGCAATTTCTATGTCCTACGCCTGTGCTTAGTTAGCATTTTCAAAAGCCTCTTGCAGGTTTTTCTATGGGACTTCTGGTTATTTTTCTTACATATTTAAGGGAGTTCTTTATACAGTGTTTCGGAGCCCCTTGGGGGGCTGTACTGGCAGCAAATGACCCTTTCCTCGCTGTGGCTAAATGTTTTCCCATTGACAGTGTCTTTTTTAGGTTTGTAAAATTAAGTTTGTAAAATTTTTAATTTTAATATGTGATATTTCCTGTGTGATTATTGATTTTTTCCCCTTGCTTATGACATGCAGCCATGAATGCTCTTTTTAAAGTCTCGCCATTTTGCCTTTAACATTTATATTCCTTAAGAATTGAAGTCATTAGGTCACTAGGTATGAATTAGGTAATGACATAGATGTGAATTAGGTAATGACATAGAGTTGGCGAGTAAGTCTTTTCATTTTACTTGGATCAATGGATCAATGATCAATGCCCACAGAAGCAAAGTCTTGCCTTGGGAAACGTCTCTGTGAAATGTTCAAAAGCAGAGATGCCACCTGGAGGACTAAGGCGTGCCTGGCCCAAGCATGGCATTTTTCACAGGCCTCAGGGTTGAGCAATGACTAGCGAAGACGGAAAGGAATCGAAGCGGGTGCATTTCAGTGCTGATGAGGATTATAGCCGGGACTGCTGGAAGAACAGACAAATCTGTCCTGAAAGAAGCAGAACCAGAGGACGTGACACCGCGTGTCAGACATCTCGAATCTATGATCAAGAGGTCTCTGGACATGGTCACTCACTTGGTAAAGTCAAGGGTCAGTCAAAAACCAGATCGATTGACACCGTGGCTGCAACAGTGGGTTCATGGTGAAGATGGTGCAGGACCGACAGTTCTGTGGGACAGAGGGTCGCTGTGAGTGAGAACCTGTGTGATGGTACCAAATGTCAACAGTGATTACTATATAGTATTAATATATCTAATATAGTTACATAATATATAAAATAGTTACATAATATAAAATAGTTACGTAATATATAAAATAGTTACATAATATATAAAATAGTTACATAATATATAAAATAGTTACATTGTGTGTGTGTGTGTGTGTGTGTGTATATAAATATAGAGAGCCAGTCACCATCCTAAAAGTATCTCAGTTCTATCTGGGCAGGTAAGCACCTGCCTTATGGAACACCAAGAACACTGGACGGAGAGCCCAGGGACTCTTATTCCGTCCTAGAGACCTGCCTATGACATTGCACATAGGACTTTAGGCAAACTCTTATCCCTTTCTGGGTTTAAATGTTAACTTACATGTAAAATAAGGGATTGGTCTGGGCACTGGTTCATGATTTTGGTTTCTCAAATTGGTAAGCAATAGATAGCAGTGAAGGCCCTTTTCACTTTAAAAAGGCTGAGAGGAATTGTGGTTTCTTTAACCATGATTATTATGCTGCATGGATTGACCAACAAGAGTTTTCATGAGGGAGGCAGAGAACCTTGGGTCTGGTTGAGTTAGTCAGAGAAGGAAACAACCAGGATGAGGTAGGATTGAGCCAAGAAGAGGGTTCTGTTAATGTATGGGGAGAAAAATGGGGAGGGAATTCTAGATAGAACCGGATACGCAAAGATGGAAATAGGCAAGGACAAGTCATTTTTAAAGACAGCAAATGAATCAGTTGAGCATCATTGGAAAGTTTCTTAAGATAGTAGACGATGAGAAACCTAAGAGTGAAAGTCGTCTTGGAAAAGCCAGACTTATTGTAGTATGGTGCTTCTGACTGAACAGTAGCCCTAACCTAAGAAACTCTGCTCCTACGACAGGACCCTACTTGATACCTGCCTGTAGGAAGAGATCATCCAGGATAAGGGTGCAGTGCAGTGAAGAAATCAATGGTGCCTGACTGTCAGAAAAAATACCATCCGAGGTCTTAAAGATTTGTCTTAAAACAAGCAGCCATCTAAATGAGGTGACAGCTAAGTCCACACAGAAGAAACACACCAACTGGTGGGATCCAAGGATTGTAAATGATAAAATCCAAGACTGGAGAAAGGGATAGTATTAGGGCTAAATTCCGAATGCTCAGTTTGCAGAAGGCTATGAATGGCAGCAAAAGCCTAAATCCATTTGCAGGGTCCCCACCTGGGCCAAGTCTCTAGTGAATCCCCTGACCATTGACCAAGGATACACGTAGCCTTGCTGTCAGACAGAGTGTATCAGGAAGTGGAGATGTTGTTTTAACCTAACACAGATGTCGTTAGGTTAAAATTTAATACCTTATCATTTGCCCTCCCATTTGACCCATCTTAAATTTCGTCTAGTTTTTATTATTTTCTCTTCTTTTCAACTGAGGTTTTTCTGTTTGTTACTATTGGGTTGGTTGTTTTTGTTTTTGTATTTTTTTTCTCTGCATGAAATCCAGGATAGACCGTAACTGGATTAATAGGTTCTTGGGATTATGGTGCAGGAGGTGGCAGAGAGGAATGGGGAGTAGAAGAAAGAAAATGTTCTAGAATTGATTGTAGTAATGATTGTACAGCTCTTTTTAATATTTCTAAATTATCAAACTGTATGAAATATGAGTTATATGCCAATAACACTGCTAAAATTTGAATTAAATAAAAAGAAGGAACTCTTTTAAAGACCTACACAGAGACCATTGACTGTAGGTTATCCTCTATGCAGTGGTTCTCAACCTGTGGGTCACGACCCCTTTGGGGGTTGAACAACCCTTTCACAGGGGTCACCTGATTTCATAATAGTAGCAAAATTCCAGTTATAAAGTAGCATCGAAAATTATTTTATGGTTTGGGATCACCACAACATAAGGAACTGTAATAAAGGGTTGTGGCATTAGGAAGGTTGAGAACCACTGCTCTGTAGTCTACTATGATGATGCCATCTGGCCCATAAGAACATTACAAATATATATATTTGAGAGATAAGTAGATTAAACTGTTTTGACAGCCAGGATACTAATCAGGGAATCTTATTTTATTATAGTTCAGCTATCCTTAGAGAATTTTATTTTATTTTT
>NW_022111363.1:4424140-4427920 GCF_000313985.2 Echinops telfairi
TTTCTGCATGCCACCATTTTCAATAGAATTTCTAGTTCTAGAACAATCAAGAAATTATTCTCTTTAATTTCCATAAAGAATAATCACTTATGAATTGTCTGCTTTCTATATATTATATGTATGTAGCAATGGGCAGGAATTCTTTTTTTGGATGGTACCAAACAATGACTCACCCCAAATCATCTCATGGAGTTAAGAATGCAACAAAGCCATAAATTACTCACAGTACATGCTTAGACAATCTTTCTCTGCCTTGCCCTTTACTCCCCCTCCTGTGGTGGGCCCAGTGTGGTTTAGCCTGATTGGTCTGTTGGCAGGAGACGTACTGGTGGCATAGAGGTTAAGTGCTTAGCTGTTAACCGAAAGGTTTTTGGTTCAAACCCACCAGCTATAAGGCAGGAGAAAGATCCGGCAGTCTGCTCCCATAAAGATGACAGCCATGGGAACTTTGGGGACAGTTCAGTTTTGTCCTCACCGGATCTCCGAGAGTTTGAATGGACTCAGTAGTAGTGGGCACAGTTCACTGCCATCGAGCCCACCCCAACAGAGTGAGCCTATTGGACAGGGGAGAGCCGTCTCTTCTGGGTCTCTGACACTTTAAATATTCACACGAGTAGCCAGCCTCATCTGTCTTCCACAGGTGAGTTGGAACTTGTGTCCCTAGCAGCTCAGCGTGTAACCAAGCCGCTGTGCCACCAGAGCTCCAGATGGCAATGGGCAGTAGTAGTGTTCTGTTTGTACATATCGGCTCTCTTAGACAAACTGTTTGTAGCTTTGATTTGGAAACGAGGGGGTGGGTTGGGGGTGGACATTTTGCATTTCATCTAGCCAGTGTTTCTCAATTGAAATGCTATTTTTCCCTTCAATACAGTAACTACTTAAAATGTTGTGTATAATTGTGTTTCTGAATAGAAAACTATACATCTATCTATCTCTTTCTCTCTAAAAAAGAAAACCGTAGTAATCATGTTTTGGTTGACTCATTTGATGCTCTCTTTTGCACTTTGTATTGCGGTTTGGGTGAAATTTACAGGTTTTCTCTTCAGTCATGTACACATATGTTGTTTCACGACACTGGTTGCCACCCACAGTGTAACGGCACTCTTCCCACCTCCTCACCTGATGTTCCTCTAATAACGTGGGGTCCTCTACCCTGGGCCTCCTTCATAGCAAAAGCGGTTAAGGATGTAGAGGGAACGTGAAGGAGCACAGTGGCCTTGGGAAACTGGCAGCGAGGACATGGTTGGCATGCCCCCTGACTGCCCAAGCCAATGTAGCAGAGCCCCACAGTAAGCTGAGACCACCCCGGTGGCATGGTGCGCACGGCCCTCAGGTTTGGGGTGGTGAAAAGCGGGGACTTGCGTGATTGAATCCTGAGTAGGCCCTACATTCCTCACCAACAAGCGTCCCGGCCTTGTCTACTACAGTCGGGCAGCTTGCTTCATGGAGCCAGTTAGACTTCTCTTCCCAGCCCCCTATCTTGTTAAGAGAAGGACTCTTCACCTTCAGTAGGACCCCGACAGTGGAACAGAGGCAGGAGAAAGCCCAGTCTGGATGCCGAGGACTTTGCATCTGTGCCGCTTCCCTTCCTTCCTCGTTGACAGAGGAAAGGAGCCTGCGAGGAGGATGGGCTGCTGAGCCGGAGCCCATTGGGAGCAAGGCGCAGCGGGCGCTTGTGGGAAGCAGCCTCACTGTGGACGGGGCACTGCCGGAGAAGCCTCTCTCCCCTCACTCTTGGGTGTGGCTGTGGCCTTTCCTCTGGGAAGCCAGCATCGGACAACAGATGTTGTCATGAGTATTGCTTTAACATCTTAATTACCTAGCCCCCGCCCAAATGTATCATCAATATCTAGGCTTTTGGAGGCCAATATAATTTTGTGAGCTTGGTAAATAGTTGCAGAAGTTGAACAGTAGGCAAAAATATCAGCATTAAGACAAAGTAGCTGAAGACCATGCTTTTGAGGCATAATGGGGCACATGTGAATGTAAACGTATATTCAAGATGATGTGGCGTTAATTGTTCATTAGGAATCTCCAGGATTTGTAAGGCATGATGGTTTGGTACAGATAATAGGAGACAGATGTTAGAGTATGTTAATAAGTATATTTAGGTTTATGGTCGGTAAAGCATTTGGGACTTGTGGTATTTATGAATATTATATGCATTTTGAATAATAGATTCTTGACTTTATGTATCCTACATAGTTTCTTAAAAATACCAAAATAACAACCAATATCTCTATCTGCCTACCTTTGGTTGGCCTAAATATGTAATAATTTACTTCTGGGCTGGCTTCTATACTTCAAGGATCCCTGGTGGCACTGTCTATTCAAACCCACCCTTCCTCGCTCCTTAGGAGACAGAGGAGGTCATCTCTGCCTGTGAAGATTTACAGTCTTGGAAGTGGGTAGCTGGGAGTCACAATGCCGCAGTGACAGTGGGTTTGGGGTCTGTACTTTTGATAGACGTAATTGCAAGCTGACAACATGACCCGGGAAAGCATCTTGCCAAATAGAAGGCTATTCGAAATGTAGTTCTCTGGTTCAGAAGCCATAACTATTTGCTGCTCCACCCCCCCATTTATTTAATCGAACATATTTCAAGTGTTGTCCTTTTATGTTCTGCTTGGATAGACTTAGTTTCCTTGCCAGCAGGATTTTGTAGTTACTCTGGAAATTGGGTTCATATATTGCCATATATACTCGAGTATAAGCCGAATTTTTCAGCACATTTTAAATGCAGTTTTGTGGTAAAATTAGGTGCCTCGGCCGATATTTGAGTCAGTTTATACGCGTGTGTACACGGTAATTAAAACAACCACGGTGTCATTTTTTGTAGGAAAGGCTTTATTTTTAAAAATCATTTTATTGGGGGCTTGTACAATTCTTTAAAAAAAAATCATTTTATTGGGGGCTCGTACAATGCTTATCACAATCCATGCATTCATTCATTGTGTCAAGCACATTTGTACATTTGTTGCCATCATAATTCTCAAAATATTTGTTTTCTGCTTGAGCCCTTGTTATCAGCTCCTCATTCCCCCCCCTCCTTCACGAACCCTTAATACTTTATAAATTATTATTATTTTTTCGTGCCTCACACTGACTGATGTCTCCCTTCACCCACTTTTCTTTTGTCCATCTCCAAGGGGGGGGTTATATGTAGATCCTTGTGATTGGTGCCCCTCTTTCTCCCCCCACCTTTCCCTTACTGTAGGAAAGGCTTTAAATCAAATATGAGAGCCTTTAATAAAGTTCACAGGAAAATCCCATTATATTCCAATTCCAGTTTTGAAGCTCCCCTACCCCCAATACAGAAGTACTCTGTGTGCTTAACTGAGTGAGTGCCTCAACTATTCGCTATAGAGAATTTGATCTATTTTTAAAAAGTGGGTTGAGAGTTTTGCTTTTTCTTCTTTTCTCTCTTGTTTTTTTAATTAATGTATCTGTTGGGTTTGCAGGGTTAGACTGGAATGTTCATAGAGCTTGGCGTCTGAAAGTCCTAGGTAAAAATTCCAGTGTGATGTCAGGCGAGTCACTTAATTTTTCCAAGCCTCAGCTTCCTGATCTATAAAATGGGATAATATATTACCCACTTTTTTAGAGTTCTTATGAGAATTCGCTCAGGAACTTAAAAGAGGGCTTAAAATAAAATGTTTATTAATTTTCCTTTGACAGTAATTTAGACTTAAGGAACACAATATTTATTTATTTTTGACTAAAACTAAAATGTCTGGTTGTATTTCAAGACTTCAAAGTTATAGTTTTATGGATCTTCCT
>NW_022111363.1:4428307-4450674 GCF_000313985.2 Echinops telfairi
CCCTCCCCCTCTCCCTCCTGGTATTGGTATTCTCATTATTGGTCCTGAGGGGTTTATCTGCCCTGGATTCCCTGTGTTTCCAGCTCTTTTCTGTACCAGTGTGCATACTCTGGTCTAGCCGGATTTATAAGGTAGAATTGGGGTCATGATAGTGGCTGGGGTGGGGTGAGGGGTGGGAAGCATTAAAGAACTACAGGAAAGTTGTATGTTTCATTGGTGCTATACTGCACTCTGACTGGCTTGTCTCCTCCCCACGACCCTTCTGTAAGGGGATGTCAAATGTCTATAGATGGGCTTTGGGTCTCCACTCCGCACGACCCCTCATTCACATTGATAGGACTTTTTGTTTTGGGTCTTTGATGCTTCATGCCTGATCCCATCGACACCTCATGATCACACAGGCTGGTGTGCTTCTTTCATGTGGACTCTTGCTTCTGAGCTAGATGGCCGCTTGTTTTTCTTCAAGCATTTAAGACCCCAGATGCTATATCTTTTGATAGCAGGGCACCATCAGCTTTCTTCACCACCTTTGCTTATGCACCCACTTTGTCTTCAGTGATTATGTGCCGGAAAGGTGAATGAACATCATGGAGTGCCAGGTTATTAGAACAAAGTGTTCTTGCATTGAGGGAGTACTTGAGTAGACTCACCCCATTTTAGAAGTGAATATTCTGCCTGCCAAACACCTCTCGATCAAGTTTTCAAAGGTGATGTATTTGTTATTAAAGTATTAATGGAAGGAAGCCAATGTGCCTTTTAAAATGAAGACAACTAAGCAGCTTTACAGTGAATTTACCCTGTAAAGGCTTACAATATATGTAATGTCAATTCCTAGAAATGTAGGACTGCTCTGACTCCCAGAGTTATTGTGATCACCCATGACATTGCTGTGACCCCTTAGTGCTGGGGTGTAAAAACAAAGTGGCGCCTAAAACCCTTGCTAACACAGCACTTGTGGTTGAGTGTGTACCGGTGCATGTGTGGGTGTGCATGCGCACACACTGTAATTCAGGTTTGTTGATTTGAAAGGCTGAGAAATGGGAGATTGATTTTGGTGACGAGAAAGCCAACTGGGTTAATGTGAAGATGTATCTCAGATGTCTAGTTCACCAAATACCGCATATACTCGGGTATCAGCCGATGCACCTAATTTTACCACAAAAAATAAAAGAAGTGCTGAAAAACTCAGCTTATATTCGAGTATATAGGTATATTGTTTTCCTTTGCTTTACACAGAAAGCTATTACTATAATAGAGTGTGTGCCAAAGTGAGGGAGCCCTGGTGGTGTAATGGTTACGTGTTGGGCTGCATTCCATAGGGTTGGCAGTTCAGAACCACCAGCAGGAAGAGAGGAAGAGAGACTGGGCTTTCTACTCCTGCAGACAGTTACCGCCTCAGAAACCCACAGGGGGTCGCTGTGAGTCAGCATGGACTCTATGGTAGTGAGATTGGTTTGGTTTTTGCTGCCAGAGGGCATTGTGGGTTTGGCTGGGATAGTAGCGAATTGAGGATGCTCATCCACGTTTGTGGATGAAGCCCCGGTAAGCTCTTTCTCTCAGTGAGTTAATTGGTTGTTCACTTGTTGGTGGCCTTGCTTGGACCACATTCAAAGCAGTGAATTTTGTTGTATAGTGAAAGGATAGTACTCCGTTACAACATGAATTGAGGACGGGGCTCATCTGTGAAAGCTGCCGTTTTCATAGGAGAGACAGGAAGAGTGTGGGATGCCGACTGGGGGCGAGGGAGGTTTAAGATGGGTTGTGCTAAATGCCCTTATTTGGAAACAACATCAGCACCTACCAAGCCATTATATACTCATGCTCTCGTTTTAACCATCTCCCCATTTCAGGTGATTTTGGCAAGATCTTTAACTTTGACCTTCTAGACCAAGTAGTAAAGAAACATCCTTTGGATCTTTAATGTTTACTAACCTTAAAACATTTCAGTTAGGTGGAAGGTCTGGGGGTGATTCCTTTTAGATCTTTACAGGTACTGTGATCAGATGTGTCCAAGACCGAGGAAGAGTTCCGTATCTAACTCATTGTCCTCCGCTTTTTAAAAAACATGGTTACTTTGTTGCTGTGTGTAACAGGTCAGATATCCTGACTTGTTTTGAGGTCATCTTTGACTTACTGCTTCTAAGTATCTAGTGTTTTGGGGATTTGCGATAGGCAGGCCGGGTGTTTTTGCCCCATTTGTTTTTTTACTTCAAAATAAGATATTTGCTCATAGTTTTTTTTCAAACTATAGTCCGCTTCTCCAACAGGTCTGAGGGACAGTGAACTGGCCCCCTGTTTACAAAGTTTGAGGACCCCTGCTCTAGATCATTCAGAGCAGCAAAAAGATAAGAACGACAATAACAAAAGAAGGGAAGTACGGTTTTTAGTGTGTACTGGATCCTGGGCTACAGCCTTTTATTTATGGGGCACTCTGGTGGCATTGTGGGTTATGCCTGGGGCTACTAAACCACGGGGTCAACAGTTTAAAACCACCAGGTGCTCCCCAAGAGAAAGACGAGGCTCTCTACTCCCGTAAAGAGTTAGAGCCTCAGAAACAAATCCTGTCCTGTAGGGTCTCTATGAGATGGAACTGACTTGATGGCAGTGAGTTTGGGTTTTGGCTCCCCTTACCCCCAGTGGCATAGGGGGTTACATGTTTGGCTGTTAAGTACAAGGTCAGCAGTTCGAGACTACCAGCCACTCGAGAGAGAGAATGATGAGGCTTTATGCTCTAGTAAAGATTTACAGCCTTGGAAACCCACAGGGGCAGTTCTCCTCTGCCCGACAGAACCACTATGAGTCAGAATTAACTTGATGGCAATGATCTTTTTTTAGTTCGCTGGTGGTATAGTGAGCTAAGCACTGGGCTGCTAATCTCAAGGTCACCAGCCATTCCAAAGGAGAAAACATGAGGCTGTCCACCCTCATGGAGTCTCTGAAGCACAAAGGAGCTGTTCTCTTCTGCCCTTTAGGAAGCTGGGTCAGTAGTGACTTGTTGGCAAGTGGGTGCAACTTTTAAAGTTATTCCTGCTGCGCTGACTTCTGCCACCAACTCCCCAGAGTCAGGCCGAGTGTACATAAGACTGCCCAAACATCAGGTACCCTCACATCCGACCCAGAACGCACAGAAGAGTGCCAAATGTACAACCACAGTTTTATTATAGAAGTAGAATCTAAGTCTGAGTCAGCCAAAGATAGATGCATAGGGGGAGGCCTGGAGAGTCCCACATGGATTGCGTCTATTGCCTCTCTCCAGTGGAGTCAGGCCATGTCACCCGCAGACGCATTTCCATGTGGCAGTAGGAGGAATACTACCAAATGGGGAAAGCGTAGCTGAACTCAGCATCCAGAGTTTGTATGGGGGTTTCATTAAGGAGTCAAGAGTTGAATCATTGGCCATCTGATTGAACTTCACTCTTCAGCCAACCTCCTCTCCCTTGAGGGCTGGTTTTACCTGCCTTAAAATTCCAATAGAGTCACCTCATGATTGGTCTTTCTGGTCTGACCAGCTCCCACCCTGAGCCTACATACTATTCAAGCTGGTGGACTTGAATCAGAACACGACTCTTAATCACTTAGCAAGAATCCTTTGCTGTGCTCGTTGGGCTAGTGTTAGGCTGCTAAGCATCGGGTCAATAGTTCAGATCCACCAGCTACTCTTTGGGAGAAAGATGAGGCTATACCCAGGACGTTTATCCGGCCCACCGGGTGTTTTTGCCCCGTTTATTTTTTTACTTCAAAATAAGATGTGTGCAGTGTGTATAGGAGTTTGTTCATTGTTTTTTTAAAACTAGAGTCTGGCCCTCCAACAAGTCTGAGGGACAGTGGACTGGCCCCCTGTTTAAAAAGTTTGAGAACCCCTAGTTTACAGCTTTGGAAACCCTTTTGCAGTGGTTCTCAACCTTCCTAATGCCATGAACTTTAATACAGTTCCTCATGTTGTGGTGAGCTGCCAACCATAAAATTATTTTCATTGCTACTTCATAACTGTCATTTTGCTACTGTTATGAATCGGGTGACCCCTGTGAAAGGGTTGTTTGACCCCCAAAGGGGTCTCCACCCATAGGTTGAGAACTGCTCGCTTGACTCTCCCAGTGGATTGGAGTTGGCTTGAGTCAATCACTTAGAAAATCCGAAGGGTTTAAAGGTTACTTTCCAGGAACCCAGGACAAAAGCCAGCTAAATTCGTTTTTTTGTGTGTGTGTGTGTGTGCGTGCACACTTTTTCAACTTTTTATTAGTGTATAATTTATTGACAGCAATTACATGAATTAACTGTGCAACCCTACTCTTAATCAACGTGATGTTTTCATCACTGTAAACCAGAACTCATTATTTCATACTCGATGCCTGGTACCTGCTGAATCTTGGTCTCTATCCAGTTACCTGTTCTTGTCGTAATGTATGTAAGTGCGGTCATTTGACATCTGCCCTTTTGTGGCTGAATTGTTTCACACAGCATAACCTCTTCAAGTTCCATCATCTGTGGTATCTTGTAGCAGGACTTTGTTTCGTCTGAGTCATATTCCATTGTGTGTGTGTGTGTGGGGGGGAGGGGCTTCAAAGGTTGTGGGAAAGTGGAATGAAAAGATAATGGCAATTTCCCTTATGTTGTTTCTGTGATTAGATTCTTACTGGGTATGTGGTTTCCAAAGATAGTCTCCTAGTTAGAGTTGGCTGTCCCCTTTTTGGGTAAAGTTTTTTTCTTTTTTGATGAACCTACGTTTTGCATCTTTATGAGGGCTCCCTTATTTATTTTGTCTTTTGATCTTTGTGCCTGTGTTATTGTTTATAGCTAGTCCGAGCAGCACTAACCAAGCTCTTTATTACACAGATTTAGAATCTACCTTCCAGGAACTAGGGTCAAAGGCCAGCCACCCTCTTTATTACATCTTCAGCCAGCCTGCCAAGTCAATGTCATTATTCCTGTTGTAAAGCTGTGCGTAAATTGAGGGAATGGCTGGATGCAAGCCCAAGGGGCCCTGCCTTCAAAATCAGTAAATATCTCTCCTCTGAGTCTGTAGACAACTGAGTGCCCAGTGGACCAGCCACTACTGGAGAGACCAGAATCACTGGGGGGTAGCCCTCACAGAGTTCTTAATGATCCTGTGATATTTAGGACTTATTTTAGAACTACTCAGTGTCTACTTTTCCCATTCTCATCATATTGGCAGTGTTCCTTAATATTTTTACTGGCTCTAAATCATTCACGTCAATGTTCATCATAATATTTAGATACACTAATGAAAAATCTACAGAGAACTAGTCCAGTCCAGGTGACACATTGGGCATTCATCGTTTGAGGACCAGTTGCTGTTCTCATTGAGAATCACTGGTAGAGAATTGGCAAGAAAATGAAAAACTAGCACTGTGGGAAAAGTACAGATGATGCGAGACTCAGAGACCCCTAAAATTCCCTGAGAGCACAACTTTGTAAGAGATCTTGTAACATTTTTTTTTTATCTTGTAAAATATTTTAAAAGAAAGCATGGTTTGTTTATAGTCTCATCATGTAGATAGCCTATTTGTGTGTGTGTGGTGTTCTTTGAAATAATTCTAGAGGCTTGTTTGTCAGGATGGTTTGGGGGCATAGCTGACCTCTTAGAAATCATCTGTGGTTTAATTCCTATAGGACAGCCAAGAAAGTGATAGTAAAATTGGGGAAACTGTCTCATTTTTATCTCCAGCTTCTTTCAAAGTTGTCATTCCGGAATTAAGGAGGTGTTTCCAACTTCTTTCAGCAATCTCCTGCTCTTGAGATGATCTCCTCTTATTTTACATGGACCGATTTCCTCCTCTTCTCAGACGCCGACAGTGTCTCCCATGAGGATGTCAAGGGCCTGGACTGGCTGGAACTGGAAAGCTAGATCTCCGCTGTTTCAGTAAAACACATGTTTGTAGGGTGTGGGCATGGGATTATTTTCATCATAGACTATTGCTCATGATCCTGGCCTTTTAATTAGGTCCTGACTTTTTCTCCTTTTTTTCAAAGAGGCAATTTTGCATTTGAAACCCACCTCTATTACGCAGCTCTAGTTCTGGGCTCCTGGGGATGAATGTGCAGAGGGTGACATTCCTTCCTGACCTCCGTTGTGGCTGCCCTGCTGAAATTACCGCCTTGGAAGGAGAGTTTGCTAGGCGGGACCCCAGGCTCTGGGCTTAGTTAAAAGGTCTTCTGGTGAGGATTTCAGGAATTGGACACCATTTTGGGGGCCTCAGGATATCCAGATGACCTTGTTTATTGCTGCATCCTTTTCCACTCATTGTATTGGCTAGCTGGACACACATCCTTGAAGGAGTGAGAACTAGAGAGCAAAGTAACAGAAAATGTGGGCGATAATAGTGTTTTGTTTTGTTTTGTTTTCAAATAAAGAACATCTTCCTTCTTGAAATGCAAATTGGGTCAAGAGCCCGACAGTATTCTGCTGGTTCTCTGATCATTGCAGCTCTGTCAAAAGCAGATATAGACCTGTTTGGGAGGTTTGGCAGGATTATAGCAAGCACTTAAGTCTGCATAGAATCTCTTAAGAGATCAGAATAGAGACTCCAGTATAGTGTCCTTGGGAGAGGTAAAATTTGTGGGTGTTGATGAACTGCATTTCTGATCACATCTTTTTCTTATTGCTGTGCTACTTATGCATGGAGCCTCAGTGGGGTAGGGGGGTTTATGCACTGAACTGCTAACCCAAGGTCAGCATGGTTCAAACCCACTAGCTGCCTACGCATAAGCTCTGAGTGAGCACCAGCACTAGCTCTGTTGTTTACCAGCGGGATGGCTTGGCTGTGTCAGTGCGCCTTCATTTCCTTTTCTGTGCCCTGCTGGCAGAATGGTTTATGAGTTAGGCTGCTAACCACAAGGTCAGCAGTCCCAAACCACCAGCTCTGTGGAAGACAGATGAGGCTCTCTGGTCCCAAAGAGATTTACAGTCTTGGAAACCCAGAGGCAATGGTACTCTGGCCTTTAGGCTTGCTGTGAATGGGAATCGACTCATTGGCAGTGAAATTTCTTGTTTGTTTGTTTGGAATAAGGCTGTCGTGAAGATTAAAGGAGATAATGTCCCTAAGTTAAATATTTCTTGAACATCATCCTTTATTTTTATTTTTATATTCTGGGTAAATAGGCGAAGAGGACTTTGATGTTAAATTGCATCCTGTCAATTGTGTGCCCAATTAATGGGTATGATGAAACAGATTTCAGACACTCAGTAAGAAAAACACTGGACAGGGAGTTAGGCATTTGGAGTTCAATCTGTGCCCTTAACCAGCTGAATGAGACTGGGCACATCTTATAGTTTCCTTACCAATAAATTGAGGTCACTGGACTAGATGTTTCTAATATGCCTTCCAGGGGTCAAGTGGCGTACAGCCTTCACTAGAAAGCTTTGATTTAAGGACCTCTCATCACATAGCCTTTATCCTTTCCCTTCCCACTGCCTAGTAGAAGATGGCTAGAATTGGTCGCAGGTGGAATGACGGGAGGAGGTAGGACTCTCATAGAGTTGGGGGGAGTTAGTCTTTTGACAAAAGGGAAGAAATATTCCGTGACTACGTGGCTGCTCCTTTCAAGGTTGTCGCTGTTGTTAGTTGTCATTAACTCCACTCTGGCTCCCAGACAGCCCCACTGCACAAGGGAGCCAAGTATTGCGGGTTCTGTGCTCCAGGACCACAGGGAGTGATGTGGACTCGGTGGCAGCGAGTGGGTTTTAGTGCCATCTTCTTGATCGTTGGTATGTGTGAGTTCATGATAGCATGTCTTGAGTGATTTCCACCCGAGGGGACTTCTCTTCTGACACTGCGTTAGACAGAGTTTTGATTTACCACTGACTGCGTTTGGAAATAGATTGCTGAGCCTTTGTTCCTTTCTCATAGTCTGCAAGCTCCGCTGACACCTGGCCACTAGGGGGCACCCTGCTGGTATTTGAAGTACTAGTGATAGGGCTTCCAGCATCCTGGCGATACATAGCCCACCCCAGGGCCACAAGTGGACAGAGTGGGGATGCTTGTAAGGGTAGAAGGAAAGTGATGAGTCAGGCCTTCATAGAGTCTTTGTTTGTGAACACATGATTTGCAGAAGGCTATGCATGAGAGTGGAAGCCCAAAATTCATTTGCAGGGTCCACATAGATTAAGCCTCAGGTGAATCTTCCCTAACCATAGTCAGGGGTGTGAATAGCTTTATTTATCAGACATGTATTGTAGAGACAATTTTAAGACAAACTCACTGTCACTGAGTCAGTGCTGACTCACAGTTGACCCCTTTGGGCTTCCCAGACTGTAACTATTTACGGGAGTAGAAAGCCCAGCCTTTCTCCTGAGGAGCTGCTGCTGTTTTGAACTGCCGACCATGTGGATCGTAGCCCAACACATAATGACTATACCACCAGGGATATTATAGAAGATATAGTTAGGTTAAAATGTAACATCTTACTTGATTCCCTTTTTGAGCCATTTAAAAGTTGTATCAGTTAAAAAAAAAAGGTGAAGGAAATCCATGTGGATTCGGTCTCCTGTGAACCGTTCTGAACATAGACAGGGATGTGCATCACCTTGCTGGCACGCAGAGTGCATTGAGAAGTGGATTCTGGCAGAGGAAGTTAGGTTAAAATTTAACATCTTATTATTTGATCTTCCTTTTGACCCATTTGAAAGTTGTTCTAGTGTTTAATATTTTCTGCTTCCTTTGAGGTTTTGACCTATTTAATTTTGTTGTTGTTGTTAGCTTTTTTCTTCTTTGTTTTCAGTATGTGAAATCGAGGCTGTGTGCATCTACAGTGACAGGAACTGGATTAATGGTTTCTTGGGGGTCTGGCAGGGGAGCTTGGAGGGGAATGACGAGCTAATAACAAGGAGCACAAGAAAAAACATGTTCTAAAAGGGAATGCAATAGTGAGTGTGCAACTCCTCTTGATTTGCCTGAGCTATTGAATTGTATGGTAAGGAGATATGTCCCAATAAAACTGTTAAAGAAGTAGAGTCTCTGTGCCACTTCGCTCATCTTTCCTCCCTGTCACCCTCCTTTCATCGGTAGTGATTAACCCAGCAGTTTTCAGACTTCTTGTGTGTATAGTCCAAATAATTTTATCCACATATGTCCCTAAAGGTAGATTCATTGAATTTTCCTGTCAAAGCTTAACCAAGGACAAGCTCCAGTCTTAATTAGACTATGTCCACCCTCACGCATCAACCTGATTAAGTTCCAAAGATCAGGCCATTATACAAAAGTGGAGGATGACCGTATCCATCTATCACTGCCAAACCACCGAGAATCCGGCCTCGTCACGGAGACACATGACCTTAAGCACCACAGCCAGCGGAACTTTCACTTAGCATTTGCTAAGAGTGCACAAAATAATGAGGTAATGGGCCTTTTGCTATGGTTGTAAATGTAACAATGTCAGGTCGGACAATAATGGATAACTCGCTGCCATCCCTGGGGTTGCTATGAAGTGAGGAGTAGGGTAATTAAATTGCATCCTGTCAGTTCTGTTTCTACCCAGTTTCCCCGAAAATAAGACCGTGTTTTATATTAATTTTTGGTCCCAAAGATGCGCTAGGTCTTATTTTCAGGGGATGTCTTATTTTTCCATGAAGAAGAATACGGTACACATTTATTGTTTTGTTAAAAGAGACCTTGCATTTCCTGTCTGCTCCGGCTGCACTGCGGCCAATAGTGAACTGTGCAGCAGTGCCCACCGCTACAGTCCATAGTCCAGTTACAGTAGCTTTGGGGAGGGGGGAGCTTGTTTTCAAGGAGGTCTTATTTTCAGGGGGATGCCCTTTATTTCAGTGAGAGGCAAAACTGTAAGTAGGGCTTATTTTGGGGGGATGTCTTACTTTTGGGGAAACAGGGTACTACATGGACATGGTAATGGAATAATATTTGGGGTGCATTTTTGACGTGTACTTCTTATGCTGACATTCTGCTACTTAATAAATACTTAGCCTAATTCTTTGTGCTTTATTTTTCTTGTTGAAGTGTATTCTTAAGCAATGCTTTGCCTCATTTGTATTTCAGCTTATCAATAAGTAGGTGGCTCTGGTTTTTAATTCTCAGCTTGAATTCCTCTAAAGCCAATAGACTAGCAAAAGTAGCAAAACCGAAATCACAGCAGTAATAATAGCCTGTGTTTACAGAATTCTTACTGAGTGCCTGACATGGATTTGAATATATTATTAAATCCAGGGAATGGCCCTATGAGCTAGATAGATACTTTTGTTATCCCCATTTACATTAGAAGAAGTTGTGCAGAAAGAGGTTACGTAATGGGCCAAATGGGCCAAAGTGTAAAACTAGGAAGTAGTGGAGCTTGAATTCCAAACCAGCTCTGCCTGATTCCAGCCTTCCTTCAATGTTTTCACTTTCCTGGATTCCTCCTTTGACACCAGTGTTAGATTTGTCACTTGTTTACAAAGCCTGTCCATCTGAATGGTTTCCCCTCGGTAAAGTAGTTGTAAATATCTCCTCACGAAAAGACTAAATGTACCCAGAATCAGTAACATCAGAAAGGAAATGATGCTCTGGCATAACGGGCTACTCGCCCTCTCCCGCCCACCTCATTGGCAACAGCGCAGCTTTTACTTGACAAGCCACGTGCAGGCTTCAGGCAGAACATGGCCTGCTCTCCCTGCTGGCAAACCGGTGCTCTCCCAGTTGTGTCCCGGCCACCTGTAGGGACCGCCACCATGTTCAAATGGAACCGGAAAAAGCCAGCTTCCACCTCCTTTCACAGTGCAGGTCACATAGGGATACCTACTTTTCGGTGACAGTAACTGACTTTCTGCTCGTTATTTCTGATACTTGCATAATGCCTACCTGGTAGATGTTGTCAGATGACAAGCCTTCCTCCTACATGCTCTCTGTGAAAGAGCTGCTCCTGGCAACCACTTCATTATATTGAGAATTTTTGCTTGATACGGTTTTAGGCGAAAGTGTATTTATTATGAAACCAATACTGTGAAATGTTCTCTTCTCCCCTTCGGCCCCCTCAGTAATGGGCTCAGAGGGACAAAGCGTGTTGGAGCAGGGCTGCTCCCGGAGTGCACCGTGGTGAGAGGAGCTCACATTTGTAGAGAGGAGGCTTCTGCCCGGGCAAATGCCCGCAGCAGATGCTCGCCCCAAGCCTCCTTGGGAGACCACCGCTTTACTGCAGTGTTTGGGTTTAAGGTCAGTCTAGTTCAGAGTTTTCTAGATGTTACTCCACTGTTGGGCTTTTAGCCTAGGGAAGGTCCATACAAAGGCTGAAAAATCATGGTAGAGTTCAGGGAACTGCAGATGGGTTCATAAGGCAAAAGCACACTAAGAGTGTGGGGAAGTAGCGGGACCTGAGACAGGACAGGACAGGACTGAGTCCAGGCAGTAAAGGAGGTCTGTCTCCAATGCTTGGACTTTGTTCCTGGGATAATGGCGGCACGCCTCCAGTCTGGTCGGGTGCTTGAGGCAAGCCTGCTTTGGTGAATTCGTGTGGCACTGTGGGAGTTGGAGCAAAGGTGGGATGTAAAATTTGCTAGGGTGACATTGTAATCATTCACGCGAGAAATAATGATCTGAATTAGGTATATTGAACCTGGACTACAAAAAGAGTACACGCCATTTACTGATCATTTGAGAAATGTTTAAGTTCCTTTCATGTTAGAGACAGAGATTCATATTGAATTAATAACATAAACAAGATAATAGTGACTCCCTTCAGAGAGTTTACAGCCTAGTGGGAGATTGAGGAAGGAGCAAACAATTACAGCTTGTAAGTGCTATCACATGGGGTCGCCATGAGTCAGAATTGATTTGAGAACAACCAATACCACCAGTGACATAAAAGGGTGTTTATGACAGCACATCTTGTTATTGGTATTGGCCTTGGGTCAGACCATGACTCACTCCTGGTGACCCCCTTGTACAATGGAACAAAGGATGCCTGGTCCCTGTGTCGTTCTCATGATGAGTTGTGGATCAGACTGTCATGGTCCATACAGCGTTCATCGGCTGGGTTTGGATTAGGTTCCCAGATCATTTGTCTTAAATCTGGGTGCTCTGTTATAATACCGGCAACACACTGTGCTTGAGGTGTACTGCTGGGCGTCAGCCAGGCTTTTTCCTGCACAGACGCAAGAAGTCTATTGTGGCCTCTCCTCTGCTCTGCAGAGCAGGTTAGAGAAGATAAAGGAAATGCTTCCATTTGGAAGACACTAGAGCAGTGGTTCTCAACCTTCCTAATGCCATTGACCCCTTCATATAGTTCCTCATGTCGTTGTTACTTCATCACTTTCATTTTGCTACTGCTATGAATTGGGTGGCCCCTGTGAAAGGCTCATTCGACTCCCAAAGGGGTCGCGACCCACAGGCTGAGAACCGCTGCACGAGTGAAATGACAACTGGATGCAGTACATGATCCTTGATTGGCTCCACGCCTCCTCCTCACCACTGTCATGTCAACCAGGCCCTGTGTGAGTGCTATGGGGGAATTGTTGGTTCCAATCTTGCAACATTCCTGTGGCTTTGAAACAGTTTTAAGTATCCGGAACAAAGAAACAATTTGAAAATGATTACTAAAGATGACAGTCCACTGCCCAAGACAACAGGAGGAAGAAGACCCAGCCAGCTCCCGTGAACATCCACAGGCTCCGAAACCAGTTATCGTCAGAATCGACTCCGTGACAGGAGGCAGCTTACCAAAGACAACAGGAACGCACATTCCAGTATCCGAGTGTGAGTGTTTGTTTGACTTTGTGATGCTGGTGACTGATACAGAAACCTCCACGCTGCCTTTCAGCTGTCAAACAGTACGACACAGGAGCTCTGACTACAGGTTGCGAACTTTAATCCATTGCCAGGGGTGGGCAAGAAAGCTTTCTTCAGAAAGCACAGGTAGAATCAGCCTGGGGAAGTTCTGCAAAATGTCCCGGGTGTTGGGATAGTAGGAAGACAAGTGCTTCTGCTGAGGAAACAGCAGCTGACAATGACGAGAGGGGAGAAAACCAGACCCACTGCCATCTGGTGGATTCCAACTCAGAGTGAGCCAACATAGGGCTTCCGAGACCATACAACTTCATGGGAGCAGACAGCCTCATCTATCTTCTACAGAGTGGCTGGTGGGTTTGAACTGCCAACCTTGGCAGTTAGCAAGCCCAACGTCTATTCCATAGCACCTAGGCAACTATGACTAGTGTGGTGGGACTGGATTGTTGAGAGCAAGACCGTGGACTAAGCGAAATGAGGCTAAGGGAATTAAACATAATCCGAAGCAAATTTGCTGCACTGCCTCAAGTCAATTCTGACTTGTAGTGACCCTGAAGGACGGAGCCAACACCCAGGAGGCAGCCGGCAGGGACTCAGACACTGCAGACCTGCTGCCCATGAGCCCTTGAGAGTGTGCGAAAGCCAAGGTGTCTCTGGAAGGACACCCCTGGGCGGGTTTGAACCGCCAGCTGTTGACTAGTGAAGCTCTTTCCAGCTGTTCTGCCCAGTGGTTCCAGAGAAAGAAAATACCCCCATATTCTAGGTGCTGGTTCTGAGGACTGTTCGCCAAGAAGCTTTACTTCTTTAGTTGAGCTCCTTTGCTGCGAGATCAGCGAGTGCTGTTTTATGAACAGACTGAGTCTAGGATTCTCCGTGAAGAAGATTACTGCCTGTTCTTGTCATATGAATGCATTTGGAAAATTGCTGCTAAGCAACCTGTTGTCATTTCCTAATGTTACTGTAATCTGGTGTCAACAACTAATGATCCCATTGGGCTAGTTTCCTCCCCTCCAGCTACGCTGGCATCAGTACGTCCTGTCAGAGGCTTTACAAAAGGCCCTCGTTAAAAACCAGGTAATCACTGGGAGCAGGCCCTGGCAGTGTCAAATGAGTAGCACGCGCTAGACATGACCTTCAGCCTGAATGCCACCTTGCCTTTCAGGTTGGTTTGGGTGATAAGAGGTGAGCCAGCTGTATTAATGGGATCTGTTAGTACTTCTATAAGATACATCATTTTAATGTGATGGTTTATCATTAATGTTTTAGTACTATGACAACATTCAAGAGAGTTGAATCCCTCCCACCCTCAATTTTATTATTTCTTGGCTTCTTGACAGAACTATGCATTAAAACGCACTTAAGATTTTCAAAGGGATGTCTAAGAAAGTGGTTAAAAACAAACAAATCTCAAGTGGATAGATTCACTTTACAATCTCTAACAGTGTGTAACTAATGGCAGATAGAGCTTATTCCTCAAGGTATTGTCTCAGCTCTCATGTGCATACCTGCGAGACTGGAGCATTCAAATGGAGATGTTAACCTGCCCAACATTAAGATTGAGGATGTAGTTGCCAACACAGTATAGAAGAATAGTGTTATGTTATGTTTTGCATCTCCCTTCTGTGCAAGCCTGCTAAAATAGACAAGAGACTTTTGAGCTAACCCAATAGAAAATATTTACAACAAAACAGCAAACCACAGTGGTATAATACACACATCTAATATAATTATCCTTGTCTTATGTATCATTTCCAATAAAATAAATGTCCATTACAATGACACTCTGCTTTATTTGCCCCAAGTGGCAAAACTTTATTTAAAAAAAAAAATCCCTAATTTCCTCTGGTGGTGTGGCATTGGTAGGCAATTGGCAGGTGGAAACTTTTTCAGTAGCAGTCATTTTTAAGGATTTATCTTATATAAATAATCATAAGGTAATCACAAGAATGTAGGCATAAGAATATTTATCGAGACATTATTTAAGCTAGGGGGAAAAAAGGATTAACCTTCCCCATCCACTTCTGGGAGATTAGTTTTGAATTATGACATCTTATAATGATATAGGAAATGATTTGAAGACATTAAAAGGTAAGCAGTGTGTGACAGGTTCATATTCCATAATGGTATTCATGTTCAGCATGGTTTTATTTGTGTGAGCAAAAACATACGTAGGCACATAAACATGGAAAAGGATTGTGGGTACATTAAAGACACGTGGGGGCAGCCCGGTAGAGGTAAGACCCCGGCAGAGCTGAGGTGGAAGACCCTGAGTCAGGTGACAAAGACGGGCTCACTAACATGTTAATAATTGCGTTCCATGATTGGTAAGGCGAGCCATTTGTTTTCTTTATTTTAATCTGCATTTTCCTAAGTTTTCTATACGTCATCCTTGTTTTAAAAATCAAAAGAGCAACCAGGTACTTGGCCTTCATTGAATGGTTTTTTAGAAGAGCTGTGTGCCGTGAATTCACAAGCAGGCCGATGGTATGAAGGGGCTTTAAAGTTTATGGAAAATTTTCAAGATCTTTTAATCCCATTTATTATCCCCATAGACTTTTTGGAGCCCTCTCCACTCCCCTCCCCTTGTACATAACATGATGGTGAAAATGATCATTGGTTTTTATACCTCAGTGCCAAGGCCAGTTAGTGGGATTTTGGGGAAGACCTTGAAGTATGGAAATAGGACTTATATTAAAAATGTCACGTTGCTAGTTCAGAAAATTAAGCATTTTACTGAATTGCTTCTTCAGATGAAGAAATTGCCCACTAAAGTGGACTGTTGCAGTTGCCGTTAGGTTAAAACTTAGCACCCTGACAGCACTTTACGGAATAGGGGAGCAGACGAGCCAGTCAGGGTGCAGGGTAGCAACGATGAAACATACAACTTTCCTCTAGTTCCTAAATGCTTCCTTGCCCCCCCACCCCACTATCATGACCCCAATTCTACCTGACAAATCTGGCTAGACCAGAAGATGTACACTGGCACAGTTAGGAACTGGAAACACAGGGAATCCAGGGCGGATGATCCCTTCAGGACCAGTGGTGAGAGTGGTGATACCGGGAGGGTAGAGGGAGGATGGGGTAGAAAGCGGGAACCGATTACAGGGATTTACATATAACCTCCTCCCTGGGGGACGGGCAACGGAAAATTGGGTGAAGGGAGATGTTGGACAATGTAAAATATGACAAAATAATAATTTCTAAGTTATCAAGGGTTCATGAGGGAGTGGGGAACGGGAAGGGATGGGAAAAATGAGGAGCTTGATGCCAGGGGCTTAGGTGGAGAGCAAATATTTTGAGAATGATGAGGGCAATGAATGTACAAATGTGCTTTACACAAAGAGTTGTATGAACCCCTAATAAAATGATTAAAAAACAAAGCAAAAAAAAACTTAGCACCCTGTCATTGATTGCCCTTAGGATCCCTTTAAATGTTTCTAGTTTTTAACATTTTCTACTTTCTTTTCTATTGAGGTTTTTATCTGCTTTACTTTGTTATCCTTGCTAGTTTTGTTTGTTTTTTTCAATGTTTTTCTGTGTGTGAAATGCAGGATAGGTAAATCTATAGAGACCAGAACTGGTCCCTTGGGGGTGTGGCAGGGCAGATGGGGAGAAGAGGGGAGCCAATAGTGATGGGTGTAAGACTGAAGAAAATGTTCTCAGAATGATTGTGGTGATGACTTTACAACTCTCCTTGATGTGATGGAACTGTTGGATTGTATATGTGAATTACATGCCAATTAAATGTTGAAAAAAAGGAATACTATTTTTAATGTTGAAAAAAATGAATACTATTTTTTATAACATTAAAAAGCAAACTAAGTTTCCACTAAAACCATATAGATACAATTCGTCTGACTCCTCTGTCTCCCCAAATTAGCGACTCTTAATGATCTGAAAGTCATGGGTGAACCTCAGCTGGCTGAGAAGGAAACCGGTGTGTTTCTCTGCATGGACTAGCTCACCCTTGGAGATTGTAAATTCTCTTCCTTTGTTGACCTGCCTGGAGCTCAGAGGGACCCAGATTTAAACAATTGCAGGGTGGTTTAGAGGACTTGAAGTTACAAATTCAGAGTAGTCATAGACTTTGTCATTTTAGAATTGCAGGGGTAGCAAATTCATTAATGTGATTCTTCTTGCCAAAGCCTCTAACTCCCACCAAAGGACTTTCCCCCCACTGGGTCTGGCAAGACAGTGGGGTAACACATTAATAAGATAAACACCTGTGTAATTGTGAACAAGAGCCTCTGGTGTGGCATCCTGCTTTGAATAAAATGAGCCCTCTGAGAAGCAGGAGGGGGGGATCTCATTACTCAGAGCCAGAAGTGGAGTACATCCTCTGGACCCCAGATCCCCGTGCAATGAACCTCCTGGATTCAGGAGACCAAGATACCACCAGAGGAGCAGCAGCAGAGCCAGGAGCCAGAGCATGGAACAGAGTGGCGGACTTCCCAACCCACAGAGTGCTTTTGTGGAGGAGGCTCGCATGTGGAGTGGGGTACCCCTGAGCACTGGATTGGGGAAGCTGGACTTGCTGATCCCTGGAAGTGGAAGTTGAGTGCTTTGGGGCTGAGGTTGACTGAAGACGGCGCTTCTGGGAAATTCAGAGAACTGGGTTTTCTGACCCACAGAGATTGAGCCGAATGCCCTTGGGTTGAGGCTTACAGTAGAGTGGTGTGCCCCTTTGGACTTTTATTAGCAGATTTGAAACTTTGTAACATGTCCTGGTAAACAAGTACCCGGAGCATTTCTCATTGACCTTACAACTTGTTAACTTCCTTAATAAATCCTTTAATCATGAATTTTGGCTTGAGTTTCTGTGCTGCCATCTCAGTGGATATTAAAACCCAGAGATAGGAAGTAGAGAATGCTAATTAAGGCAACTCAGGAACATCAATGGAGTACAAATATATGTGGCTTCATGCAAAGAAACCAGAGGCTTTGAAAGTTTCAGAGGAACATAAGAGGTCTTAAAACGTGGAAACGACTGGACTCTGGAACTGTTCTAACATTTTTAGCTGTGTGGCCAAACTGGATAAGTTTGGTTCCCCTGTGTGTGAGTGTTCACATTATCTTCAGAAAGCTTTGAAGTCCAAGCCAAGAGCTTGTTACATAGGTGAGTTATGAAAATGTGTCCTTGAGGGCAGTGCCCTGTACTTGTCAGTCTTCTCCTGGACCGTTCCACGTGGAGATGGAAAAAGGAGAAAACTGGATTCCCCGGGACCTCTGTGTGGCAGGCCCGTCTAGGGCTTCCGAGTCAGAATGTCCTGACGCTTCCAGAGGAAATGGTGTGAGTCAGGCCTTTGCCTTGCCATTTTATTCTTGGTCTCTGTGTCATGGCTGTAAAGTCCTTGCCTCTCATCACGGCCAATTTGAGATTTTTAAACATGCTGCTGCTTATATAGGAAACATCCTTCCTAGGCCAGAGGAGACTTTCTAAGGGCAGTTGTCAGCCCTGATCTTTCTTGCCTTGAGTCCCGAAGAGCTTATTTTTGGATTATTACATATAGTACCCTTGTGGGGTAGTGCTTTGGAACATTAATGAGGCACCACTGTCACGAACTATATCTTCTCGGCATTTAAAAAAAGTTAAATAGGGGGGGGGGGCTTTTAATTGACCACAGAGGGAGACCAAGCAAATGAACTAGGTTGTTACATTGACTGAACAGATGGTGAAAACCGTGATTAAGGAGTGAAGATACGTGAAGTATGAGAGGACACAGATGAGGAAGAGAAATCCCATCTTTCGCGGCATGCTGGGCCTGCCCCTTCTCCTATGCCTAGATTTGGAGACGTTTGTCCAAGTTGCAACTACTATGTTTAAGAAAAGTGTTTTCTTATTTCCTTCCCCTGAGTATATTCATGCTGAGTATCTGGATGTTACTAAGAGGCTGAACCCAAAAAACCCCAAACAGTGACACCCTTGTGGGTTTCAGAGACTGTAACTATTTACAGGAGTAGAAAGCCTAGTCTTTCTCCCTTGGAGCTCCTGGTAGTTTCGAACTGCCCACTGTGGGGATCGAAGCCCAACTCATAACCACTACACTACCAAGGCTTCCCATAAGGGGATGAAGAACTTTCTTTTCAACAGTAGTTGATTGACTGTAATATGTTATTGAAGACTTTACTAACTATTGAATTATTGAATAACATTTTGTTTCTTTTACTTTTGGAAAGAAGTGTGCGGAAGGCTTTATCTAAATACACAGCTTTGTTTTTTTTATATAACTATTAAAGAAACCCCAACCCCACCATGTGGTGGCCCTGAAGCAAAGGGCAGAACTGCCCCTGTGTGTTTCTGAGACTGTCACCCTTCACCAGAGTGGAAACACTGGTCGTTCTCCCCTTTAACTGTACTGTGGATGATTTCAGGGAGGAAGAGTCCCTCGCCCTGAAGGAAACTGTGACCTTTTAGAGTTAGAACTAACAAAAACAATTAGAGAACAATACAAGGGCTTATCCTCTGGAGCTGGGGTGTTGAGAGATCCGGAGTGATCACCAGGGGATCAAAATGTTGGAATCTTCCCAAAGAATCCGAAGTGTCTGGACGGGCAGAGAGGGCCTGTCAGACTGTGGCTGCTACACAGGAGTGAAGCGGGGAGAAGCCTGGCAGGTCCAGGAGGTTATTTTGGGAGCAGTGATTGTGGAGGTCACTCAGGGTCAGAGGTGAGAAGCTCTTGAAAGCTAGATCCATGAATTTGAGTTTCTTGCGACTAAGCACTGGTGCGTGGCATGCTTTGAAAAAGAGTAAGTTTTAGGATGTTTAGTCTGACTCTGCTTCTGTAGGGAACGCCTCACAATACATACAGCTTTGATCAGGATGAGGAAATTGAGTCTGGGATTTCAAGAGCAAATAATTTATCATTTATCATTTACTGACTTCTTACCAAGCATGTAGGTGTCACGAAGTGGTCTTTTTTCCCCTTTAATTTAAAATTGCTTACCTGTTTGTTTGTTGTTGAGAATATAGATAGACAAACAGACACCACTTCAGCAGTTTCTCCCAGTACAACCGAGTGTCATTGACTACATGCACTGACCTTCTTTTCTGAGTTGCGTCTCATCCACTAATCGAAGCCCACTGCTTTCTAAGGTCCCTGTCCCATCTTTCTTGTTGTTGATCCCATGTTCTTCAGAGAGAACAATGCAGTCTTTACTAGTGAAGCAAAATTATTGTTGAGTTGTAAGAAGACATCAGAGAAGAGTTTTGGTTTGAGATCATTTCTGGGGCTCATTTGGCCTCCAGCCAGGCTCGGTTACTGGTCTCAGTGCAAGGAAGGCAGTCCACAGAGAGCCATCGGGGTCACATTCTGTGCCCTCCTATTTCTGACTCTCCTCCTGTGGATCCTGGCAGATAGAGCCCAGCCAACCTTTGGATGGCCACCTGCAAAATTTTAAGATCCCAAGCACTATTCAAATAAATAGGTAGAACAGAAGCACTAAATTATTAGGTCAATTAACTGATATATCCTTTGAAACCATGGCCCGAATCCTGCACACCTTGGAACCGAATTGCGTGATATGCTGTGTTGACTGAGTTTCAGCTGTCAAGAGATTCATCACGGACTTCTATTTCCATCGCCATCATTCTAGCGGAGGCACTCGGACTGTGGAACTTAGAAAAGGCAGTTGCTGTGCCCTGGGCTCCCTTTGTCATTCTCCACAATGGGCCTCTTTGCTGCCCCTCTTTTAGGACAAGGGATTGTGCTCCTGTGAAAGCATTTCAGAGGTTTCCAACTAATGATTTTTCCTCTTATTCGTCACTGGTTTCTTAGGCAACCTGGCCTCCCATAGCACCCTGCTGACGTCTTTCCAGCCCCGCTTCCTTCCCTGTGCGCCTTGGGTTTTTAGAGTCAGGATTTTCCCTCTCCGTTGTCGTTTTAGGAGCGTGCCAGAGAAGCGTGCCTCCTTCTCTGCCTCCCGGCTCCCGTGGCATTTCCAGAAAGTATTCAAAGGATAGGGAAAGAAAGGAATCACTTTGAGAAGCCAACAGCATTTCATCCATGAAAAGCTAAACTTATTCGATTATTTCTCCTTTTTTAAAAAGCAAAGTTAAACAGTAATAAAGAAAATGGTTTCTGGTTCAGCTAACCATTCTGGAATTCAGCTGTTGTAGGAAGGTCAGGTGTCATAGAGGGAAAATCCTGAAAATGGAGTGTGCAGTTAGTTCAGTGTCTGCAGGCCTATGCCGTGATTTTCCTTACAAAAAAGTCTGTCTATAAAAAGGACTTGCGCTACTGTGGCGAGAGGCAAACAAGCAAACTTCCGT
This sequence comes from Echinops telfairi, assembly GCF_000313985.2. Taxonomy (NCBI): domain Eukaryota; kingdom Metazoa; phylum Chordata; class Mammalia; order Afrosoricida; family Tenrecidae; genus Echinops; species Echinops telfairi. The sequence goes on from NW_022111363.1 coordinate 4,449,308, forward strand.
AAATTTAGCTATTGCTCACATTTGAAGACTCTCCCATTTACTGGTCCCTCAGGATAGTTTTGGGATCCCAGTCTTTCGGCTCTGCTTCACTGCACTTGCCAGCCAATAACCTGGCCAGAGGCTGCCATCTACCACCTAAAGCAGAGAGGAACACGCCCCAGTTATTATGGAGGGTAAGATTAGACCAAGGGTGGAGAGCCTGTTTTTTTCTGACAAGGGTCATTTGGATATTTATAGCATCTCTCACAGACCATAAAAATTATCAACTTAAAAATTACATGACCTGTGGGCTGGACACTCCTACCTCCCCCACCCCCACACTTGACAGTCAATCCTAAGAATCGGGACATAATTTTGTCTGACAAAGTTAGATAAGGGTTCATAAAAACTTAAAGCTGGCTGTAGGAGATCAAGTAGGAATTATGTATTCAAGGAAGTACAAGTTTTGTACAACAATTAATACCCCAAATGTGGAGGTATGGGAAATATTGGGAAATGGAATTTGAGTGGTTAGAAGCAGATTGTGAGGCACTTTTGACTTTTTCATTCAAGCTCTAGATAAGAACTGTTAGGTAGCTAGAGGCAGAACTAGGGATTATCACTTGACAAGCCAAAGCGGCCCCCCCCCCAAATTTCAGGAAGTTGGAAGCTGCTTAAGGCTAGAGGCATGGCCACTTTCAGGTCTTTGAACCAGGAAATCAGCACACCTTGTGGGACCCCATCCAGGTCAGGTGGACTTTATTCAGCCAATGGGGTCAAACAGTACCATCGACCATGCCTCCCAACGGGGTCCCTGAAAAAGCCAGAAACTTGGAGACCACTCTCTTGCTCCCAGCGGCTCCTACACAGTTCAGCGCTGTCGGGTCGCGGGCAGGTGCAGCTGTGCCGTGGGCTCTCTCTCTGACTTGTGTTCAGTTACTGTAATGTTTGAAACTGCTTCTATCCTTTATTTAAAAACCCACTTGGATCAGAAACCAGGCTTTGGCGTGAATTCTTTCTCGCGTGAAGCCAAGGACTGAGGTCTTTCTCACCCAAGAGGTCTAACAGAACCACCCCAATACGTCTTGATTCGATTTCTTAGGTCATATTTGCATCTCCAAGGAGGTAAAATCATGACTGAGACGGGTAAATAATGAGGCGTAACGGAGTGATTGAATGAAACGACCTGGCTCTTTCCTTTTGATTTTTCAAAAGCGTTCTCTGACGCAGCTGCAGTTGGGCGGTGAGATAGTTTATTGTGCCAGCCTGGCCGATAAACACAAGTAGGATTAACTGATAGGCAGAGAGATAAATGGCTTGGTGAGCCTCGTCTTTCTTGTCTCTTTGATCATCGGACCTGTGTGCGGCTGCCTTGCTTGTTCTGTGCC
>NW_022111363.1:4451818-4470931 GCF_000313985.2 Echinops telfairi
AACAAATGTACAAAAGTGCTGGACACAATGGATGGATGGATGTATGATTGTGATAAGAGTTGTACGAACCCCCAATAAAATGATTTAAAAAAATGACTGTTCAAAGAATTGGTTTGAGGATTGGGCTGATCCGTATCAGATAATTAGTAGTAGTTATTATTTGATGAAACTGATTTGATGTAGGCAAAAAATGGTTTAGGAGGTGCCCTTGGTAGGTAAATAAATTAGAAAATTCTTGCTATATCCAAACAGTGCTATTGGGTAATAGGAGAGGGAAATGTAATCGGTGTCATTCTGGCAGGGCTGAATTTGAGGTATGCGAAGAGCATGTAGGAGATGGGTGGAAGGTGACTGTTGGAAAGACACACTGCAGTGACTGAAGTGGAGGTGAGGTGGGCCTGAAGAGACCCCTGTGCAAGTTATTACTGTGGGGGTGGGGGGAGTGCTTGAATGATCAGAGGACTAAGGAGAAGGCCTGAAGGAATAGTAATCCTTACAAATGGGAGCCAGGGAAAGAGATTCTCCCAATTTGTCTTTAGGCACATAGTCTTTTGTAGAAGAAACTAGGGCCTAAGTGAAATTAGTCTTTTCATTTTAAGATTTTGCAGTCGTGTTCTAAGGCAGTAAGTAGACTATATGTTGTGGAGATTTGTCTTATTTATCCATGTATATAGGTTGTACCCAGCTTGGGTTTGCCTTCTAATCTTTGGATTCCATTTGGGCATATATTCATTCTAGTGTCTCCAAGGACAAGGTTCATTCTTTGACCAGGGAAGTTCTTTGAGGTTCCCTGTTCCTCAGTCTAGACACTTGCTCTTTATAGTAATCTTCAGTCAAGAAAATTCTCACCTATGAATTGTGTACTCTGAGCAGATTCACTAGTGATTGGCCAGGTAAGACCACTACAGAGATATATAGTAAATACCATACTGTATTCCTGTCAGGAAGCTTACATAATTAATGTGCATTTGTAGTTATGCTTTTCCCTTTTAAGTAACTCTGGTCACACTGTGCGATAAATGTTGAACTGCTAACTGTAAGGTTGGCAGTTCAAAACCACCGCCTGCCCCTGGGGGAAAGATGAGGCTAATTGCTCCCGTAAAGATGAACAGTCTCAAAAGCCCTACGTAGGGTCACTCGAGTTAGAATTGGCTCCATGGCAGTGGATTTGGGTTTGGGTTGGGGGCTGTTCCTTCTGCTCTTACATACTGTCTTCTCTTGCCGTCTATTGTGTTGTGCTGACTTTATTATATACATTGTCTTTCCCTTCTCCCGGGGTTAATTGATGTGCGTCTATTCTCTGGTTAGTGATTTTCCCTCCGCAGGGGCACTGGATTATTTAATGTGACTCTTCTAGCCAAAGCCTCTTAACTGCCCGCCTTTCCCTGCATGGGTCTAGTAAGAAGGTGGTGTGTGTGTGTGTGTAAGATATTGATAGGATTCACCTGTTAGTAATTGCAATAGGAGTCATTGGAGTGACATCCTGCAGGGTATAAAATGAACCCTCTGAAAAGCAGGAGTTAGGAATCTCATCACCAGCTAGACCCAGGAGTGGAGTGCATCCTCTGGACTGGAGACCCCTGTGCAGTGAACCTCCTGGATCCTGAAGACAGCTATACCCTGAGAGGAGCAGCAGCAGAACCAGGAGCCAGAGCATGGAACAGCACGATGGACTCCCGAACCCATGGAGCAAGTCAAGCTGAGTGCTGTAGACAGGAGGCTGGTTTGCGGAGTGGGGTTCTTCTGGGCACTGAATTGGGGAAGTTGGACTTGCTGATTCCTGGAACTGGAGCTGCATGCCTTGGGCTGAGGCTGACAGGAGTGGAGTGCCTCTGGGCACTTAATTCAGAGAGTTTTGCTGACTAGTAAGTGGCTAGAGCTTGAACTGAATGCCTTTGGGTGGAGGCTGACAGCAGAGTGGTATGCCCCTTTGGGCACTTATTAGCAGCCCTGACATTTTGTAACATGTCCTGATAAGCAACTATCTTGATCATTTCTCACTGACCTTACAACTTGTTCACATCCCTAATAAGCCTAATGATCATGAATTTTATCTGTGAGTTCTGCATAGCCATTGCAGTCGCTATTAGAAATTAGGTAAAATCGTCCAATATTTTATAAATGAAGACAGTGCACCCCCCCCCTTATTCTTTACCTCTTAAATACTAATGGAAAGTAATTTGGACTGCTGTTACTTTTTGTTGTTGCCTTTATGACTTCCAGCTTTTTAAGGGTCTTACTGATAGTATACCTTTGAGCATGTTTCTCTCCGTGGGATTGAATGTCTCACAGGGCTGACTTTGTTGTCTGCCCCCCACTCCTCAATTTAGAGTGTGTGTGTGTCCCCGTCCGTCCAGCAGTCCTACTTGTTTTCCTGGTGGTGGACGGTGGACTACTATTTGAGTCCCAAGCTGTATAGACCTTAAATAAGCAAGTGTAAGGGGAGCTGCAAAGTTGCGAGAGGAAATTCGATTCAGGTCTGCCGATATTGTTTCCCAGGGTCACTTGGACTTAAAGGCAGATGCAGAGAATTGAAGGCCAATATGTCTCATGTGAGGGAGCTTGCCAGTGGGGGAGGGAAAGGGAGCCAGTAGAAGGACCCGTGTGGCTGGCTGGATGAGGTAGACTAGAACCCTGCATTTAAGACATCGATGGCCGGGCTAAACTGGCCTCTTTCCTGGCTTCGCATTTTCTCCATGTCCTCCTCCTTCTGTCGCTAGTGACCTAAGAATTTACTGTCATCTAATTCGGAAAAGAGACGGCAGTGTAGAGGATTCAGAGGCAATCTAGTGCTGCTTTCCATTGAGGGCATAGCATATCTCTGTCAGACCTTCAGTTAAGCTTTGGGTTTTCCTCCATAAAAGTATCACGCACTTTTGTAACACCCCACTGCTCTCCCCACAGCCCTCCGCCAAGTCTTCTGATAGTTTCTGGCTATTGTGAATAAAAAAAAAAATTAATATCTTTACCTTTTCTTATCAATTAATATTGGTGCATTCAAAAGCTAATTGAATTCTTGTATGTTCCCCAAACCAAACTCAGTACCATGGAGTCCATTTGGACTCGTAAGGACCCGATACCTAAGACAGGGTAGAACAGCCCCGGTGGGTTTCTGAGACTAAGCCTTTCTCCCTCGGAGTGGCTGTGGGTCCTAACTGCTCACCTTACGGTGTATCAGCCTGACGAGTGACCACTATACCACCAGGGTTCCCTTCCTGTGTGCTGTATCTATTTTTTGTACTTGTCACCGAGCTGATTCTCAGTCGATGCCCTGTAGGTTTCACTTATACCTCCCACCCCCGCACTGTGTCTTTTATAACTTGTGAAACAAGGGGATTGCTTAGAATAAGATCCTTCCAAGAACCTTTCTAGTTCTGTATCTTTATGGTTCTGTGTTGAAATCAAGCCCTTACCATACTTTAGGAAGTTTGTGGGACTTGTATAACCCGAACTATAGATCAGTGCTTTGAAGACAACCAGGTTTTTAACTTGGTGCACATGTATCTGTGTGTGTTTTAACGCAGCCCCATTCAGTGATTCTCTACTATCTGTGCTCAAGAGTGAGTCCTTCCCGTTTTGAAAAATAACACCCCAAAGTCCAGTGTCTTACTCGGATTGATGTGGTTTGCTGATATCTCTTCTTGCCCTGCATTTTCGTTGGTTCCTGTGTTAGCTTTACTGCATATTTTCCTTCCTAAAAATAGATGACTTTGATCTAAACCTTAGCTTTTATAAATATTTACATCTCAAATTTTTCCTGCAACATAGCTTTCATTTGGCGCATCTCATTAAAGCAGGTTATGTATGTTAAGAAGCCTTTTCTGGCACACATTTCTTCTCTTCCCAACCTCTGCCCCAGGGACCAGCCGGCACATGCCAGGAGAGTCCACTGGGAGTTTGGGTAGTATTGTTGATGATTATTTTTTATACTGATTTCTCTTCGGTATAGAGAGGCAGAAAATGTAACTGTTTAGTGCTAAGAATATATTCAGTGTTGACATGTGGAATCAAAAACCAACCAACCAACCAACTAACCCAACAAACAAAAAAAACCCAGCCATAATCACAACGGGAACAAGAAAAAAAGGGGTGGGGGAGGGGATATACTCAGTGCTAACTGAATAATATACTTTAATAACAGGCTATCTTTGTGAACTGTTTCTTTTATACCTAGTTACCTGAGTGTCTATCACGATGCTCACTAAGAATTTGTTTGAGCAAATTGAAATGGCTAGATGAGTTCAAATTCTAAAGGATCCCAAAGACTGAAGCCAGAGCCAAGGCTGATGGGTGTACTGCAGGGCTGGCTGAGGTCGGACTAGTGGTTATGTTTTGAGAATTTGACCTTCATGGCAGCTAATGGGTCAAATGAGCACGAAGATGAGATTAATCCATGAAAACTCTCATAAGCTCATGAGTGTTGGTAATTGCCCACCTGAAATTAAAGACTCAGTTAGTCTTCTGTCATACGCTGGCATTTTGGAAATTGCTATTCTTTTTGTTTGAGGAGGGCGGGAGCGGGGTCAGGAATGATAACTGGTGACTAACACTTACTGGACCATTGCTATAAGCCAGAGGATGGAGGAGGGGCCCACCGGTTATCAGATGAAAGGGGGGCGGGAAGCTGGAGTGCTCGAGGATGTAGAGAGACCATGAAGGAAGGTGAGGGAGTTTTTCATGTCTCGTTTGTGTATTGAGCCTTTAACTGAGGATGATTAGAAGACTTGAAGAAAGAGAATCATCAGGAATTGTGAGAGGGGCTGCTCCGTGATGAGTAGAACCGTAGGAGAATTCGTATTAGAAATACTGCTAAGGAGTCATAACCACGAAGCGTCTGCTGTCTGATAGCGACGTGCTTGCTCCGCAGCAGCATCTGTTCTGAGTCCTCCGTGTTCTACACCTTTCCACAAACTCGCTGAAGTAGTTGGTTGTCAGATAAAAAGCTAAGTGAGTCCCAATCTCATACTTTTACCCCCTGCCCAGGCTTTTTCTAACTCCCCTAATGGCATTCTGGGGGCCTACCTGACACAGCAAGTCAGACATTTAGAATGTAATTTTAAAAATGGTTTGTTAGAGAAAGGAGGGAAAGTGGACTGTAAAAAATATGTCTCTCTCGCTGCCAACGCGGAACTTCTTTCTGCATCACCACCCTAGGGGACAGGGCAGCACTGCCCCTGTGGGGTTCCAGGGTGGTCACTCTCCGTGGGAGCATATGTTGAAGCTTTCTCCTCCAGCCAGGAATGATTATGATTCCCCACAGTCCAGGAGAAACCCAGGTTGGACACTTGCCCTTAACAGTTAGACATATCCAAGATGGTAAGCTATTTCTTTGAGCTCCCTGAAGCCAGCATGCCTGAAATTCTGGATTGCGGTTAAAACAAGTATGCTCTTCAATTTTCTAAGCAGGCTCTTTTAATTCATAATGATTCTATTTATTTAACGGTATTAGTTACACTCCTAAGCCATGTATAAAAGAGGCCAAAAAAGTTTAATAGCGACAAGCAGAATGAGTGATGTTTAGCCTCTGTATTTTAATGTCCAGATGAACAAACGAGCACTTTATTAATTTAGAAGGGTGATCTCAGCTCATAAGATCAACAGACTTGTAGGCTGTAATTTATTTACACGAGTACACATTATCTGGGACTTCACTGTGGTGCTATGTATTCGATTTACATTCCCTCCCACGGCAGCCCACCACTCTGCCCTCAGATCTGCATAAATCAGAGCTCTTGGCGTTCAGGCTGAACTCTCCTAGGTTCAACCCCTTGAGCTTGGTAACATCTCCTTTGGCCTAGTGTGCCCCCTGCACTCCGCTCTCTGCCTTTACCCTCTGCCTAGCTCCTTGATGTTAATATCAGGAGAAGACCTGTCGAGAAGGTGAGCGGCAGTGCAGATGACCGTTGTCAACGGGGGAAGCCGGGGACGCTAATGAGCACACAACGGGCATTTGTTGCAGACGCTTTTCATACGTCCAGAACACTTCTCAAAGGCATTTTTGAGGCCTTGCGATGAGGAAAGATTGCCAGTGAATGAAAAGGGCCTTTTGTGGGACCCTCCTGGGGAGTCTGGTAACTGGTACTTTGGCCTCTATACACAGCGCTCCAAGACTGGGGGGCGGGGGGGTCTGTCTCTGCGTTTTGTGTCCCAAACCGTTACTTTGTTCAGTGAGAAAAGAGACAGATTGCATAGTGCCCTTGGTATTTGGCTGGTGTGAGCAGAATGATGACCCCGGCCGACGGGTCAGCCTGAGTTGGGATGTGTGTGACACGCGTGTCTCCTCTTCCTTCTTCCTTTGCTTGTTTAATGTCCATAGTCTTGGGCACATGTATGAGACCGCCGCCCTCTGAAGTTAGAAAATCCAAGTCAGTGCAGAAAGCAGCCATTTTCTGCCAGTGCCAAATACATACTTTGCTTTCTAATCTGGGCTCCAGCGTTTATACATAGCAAACCCCAACATCTGCCAAGTTCCGTTAGGAACCAGAGGGGAGGGGAGCAAAGTGGGATGGAGAATCTGGAAAAACAAGCTGCCCCTGGGGAGGGTACATTGCGTTTTGGGATTTGCTTCCATGTGGACTTTCTCCTCCTGTACCACTGTGAGAGTTAGCAGGCTGAGCTGGAAAGGTCACATGACACCAGATGAAGAACAGAAGTGGTCTGTGTAGTGGCTTTGCTGCGGAGTTGCCCGCCAGTGCCGCCTAATAGCTCGAATAGCCATTTCTACTTTGGGATGCAAAAGCTTGGCCGTCACCTTTTTGGGAATGTGCTACTTGTAGCCATTGCTTTCCTCACGATGGTGGAAAGAGCTCGCACTTGGAGGATTCTTACTCCAGTCACTTTAAACTTGTTTCTTTCTTTCCTTTCATCAATTACTACTGCCGCCGCCGCTGCTTTTGAGCCACAAACGCTACATAAGTTAATTTTAAAATTACAGTAGGAGGGTCGATTTCCAAAGAAATGCATGTAAGTATGAAATACACTTCATTAAAGACAATTCTGTTTTTTGAGTTTCATTTCCATTTTGCCATAGAAAACTTGATTACTTTTGCTAAGGCATGTGGGAGAAGACGGGGACAGTCTGGGAAACTCCCAGGGGGCCGTCCCACCCTGCCGTTAGGGAGACTCAGTGGTAGAGAGTTTGGATTTTTGTTTTAGAAGGTGCTAGCTTCATTAGCTCAAAAGTACTTTGTTGTTTTTTCCCTCTTTACTTTTCAGTTAAACCAGTGAAATGTCCTGAATTTCCATGGATTAAGTTACCGTCCCAAATCCACCGGAAATAGGTCCAGCAGCATAGGATTTAAAAGCGTGGAGGATCTGGAGGGCAAATTGGTGCTTTTGAAAACCTTTAAGCGCCTTCAGATTTGCTTTCTAGGCAATGCGTTAAGATTATTTTCTAAGCAATTTCTACATGAATAACATAATTCCCCTGTCAAAATAAAACTATTTAAAAGTATCGATTTAAAAAATGACCGATCCATTTTCAATACACTAGCCTATGATGAATGATGAATAATTTCTTTTTCAGCACTGTAGTAGATTAGATACAGAGATACTCCTTCAAGAAAACAACCATCAAGCAGAGGAAGGGAGTATGTGTCACTCTGTGTAACACGTACATATGTAAACACACACAGCGTATGTATGTTTGCGTGCATATGAAATGCTGGCATAATGTAAGGAAAGCCTGACTTCCTGAGACAGATGAGGTGCCACAGTTGATGTTTGTGCCCAGGTCTCGGTACAGGATTAAAGCAAAGCAGCAGGGACAAGAGAGAGTAGTGCCCAAGATCAATGAGGGGCTATATTGAAGGCCAGCCTACATAAAACTGGGACCTGGGAGGGCTGACGGCCTCGGTGGACGAGTAAGGAAGACAATAGATGCCCCGTGTAAACAGACTCGCCTGTGCAGGGCACCGTCCCCCATGAAACGACAGAAGCACAGGCAGGCCCTGTGTGGCTTTGCAAACAGAATTCCCACTGCCCACTGTCGGTGAGGCCGAAAGCCCTGTCAGCTGAAGACTTAGCTGAAAGTTAGATCTGAACTTAGTTCAGAGAGAGGAGAGAGGGAACCTGGACAGGCGCTGGAACGGGAAGACCGAGCCGCATGCGACTGATGCACAGGTTTTCAAACTTGGGTCTTTGGGCTCCTGACACCCTTAAAGGATTGAGAATGCCAACTGGATTTCGCTTATGTGTTTTAAATAGGTCACCCCTCATCAGAGCCACTGTCTCAGCAGTCCTCCTTTTAAATAAAAACGGTGTTCTTTGAAAAGAAAAAAAAAATCAGCTAGTTCTGCTTGCGAATTCATTTCACAAGTACTTTTAATGAAAGCAATGTACTACAATGATGTGTAACAACCCAAGGGAGCCTTAGTAATGTATTATTTCATTAAAAAGTAAGCCCCATGAAATTACACAGAGCATAATCCCCCTGTCAGGAAGTTAAAGGAAATTGAGATAAAAATAAATACTTTTAACGGACTACTTATAAAGGTACTCCACAACTGAGTGCCATGGAGGCAATCCTGGCTCCTGGCGACCCCCCAGGCCAGGGTGGAGCTGCCCCTGTGGGCGTCCGAGACTGTAACTCTTCAAGGGGGTAGACGCCTCATCTTTCTCCCATCAATGCACTAAGACCACATATAGTTGAAAGGGAAGGGCAACAGTGAACTGGGGATTTGGGGTGATATTCTCTTGGGTTGGGCTCTTGGGTGAATCAAGGAGCTGGATTAGTGTATTAAAGGATAAAAACAAACCAGACAAACATATTTCTTTGAGGCTGTCAAAAGGTATCATTCCACGTCACAAACATTTGTTCAAATTGTACACTTACAAACCTCTGTCCCACACCTGGTCATCACTAATTAAGCAGCTTTGGGATAGATATATTGGCCTAATTAATAGTAGTATCTGTTTTTGTGGGACTTATTTCATTCAGTGTGATGTTTTCAAGGTCATCCATGTTGTGGTACGAGTGAGGTCATTAATTTTTATGACCCATAATAATCCCTTCTGTGTAGATGTGCAAACCACATTTTGTTTACCCAGACATCGGCCAGTGGGCACCCATGCTGCTTCCACCTCTTGGCCGCTGTACTGGTTTCTGCCGTGCGTTCTTGCTGTCAGTGCATACCTAGCATTGTGTTGCTGGTCGGACTGTGTTCAGTGCCATCACTAGGGTGATGTGGGCTGCAAGTGGGCAACACTGTCAAAGGAGCGGCATCCAAAGGATTGTTTATAAATTGTTGTGCAGTGTTTCATCAGAAATGTATTGTTTTTTAATGAAAGCATCTCTGTAGCTAGCTATAAAGAAGCCCCGGTGCCACAGCGATTAAACTCTTGGCCGCTTACCGAAAGATCAGTGGTTCGAACCCACAAACCACCCACCCCATGGGAGAAAGAGGCGGCGACATGCGTAAAGATTATCGCCTTGGAGACCCCATGAGGCTGTTCCACTCGCTTTATAGGGTGTCTGCCACTTGATAACTTTGTTCTTTGCTGTTGTTGCTGTTTTGTTTTTTGTTTTTAACTTTCGGTCAGTTACAGCAACAAAAGCATTTTTTGTTAAGTCCAGTCTGTATGTACAATAGACCCGTGAGGCTAAAACCAGGCTGATTTACCCTTGGCACTTCCCGATGTGCTCCTGTCAGGGCTGTCATTCTTAGCCAGTGTCCTGGGACACTGACGCCTCAAATCACGGGTCCGGTGGGCACAGATCTGCACCGGCCTGCTCAACGAACTTGGGCTTTTGTTGTTGTTGTTGATGTTACAGTTCACTGACTTTGTGAAATTTTCTGGCATTTAACGATACTATTATGGCAATTCGTATTTGTGAAGCGATGCCAATAGCTTTTGGGGATGAATTAGTAATTAAAGGCGTAGAAGGAGAACGGTAAAGGAAGGCTTCTGCTCAGTTATAACAATGTTGCAGCCGATGTCGTTGTAATTCGATGTGGAATTTTACCAAAGTTTTGTTGCTCGTATTCCTGTCATCCAAGAAGTACTACATCGTGCAATTCAGAATGATTCTGGAATTATAACGAATGCTGATACATTACTCAGGACTCTTTGTGGACTGGTATGGGAGCAGCTCCATTGGGGGCGTGTGTGTGAACAGTGGCATCTTGCGTTGCTACACTAGGTGACACCAAACCTAGTCTGTGTTAACCTTTTCAAGGAACTAACAAACTCTTTCCCACAGTGATCATACCATTATACATCCCCCTATCAATGGATGAAGTACAAATACTGGTTCTAGAGATTATAGAACTAGAAAAATAGAACTAGAGATTAGTTCTTCACTAATCTCTTTGGTACATGTTCTTGCACAAAAATCCCCCAGTAAATATATTTTGATGTTTTCTTTTTACTACCTTGTTAAGGTGGGGGCATAATCTAGAAAGAAGATGAAACTAGGATGGTCCAGCTACAAGTTCAAGTTCAGTGGTGACTATAGCTGTAGAATGAGGATTTAGGCCTCCTATCGGTCTCTTTTAAAGTGTTGAAAAGCAAGGCGGCTCATACTTTAAGGACTAAGGTACACCTGACCCAAGCCCTGGTACTTTCAAGCATGTGAAAGTCAAACATCGAATAAGGAAGACCGAAGAAGAACTGATGCATTTGAATGATGTGCTGGTGAAGAATACTGGAAGTACCACGGACTGCCAACAGAACAAGCATGTCTTAGAAGTCCAGCCAGAATGCTCCTTCGAAGCAGGGACAGCAAGACTTCATCTCACGGCCATGGCACTTGTGATCAGGAAAGACCAGTCCCTGAAAATGGACATCATACTTGGTCCAGCAGAGGGGTAGCGAAAAGGAAGACCTTTGATGAGATGACTTGACAGTGGCTGCACCAATGGGCTTCAAACATAAGAACAACTGAGGGTGGCACAAGTCTGGGCAGTGTTGCATTCTGTTGTACAGAAGGGTGCTAAGAGTTGGAATCAACTTGATCGTACCTCACGGCAATGAGAAATGCCTGTCTTCAAATGTGCTTCCAGGGGAGGCAATCTTTTCCCTCTCTACCCCTTGCTGGGGTCTGCTGTTCATTAAACATCCTTCTGTGTTGCCATCCTTTCCTCTTCTGAAGGAATGTGAGACCCAGAAATTATACACAGACCTGACCTACTTTGGAGGAATCTGAGGGCAAAGAAATCGTAACTTTCTTTATCCTTTGTTTTTGTTTTTTGGTAAAATGTGGAGATTTGGGGAGATAAGGACCAGGGCTTCCTATATGTATTCTTCGAAGAGCCCAATCCAGTGTGTTCCTGTTCCCTCCACGAGAAGTCCATGTCTGTGCTGATGCACATGGAGTCTTTACAGGTATGCTGATCCAAAATGTCTAGCCATTTCCCAGGGGCACTATGACTTTGAGAAAAATAGGGACCGGACCTAGTTATTTGTTTTTACTTTTACTGATCTTATTTTATATGCGCCTCTGGTTTTCTTTTTAAGAAGTAGTTGGGCCCTAACCATGTACCCTGATCCTAGTAGATCGATCATTTGGAATACGACTCTGAAGGAGTCATCCCCCGTGGTTACTGTATGGCTCCCCATCTTGCTCTGCAGAAGAGGCGCCATAACTGTGCTCATCGTAGTGAGGAGTACTCAGCCAGTCCACACTGATGGTATGTCTAGGAGCAGACTTGCTGTTTTAAAAAAGAAAGAAAAAATTGGACACATGGATGTTCTGAAATCTGAGAAAAGAAATTCTTCCCTTTACTATAATGCCAAGTTTTACATAATGACCTGGCCTTCGGAACCTAACCAAGTCGATGATAGGCGTTATTAAATCAAAGGAAGCGCGGTTCTGTTCGTCAGGATGTCCCGCGCAGCACTGCAGTGTAAGGTGAAGTGTAAGGCAAACCTTAACTGTGACTTGCTATTATTAGGTTCCCAAAACTGGCGGGGTGAGGGGGGGTTAAAATTCAGTAGTGAAAAAATTTAAGATTATAAAATATTTTTCATGCTGGAAATCCATTTTGGTCCTGAATATACGAAAGGTCTTCCGAAAGTTCATGGTAACAGCATAGTATGAAAAGCATGGGTTTAAAAAAAAAACATTTTGCACCAGAATAAACTCCTACTAATGTGTCTGACAGGATCTAGTTTGAGGAGTCAGAAGGATATGACCGGATGGAAAAGAGCCCCTGTTAGACAATATGAATTGTGCTAAAAATGAAACAACAACACATCAGATTTATGGCGAAACTTGAGTGGAAGAAGGGTGAAATTTTTGGTGCTTTATGGAAAGTTTGTGGGAACAGTGCCCCAAAGAAACCAGCAATTTGCAAACGGAGAACTCATTTTAAGAAAGGATAGGAGGATGTTGAAGATGAAGCCCACAGCAGCCGACCGTCCTTGTTAATTTGCGAGGTAAGAGTGAATCTTGTTCGTGCTCTCATGGAAGGGGACTGCTGATGGACAGTAGAGATGAGAGCCAACACCGTGGTCGGCATCTCATCGATTCAGTCTGAACAACGCTGACAGAAAACGGAACATTGAACAAACTCAGTGGGTGCCGTAATTGTTGCACCAAGATCAGACAACAGCAGAGACTTATATCACACACACACCCACTCCCTCCTATCCAGGCGGACCATCAAAGACCTTTTCTTTTTATGTGTATAACTATTCTTGACATTTTAGAATCGCGAGGCTACACCATATTTGTCTTGTTGTGATTGACTTGTTTCCCTAGCATAATGTTCTCCAGATTCATCCATGTGGATAAGATATTTTATAATTTCCTCGTTATTCTTTACAGTTACATAATATTCCATTGTGCGCACGCGCCATGATCTGTTCACCTATTCATCTGTGCATGGTGCTTCGGTTGCTTCCATCCTTCCGCTCTTGGGAACAATGCTGGTTGGGAGCATGGGCGGCACAGGCCTGATGTGCCGCTGCTCTCCTGCCTGTGGGGTACCCAGCCATGGGATTGTGGATCAGGATTTAGGAAGGACTGCTGTTTCTCGCATCTTGAGGAAGTGCCCGTGTTGTTTTCCTAGAGTGTGTGCCATTTTACAACCTCACTGGCAACGTATAAGGGTTACAAACCTCCCACAGTCACACTAGCCCTTGTTGTTTCCTGTTTGTTTATTTATTCAAATCCCTGCCCATTTCTGCATCTCATCGTTGGTTTGGCTTGCGTCTCTGGAGTGGCTCGTGACAGAGAAGGTCTTGTTGTGTTTGGTGGTGATCTGAATGCTCTTTTTGGTCAGGGGTGCATTCCCTTTGCCCCTTTTTGGCCTGGGTTATTTGCTTTTTTGTTGTTGCGATGTTGAAACTTTCTATCTATTTGAAAGATTAGGTACGTCTTTGCTAAAGATTTTTCCCTAATCTGTAGGTTCTCAATTTTACTCTTTTGGTAAAATCTTTTGACGAGCATATACATTTTTCATTTTTTGGGTGGTCTAGTTATCTAGTTTGTCTGTCACGTCTGCATTTTTTGCTTCCATAGACTGTATTTTTGCTGAAGATTAGGCCCTTTAGTTTTGACTCTATGTTATCTTCCATGAACTTTGCAGTTTTAATTATAATAGTTCAATCTTCAAACCATTTTGAGTTCATTTCTGTACATGATGTGAGCTTTGGACCCTGATTCATTTTTTTTCTTTATATGGATACTCAGTTTTTCCAGCACCATATTTAAAAGAGGCTGCTCCTCCCTCATTTAAAATGGACTTCGGCCCTTTGTTAAGATTTACTCTGAGTTCTCACATCTATTCCACCGGTCTATGTGACTACCATTGTACCAGGAACAGGCAGTTTTTATTACCGGGACTGCAGAGTGAGTCATGAGACACTAAGCCTCTTCTTTCGTTGTCCTTTATCAGTAGTGTGTTCGGACCTCCTACACAGCCAATATATTTTACCTATTCTGAGTATGCTTATGTTTGATATATTGGAATTAACTGGTCTAAAATATAAAGGGGAAGATATCACTAAAACTGACAGTGGAACATCTCATCTAAGGTTATTCTTCTAAATGGAAACTCGTGAAGTGTGGGTAACATGTGCAACATTATTAGACTTGGATTTTTGGTTCTATGTTGGCTTCTCCCTAGTTAAATTTTAATTTGTGATTTAATTAGTCTGGCTTAATTGCAGCCGAATCACATTCCGTTTAATTTAGTCTGCCATTCTTTCTTCTGTAAGTGGAATGGAAAGGAATCTCAACACTACTGATTATTGAGCATCACTAGTTTAACCACACAGGAAGGGAGAAAACCCTCCGTGACATGGATTGTTCTAGGGGCTGCAACCACGGGCTCAGCCAGAGCAGCAGTCGTGAGGATGGAACAGAACCGGCTGCGTTCCCTCTGTTGCTCATCCGGGTCCCTGTGACGTCCGATCCACTCATTGGCGCCTAGCAACAGTGTTTGCAGTAGGAGACATCGTCTGTACCAAGAAAGGAAATATCTATAGCAGTGCAAAGGCTTTCCTGTTATGTTTTAGTTTAATAGATTAATTTGCGGTGTGATTTAAATAGCACATACTCATTCACCAACATTTTCTCAAATACAGCAAGTGCATCTTTCGGCTTACCTTCATCTGGCCCTATTTTACTTAGCACTGGGAACCTTGAGGTTTGAATTAGCCAGGATTCACACTGATTCTGATTTATGTGGTGAAAACAAACTTTATAGCTAAAACATATTTTACAATAATAATAAAAGCAAAGCCCCATATCCTTGGATCCCATTGGGAAATGGTCCAGGGAGAACTTTGTGCAAGAGAACCTGTTTCAAGACTCAGGATAGCTACGCCTTTGAGCGAGCTGAGGGGAGACATTCTCATGGAGACAGAACTGGGAAATAGGCTCTAGCATCCTGATTCCTTGGCCAGTGCTTTTGCTGTCAGGTTATTTCCAAACTGTTTCCTCAAACCCCAGGGCTCTCTGAGCCTGCTACCAAGTGTACCCAGGGTGGGTCCTTGTTTCTCTTTTTCATGGATTAGGGCATGTATCGGATTTTGTTCCTAGGAGGAGAGAGGTTCTGCGTGTTAGATGATAATTCAGGTGTCCTGTTCGACCGAGCTCCTTAATGTGTGCCATCTGCCCAGAAGGCACGTGTGGCTTAGTGGGGGTGCTGTTTTTGACAGTTTTGAAGCAATCCCTGCCCCAGAGAGCTCGGGACAGTTCACAAGGACTTCCATCTGGAGGGATCATTCATTTTTTTTAAAAATGACATTATTATCAGTGAACAGTTTATTTTCTTCCAGTGCTCCACATTTTCCCATCTCATAACTCTTCTTGCTTTCGGATCTGTCTCTGTGGTTTTCAAGCTTTTTTATTTTAAATTTACTTACTTATTTATACAGCGACATCAGAACCTTTAATGGGATTTCTGATTCTGGAAATATACTTGATTCTTTGTGGCAGTGAAGTAGTGGACATATCAGTTTGCTTAGAAACACTATTGTTACTCACCTGACAACACTATCGCCCAAAAGAGGGTGTAATAGTTTAGTAACTTGGTTTTTGCTTGAATGACATCTGCTTTTAAGGGTTAATAAAAGTCATTGTCTTCACCATAGACCTTCTCCTCACGTACCAACAGACCAGGTCACTCCGTGAAAATCAGTGTCCCACAGAAATGGAGCGTGACCATATCAGATCACAAACTGTAGACTACGTGTATTATTCCACAACTGCCAAATTACACCAACTACATAACTGCCAAAGTGCTGCAAATCAGGCCCAACCAAGTTCACACAAAACACATGACAGCCAGCACGACTCTCTCCCCCCACAGTGGCGTTGTTTGTTCCTTTACGCTAGGTGGAGATCGTTAATGCCCAGACTAGTCAGATTGTAAACTGTTGTCATAGATTGATATGTTGGGTAGCAGCATAGTCAATATGTGTAGAGTAGATATACACAGTTAGTATTTTATTTAGGATAATTTATTTTTAAGTAAAACCCTTGTGCTACTTCGGTAACATCTAGATTCGTACTCTATTTCAATTTAAAGCTATCGTCGTTTGGGTATGACAGTCAACCCCAATGTATAGTCACCCTAGGGCTTTCTAGGCTGTCGTATGTATGGACACAGATCACTAGACGATAGGGTACATGTACTTCCTTTAAAGGAAAGTATGAGTACTCTTGTTTTCTTTATTATTTTTTAAATCATTGTACTGGGGCTCGTACAACTCTTATCACAATCCATCCATTGTGTCAAGCACATTTGTACATCTGTTGCCAACATCATTCTCAATGCTTTCTACTTGAGCCCTTGATATCAGCTTCTCATTTTTCCTCCTTCCTCCCTACTCCTCTGGAATACTCTTGTTAAATGTTACATTAAACACATACTTAATGCACCTTTGTCACGATACTTAATGTGGCTACTATATTAAGCAACCTTGGTAGCATAGTGGGTTATACTTTGGGCTGCCAACAACAAAGTCAGCAGTTCAAGACCACCAGTGACCCTGTGGGAGGAAGATGAGGCTTCCTAGTCCCATAAAAATCTACAGTCTCAGAAACCCTCATAAGCAGTTCTACTGTGTCTTGTAGGGTTGCTATGAGTCAGAATTGAGTCCATGGTAGTGATTGTTTGTTTTTTAATTAAAAGTTTCAGGGAGTGGTTTTAATATTATCTATTGAGGCTTTTATCTGTTTTACTTTGTTGTTAGTTTTTTGTTTTGTTTTGTTTTTTAATTCTGTATATGATGCCTAGGAGAAGTAAACCTATAGAGACAGTGGCTGGATTAATGGTTCCTTGATGGTATGACAGGGGATGTGGGGGTTGAGGGGAATGGGGGGCTAATAATGATGAATACAAGAATGAAGAAAATGTTCTAAAGTTAATTGTAGTGATGATGCTACAACTCTTCTTGATGTGATTAAACTGTTGAATTTATGATATGTGAATCATGCCAATAAAAGTATTAAAAACTACTTTAAAAAACTTCATTATTCAACTAACAAAACACCAACACTAATTATGAAAATAAAATCTTTTCAAGGGTTCATGAGTGGGGGGGCAGGGTGGGAGGGGAAAAATGAGGAGCTGATGCCAAGGGCTCAAGTAGAATGATGATGGCAACAAGTGTACAAATGTGCCTGATACAGTGGATGTATAGATTGTGGTAAGAGCTGTCTGAGCCCCCAATAATGTGATTTTAAAAAGAAAAAAAATAAAAGAAGAAAATAAAATATTTTCATTTGAAAACTTGATGATTATTGAATATATAAAAACGTATTGAGCCTGAATAAATGCAAAAAAGCTACCACAGAGAACGTTTCTGTTCTGATGGGACCCCGGAAGGGGCATTATCTGTTTAGCAACTGTCAGTCCGAAAGCCCATCAGAAAGTGTTTAGTGCAGTGCTCCTGATGGTTGGGGAGCTGCTTCCTTTCCTCCAGGCTGCCGAAGGGCAGACAGCCCCATGCCATTAACATTCCGTCTAGAATTGCACCGGTTCATGAAGATCCTCCTCTTGACGAACTGTTTCTTCATAGTACTGGCATCTAAAGATGCTGCTTGACTAATCCATTTTGGAAATGGGGAGGACAGGGTGATTACTTCCTGTTTATCTTTAGTCTTTATTAGCTAATAATTGGGAGCTGTAACAAGATGATAAATTCAGGATAGCCTTTTAACTGTTTACCGTGTTCCTTTGGCTTACTCAACTTCCTGCAGGACTTGTGATTAGGCCTTCGGGTACATTAATGTCATCTAAAACAAGTTAAATATGAATGGCTGCTGACTGTTCACCAGGAGCAGCACTGCCCAGGTGAATTAGTTAATTGTGCCAACCTGGCCGATAATCACATGGGCTAATTGAAAGGCCGAGGGATAAATGGGTGGTGAGCCTCGCCTTTCTAGTTCTCAGGTCTCTTGCTTTGTGATAGTCGCACCAGGGTGCAGCTGCCTTAGCAGTTCCCTGCTTCTGCTTACAAGATTGACTTCCTACAAGACATCCCCAAGGAGAAGCCACATGGACCTATCCCGATGCAGCCCTGGGTGCTGGAGCAGCCATGTGGAGACCCTGCTAGTGCTGAGATGCTTATTCGTTCACTGACTCAGCTTTATTCCTGCAGTCGACATCATTGCCTCTGTTTTGTGAGGTGGAGGACTTTGTGGACTGGTGTTGGGTTAATGGGTTAATGTTGGACTTGTGGGCTTGGGCAGCATTGGGTTGGGATGTTTTCGTGATGCACACTTTCTTTACATAAAACTCTCTTGTACATGAGTTGCTGTGGATTTGTTTCTCTAAAGGACCTAGACTAATACACCAGGTAATTTGCTTGGAGCTAGACACGCGATTTGGTAAGCCTTTGCAGGGGAAGTGACAAGTATTGTACATGCCGGTTGAGTTTAGCTCCTGTTCTGGACTGGTGCTTTGAAAAGTTTTGGAGTATTCCAGGCATTACTTCTAAATGTGTGTAGCAGTACACAGGCTCCTTGACAAATGCTATTCTTGGGACGAGCACATCCTCCTGTGCGCCTGGGTCATTTTTACCTATGATCTGGCACGCCAAGAAAGACTAGCATGTACTTCATTAAGAAGCGTCATCTTGAACTTCATTCAACTTTCTGTCTCCCCTAACCTCACATGCAGGCCATTGCCAAGTTCTTGTCCCACATGTCTAATTTTTCTTTTCTGGGACTAAAATTTTATCTTTTTTTAAGCTAAATTTCTCACTATAACTTTAATTCTTTTTTATTTCAAGAGTTGTTGTGTTTTTTTTAAATTCCCCCCAAACATTCCCACTTCGAGGAACTGCGTGTGTCAACGATTGATTGCCCTTCCCTGCTGGTGATTGATGCCTAATCAGTTGAGTGTGTTCTGCTGTGCTCTGGGGACCCAGAGTCCTCCAGGTCACCCAGTCACCCGCTGGCTTTCACTAAAAGCTCATTTGACTGATTGTGGTGTGGCTTTTGTGGATTGTCTTGGAAACCAACCAGGTACAGCTCTTCCCAAGGAGCTGTCTGTCTGTTGAAGAATTCTCAGTCCCTAGCTAGGCCACTCAAATGGGAATCCATCAATCGGCGGAGAGAGAGCAAAGGGACAGATTTGCCACGGAACCGATCCTGACTGGCGGCGGCAGGTTTCCTCTTGAGATATCACAGTTGCTGCGGGTGGGACCAGGAAA
>NW_022111363.1:4471225-4472676 GCF_000313985.2 Echinops telfairi
CAATGCAATCCAGTTCTCACACACCGTTTTGGTTGGTTGGTTGGTTTGGTGGGGGAGGGGAGGATCAGGTGTTTTGTTTTCTTCTTGGTTTTTAGACTGTTTAAACTTACACTTCAGCCGCATGCCATCCCATCAATACCGCCCTCCTGTCGTACTCAGAATAGGACGGCAATTGTCATCCTGTTTGATTCTAGAACATTCTCTTCTTCTCTTCTTCCCTGTAGCTGTGATTGATGATGATGTTCTAATCATGGCAATACTAGACTAGACATTCTGCAATCACAACTTTCTTTTCTGTGTCTCTTTGGCAAAGTTTTGAGACGGAAGAGCCGATCTCATAGCTCCCTACTCCCTAAAAGCAGTTTTGAAAGTATACGAGAGCCAGACGTATGTCTATTTTTACAGACAGATGAAATCACCATTCTCCTATTTCAAGAGTTTTTATAACAATTATGATATATCACTCTCTGAGATATCTTTGGTGGACACTTTAAACGATTAGATTCATACCTACCCTTTTTCTTTTCCATCTTTCTATTTTTATTTTTTTTTTTGGCCCAACTCACTTTTGGTTAAGTGATGGACCATTAACGGCAAACTTGGCATCATTCTGAGGGACAAAGATGGAGCTATCTGCTCTGGTAAAGACTTGCAGGCTCGGGAAGCCTATGCATATTGCTGCTCCGAGTCTGAATTGACTCCACAGCACTCTGTTTTGTCTTCCTCTCTCTGTGCAAAGCCGCCCTGTCTGCCCGAGGCGCTCTCTCTCTGTCTCTCTGACGAGCATGCCCCTTCTGCCCTCTCTTCAGGGCTCCAGGGTACTCGTTGAAAATAGCTTCCTAACATAAGTGGTCTACTGGCTTTAAGGCTTCCTGTTCAAATCCACCAGCACACATGGGGTCACCATGAGTCAGAATTAATGGGAACTAACAACCACCACCCCTTAGAATTACAGTCCTTGGGTGGTACAAATGTTTAATACATTTCAACTAAAAGGAGGCTACCCAGAGGCTCGTGGGAAGAAAGACCGTGGTAATCTCTGAGGATAAGGCAAAAAGTACTGCTCTATGAAGAGACAGGATGAGTTTGGACATGTTCCTTTGGCACCTGCTGACTTGGCCCACTGAAGCTAGGGATGAGAGAAAGGGCTGGCTGATCTCTGAAGTACAGGGCGGTATGTGGCCCTCCAGCCAGCTTGGATGGCTGGAATGAGCTGACCAGAACCTGAGCAGATGAAGAGAAAGATGTCTGACGTTGTGAATTTGTGTAAATTGCTGCAATATGATGACTTGCTCTCCATTGGACTTTGCTCATGGATGCAGATGTTCAAAGTTCCAACTGGAACAGAAGATTTTTTACATCAAGAAGTGTGCCTGTCACAGAGTACTGGTTTATTAGGGAGGGGAACTTTAGAAATTGGCTATCTAAAGTGGAGGCAGTTAGGCAAGAAG
>NW_022111363.1:4473396-4475013 GCF_000313985.2 Echinops telfairi
GTGTGTGTGTGTGTGTGTGTGTGTGTGTGAATCATTCAAGTATGAAGTGGACACTGGCTAGCAGAGCCAGGAGGTAGTCTTCAGTGTGGTGAGTGACTTGATACTGCCCTTGTAGACATGGTCTTCGTGACTTGAACCAAACCACAGTGTAGAGCTATGTAAATATGAGGTATTTTTGACCCATCCGGGGTATTGGGAAGCTTCTGATAAAGTAAATAAGGTACATGGCACCTTTGGGTTGGGACCATGCCAATAAAGTATATGGGACCATATGTGGGAGTTGGTTAATTTTGCCATCCAAGAAGGCGTCCATGAGCCATCTCAGATTTGGAAAGGGGGATCTCGTCACCATCCAGAGAGAAGAGGCAGGAGTGGAGCTCCACACTGAGATCCCTGTGAGACAGAGCTGTGACACCGCGGACTGTAAACCGAGGCAAAGAATGGGCAGCAGCTGAGGCAGCAGACCCAGGAGACCAGCGAGAGACGGTGTTGTGGAACAAGAAAGCCAAGTACCTTCGTGCAAGATGGGACATTTACTGGCAGAGCTAAGAAGAGCTTTGTAATATTTGCCCAAGCTGAGCAGATGCCAGAGAGAGATACACCTATGGACATGACTGATGAGAGGCTGTCTTGGCCAAAGAACGATACCTTCAACGTTCCTGATCTTACAGTGTAAGCTGTTAACCTCTTTGGCATATCCCATAGTCAAGGAAGTATTGCCTCTCGTTCCAGTTCACACACACCCAGCTTTATTCCAAACACAGTGCCTGCGACTGTGTTTTCCAGTTAGTGGAGGGCGACAAACAAGTTCTTTCAGTAATACATTTGCCGTATTAGTCTTGTTAGGGTGCCTTCCAAAACAATGTCCAGTCAGAACTGTGGCTTCTCAGGGGATCTGCTGGACCAGTTAAATTCAAGGCCGAGGGGTCAGTTCAGATGGTGATGGGGACTGCTTTTGGGGACTCCCAAGGGGTCCTCTTGATAGATTTCCTTGAAGGACACAGTACAGTCATGTACGCAACTTCATGATTAAGAAGTTTCAAGAAAATGGAAAACTGCATTGGTCAGAAAGTTGCGCCATCAAGAGAACGCTTTCCATTACCACAGTGCTGCCCATCTTTGAGAGGAACGGAAGCTATCCTCTGGGGATTTCATTGTGAAACCTTTCCGCATCCACCCTCCGGCCCCTTCAGACTTAGTTCCCCACACCCACGCAACAGAGGGAACACTCTCCTCCCCCCAGCCCCCGGAGGAGGCCCCAACTGCTGTTTGGACAGCAGATTGAGAGAGTCAGAGAGGGCGAGAGCGATGGGAACGCGGACGTTAGAAGTGGCTAGACCTAGAAGGATTAGTTGTCCAACAACAATAGCCTCACATTTGGATCATCTTATTCAGTGAAAGTTTTCATGATTTGTGCCAATACATTTTGACTTACCTGTGTATATATTTTTGGAAAACATAGCAGTTGAAAACCCCTAGGGAGCAGAGTTCTATTTGGACACAGTTAGAGTTGCCATGTGTTGGAATGGACTTCATGGGAACCAAACCAAACCTTTAGAATTAAGCCCAATCCCTGGATGAACAATCTGGAGGAGAAAACAACGGGACTGACAGTTC
>NW_022111363.1:4476400-4486529 GCF_000313985.2 Echinops telfairi
AAACGATGTACAAATGCGCTTTACACAATTGATGTGTGTATGGATTGGGATAACAGTTGTATGAGCCCCTAATAAAATGTTAAAAATAAAAACAATAATAAAAAAAAAAGGAAAAAAAAAACATCTCAAGAAACGGTGAGTGGACTAATGTTCCACTCGGTCTATGTATTTTCTAGAACAATAAAAATGAAATACTAAAAAAAAAAGAAGAAAAAAAAAAAGAATTAAGCCCAATCCATTCTAGATCTTACTCTTCCACTCCCGAGATCTGACCGATCTAAAATAAATACCTGAACATGAAAAACCGTGTACTGATATTTTCTAAATAAATCTTACCTTTATTGTTATTGTCAACTTCACTTCCACTCTCCTCTGGTACCCCTTCTTACCCACCGTCCACCCCCCCACCCCCAGCTCATTAACGTGATAAACTGGTGGATTGATTTCCTGTTCTGTGAAGTATACAAAGTTTTGTTGGCACTTAATGAGTGTTAAGACAGCAACAACAACGTGAATTTGGCTAAGAGAACTGTCCATAGTATCAGAGATAGCCCTAGGTCTTCCACCTTCTGGATTGGTAAATGTTAACCAGTTGGGAATTATTGGAACTGAACAATATTTTTTGCCTTTTTGTCTTTTAAATTTTTCCTTCCTTTGCCTGAGTTTCAAATAATCATCAGAAAATTTCCGTGCTCTGGACACCATTTATTAATTAGGCACAACATACCATGTTCCACATTAAAAATGCTAAGAATAATACATGCTTCCTGGTATTTTTTTCCACTTTCAGTAAGCTCTAGCCTCCTGATACTGTAAATGCTTGAACTTTCTCACATTTATCATTTCCTCAAGTACTTTGGACATATCATCAATAGGGACCACTCCTTGGAGATTGGTGAACGAGAGATCAGCACAGTAGAGGAAGATCCAGTGAGTTGAAACATAACAATTGTGAGGCCGCCGCAGGAAGCGCGAAGTTCTGTTGTACATCGGGTTGCTCCATGTGGGGACAATTCAGTGGTACCTAACAGAGAAGCAAAGGTTTACCGTCGCGCCTAAAATGGCTAGATATGTTGTTGTTAGAGTTTTATGCGTACATACGGTTAAGTACTTCCTTTGAGAGTTGACTGTCCTTGACTGTCCTTATCTTTGCTGTGGGTTGGGCCCTTCCTTCTGTGCTTGGCTCGCACCCCCATATATTCCAGTCATTTCTCAGGCTTGCCAGCTGCATATTTCCCAAAGAGCAGTTGTGATTGGTGCAAAAGAAATAGAATAACAGGTTCTTTCCAAATAGATGTCTTCCATATATATGCCCCTTGGTACTTGATTGAGCTATTTGCTACAAAGTAAAATATGGATGCCCCATTCACTGGTTCGGGACAGAGGTCAGGATCTTCCCAGGAATGTGGTCGGCGGACATCCTGACTGTAACCATCAAGCGCGTTATTAATCATGGTCATTTAGGAACTGGCAGACTGCCTGAGAGTCGAGCTTGTGTAACTTGTGTCGTTTTCTGATAGCAACACTTCTGTTTTCTAGCAAGTTTAAAAGAATTAAGTGTTTTCATCAAGGCGCAACTAGGTGCCATGAAAGAATTAAGCCCTACCTGGGGCGGGGAACAAAGTCTATATAACTTTGTTTTGAATTATTCCTAGGGGGGCACTCTTCCAAAAGCACAGGAGTGGTGTTCATTCATCATGGACAATCCCTTACCCGAATGGTTCTCGGGCCACCACTGAGCCCTTCACTGAGGTCAACTAAACCCATTTTCATGTAAAAGTACCAAAATGTTACTTGCTTTTTCACTCATTCTCTCCCCCTTGTTCAGTGGAGCATCCACAGAAAATATACCGTATATACTCTAGTATATACGGTATTTATTTGCTCCAATGAATGATGAGACACGTGCTTACGAATTCTTGTGTTTTAGAATTTTTGACATTTATTTTCTATTTTAATTGTATTTCTACGTAAGCGCTGATGGATATAATCCACACGAACTTCGTTTGGGGAGTAATTTGTAAGAGTGAGTCCTGAAATAAATAACTCTGAGGACATAAAGCCTGTGGACTCTGCGTGCTGAGAAGGGCTGCTGGTCAGTTGCACTATGGCAGTGATTTACACCACCTTGTTGCTCAGTAAACATGTTCACCGTATACACTAGAGTATAAGCCGACCCGCATATCAGCCGAGGCACCTCATTTTACCTCAAAAACTGCATTAAAAATGTGCTGAAAAAACTTGGCTTATACTCGAGTATATATGGTAAATTGAATTAAATTCACTTCTTAAAATAGAGGCTTACAACTTTGTGATTCTATCCTAAGGCAGTATTTGAGCATGGGTCAAGCATTTGTGAGATAGTTATCAATTCTGCTATTTCCGAAGGAACTCTTATGGAATGCCTGTTTTACGTGGGAGGTTAGTTTTGCAGCTTATTGGCATTATCTGTACCAGTGTTGCTCAGTAGAATGAAGATCACATAAGTAATTTATTATTTTCTAATAGCTTAATGAAAGAAGGAAGCAGCAACAGGTGAACTTAGTTTGAGTAGTATCTTTTATTTAATCTAGCATATCCAAAATGATATCACTAAGGAATAAGGAAGACCAGAAAAGAATGGATGCGCTTGAATTCGAGTACTGGTGAAGATTACTGAGAATACCACGGACTGCCAGAAGAACAAACATCTGCTGAGAAGTCCAACCA
This sequence comes from Echinops telfairi, assembly GCF_000313985.2. Classification (NCBI taxonomy): domain Eukaryota; kingdom Metazoa; phylum Chordata; class Mammalia; order Afrosoricida; family Tenrecidae; genus Echinops; species Echinops telfairi. The sequence goes on from NW_022111363.1 coordinate 4,479,110, forward strand.
GAGTGCTCCTCAGAAGGGATGATGGTGAGACTGCATTTCACATGCTCTGGACACGTCATCAGGAGAGACCAGTCCCTGGGCAAGGACATCATGCTTGGGAAAGAGCAGCAGAGAAACAGAGGCCTTAGTAAGATGGGTCGACCCGGTGGCTGTAGCTGTGGGCCAGCAGTAGGAAGACTCGGAGGCTGGTGTAGCATGGGGTCCTTGTACGTAAGAACACGGTAAGATGGGGATTGATGACTGGCACAAAGCCAACAAACTAGAAGAGATCCGTATTTGTGCCCGCACCCAAGAACGACGATCCCACAAAATGCAGAAACTATTTAACAACACCATTCATATCACACGTAAAAGTAAAATTTTGCTGAAGATAATTTTTAAATGTTTGCAATAGCACTTTAACGCGGGCTGTCAGAAATGTAAGCCCGGTCCAGAAGAGGTCAGGGAATGAGGCGTGTTACGGCTGGCCAGCAGAGAACACCAGAAAGCCTTACTTGTGTTTTATGGGACCGTGGCTCCCACCCACCCAATTATGGCTCACAGTGTGAAGAACAGGGACTCACGTAATCGTGCTCATGCAGACCTCCCACAGTAGAGCCAGTCGTTCAAACAGAGCAAACCCCAAGGGATTTGGGATCAGGAAGGATGAGTGTCAAGGCTGTGTCCTTTGACTGTACTTATTCAGTCTGTGTGTTGACCAGATGATACGAGAAACTGGACTCCAACCAGAAGCATACAGCATCAGGCTTGGAGGAAGGCTGCTTAACAATCTGTGATCATGCAGATGGCATACAACCTTGGCTGGAAGCAAGGACTTGAAGTGCTTACTGATGAAGATCTAAACCTACAGCTTCTGTGGCCCGGATGGCTTGCCATACAACTCCTCTGTAACTCTTCTAAGTATTTGTCTGCCACTCAGCCTCTTCAAGGTCAAGAATATCAGCATTTACTGGCACCCTGTGGCCACACTTTTCTGCCTCAGGCTTTCAGGCACTATTCCAATGACTATCGGTGGTTTACTGCCTGTGACAGGAATGTGCAACATAAGGGCTGGGTGGGAATCCCTTGTCTCTGTGCCACTTGGTCGCAGTTGGAATGGTTTGAGTCTGGGAACTTGATTCTTACGAAAGTGCACTTACTTATACTCGTATGTTTGGAGTTAGTAACTCCAAATGGCTGTCAGCTAAGAACTGATCTAAGCTGTTGCTCAGAACATCCACACATGATCTCTTCCTGTGGCCTGTGCTTCCTTACAAGGTGGCGGCTGGCTATAAAGTTGATTGTGGCAGATGTAGTTAAGTTAAAATGTAATACTTTATCTTTCGATTCATTTAAAGTTATTTCCGTTTTTAATATTTTCTTCTTTCCCTTTGAGTGAGCTTTTTCTGTTCTGTGTAGTCACTGATGTTTAGTTTTGCTTATTGGTTTGCGTGCTTCCTGATTGTGTTTTGTGCAGTTTCTAGATAGGAAATCCAGGATGGGTGGATGGAGGCAGACAGTCACTGGATAGGGGCATGGCAGGGGAGGATGGGGCGGAACTGGGGAGCTAATAATGAGTGCGGAAAAGAAACGTTCTGAAATGGATTGTGGAGATGATTGCACCGATCTCATTCATAAGACTTAAAGATTAAATTGTACGATATGTGAACTATATGCCAATAAAACTTAAAGGAAAACAAAACAACAACCCCAAACCCCTACAGACTTCAGTATGGATTGTACCTCAACATAAACTAGGGGGGAAATCCTCACTCCTAGTCCGATGAGTCTCAAAATTGTTGGAGGAAATACTCTGTCAAGGATTTCGTTTGACGTGGATCCACAATCCATGCTCATGCGAGCAGCGATCAAAAAGTCAGATGTTGTATTAAACTGATACAAGAAAACAGCAACAGCCGCCACCACCAAAACCACTGCCATCAAGTCGATGCTGACCCAGGGACCCTGTAGGACCCGGTAGAACTGCCCCAGCGAGTTTCCGAGACGGTCACTCTTTACAGGAGGAGAGAGCCTCGTCTTTCTCTCGGAGGAGCTGGTGGTTTTGAACTGCTGATGTTGCAGTTAGCAACCGGTATGTAACCGTCATGCCTCCAGCGCTCCTTCCAAGAGACCTCTTTAAAGTGTGAAAAAGCAAAGACATTGTCCTGAGGACTAGTGTGTGCCCGACCCAAGCCGTGGTATTTGTAATCACCTAACATGAACTTGAAAATTGGCACACGAACGAGGACATTTGAGGCAGAATGGATGCATTTGATTTGAGATACTGGAGAAGAATGGTTAAAAACGAGAAGATTCTCAGCGAGATGGATATTCCTAAAGAGTGTCACAGTGTCATCGAACATATAAATAAGCGTGACGGTGACACAGCGCCCTTGGCAGTGTTTCATTCTGTGGTACTGAGGTCCATGCACCGAAACGTAACAGCAGAACCAACCGGATGCACCTAAGCACAGCAGCACCATTGTGGGCGCCTCCGCACACACATTTCAAGGGGTGCTCGCTCTCTTTCTGGAGGATCTTTACCCCGTATAGTCTTTGCATCACCCTTCTAAGCGGTTGCTTTCATGAACTGCAATAACAGAGTTCTCAGGGAAAGGGTAGGGAGGAAGGGGGTTTTGTTTTTGTCTTGGTACTGAACCTTTGTCTTGGAACACAGGCTTTCATTGCGAGCCTGCCTTGCCTCTGAGTGTGGTGTCAGGATACAAAAGTGAATTATTGTTGTGAAGAAAGAAACACCCCCCCCCCTCGTTCCCCCCTCCATGTCATCCTCTGTAAGCATTACTGTACTTGCTACAATGAAGTAAGAGTTAAGGGAACGGTAGTTTCTGGAAGAGAGAGAATTTAAAGAGGGAAATGGCTATTTTCCTCTTTTAGAATGAATAGTAAAAAACTGTGACTTTAATTTTGGATGTGATCTAAATTTAATTTTTTCCCTTCCCACATCCCAATTAAAAAAGAAAGGTTTATTGAATGGAAATATCTGGAGTGGAGCGATTCTTGAGGACTTCCACAGCCTGTATCTACTTAGCAGCATATTTGATATAATCTTAATGCCATGTTTAATTAATCCTGGAGTGTCAATTAACAGGATCATGCTCCCTGCAGGCTAAGCGATTCTCAGTAGAGCAGGCAAATGCAGAAGACACATGGTCTCTTGGTGTAAAGTACTTGCTGGTCGGTTCCTTCTTTGTTCTTTAATAAAGAGCAAATACCTTCTCATATGTAAATGCAAGTATGTGCCTGATAAATTGTCTGTATCAAGTTAACAATCCTATTCTTGGAGAGTTTGCCTTTTACTTCCCGACCTTTTATCATTTGCTGTGGACACTGGTGGTTCATTGGTTAAACTCGCAGCTGTTAACCAAAAGTTTGTTGGTTAGAACCCATCCAGAGGCTCTGTGGTAAGGGCTAGACCTGGCACCTTGTTCCGTAAAGATTCCAGCTTTGGAAACCCACTGAGCCGGTTCTACTTTGTCACATTGGGTAGTGATGAGCCAGAACTACCTCCATCGCATCGAACAACAACAACAACAACACCAGCCTGGATAGGATCAATTTTTCAAATAAAACCATCTGCTTTCTCCCGCAGCTAAGGGATCTGGCTGACTTTTAGGGAGTTGCTTCTGTGTTAAGCCCTGGCTGCCTGGTTGTTAAGGAAAGCCTGCTAACGGCAAGGTCAGCAGTTTGAAACCTCCCGCCTCCAAGGGAGACAGACTTGGGGCTTTCTACTCCCATTTAGCGTGACAGTCTCAGTTCTACCCTTTGCTTATTAGGGTCACCATGCATCAGCATCCACTTGATGGCAGTGAGTTTGGTGTTTTGGCTTATCAGCCACCAGTGCCTTTGGCCATGTACCATGAAGTGCCTGTCTCTCCAGTGTCAGCTACTTAGTAGAGATGGCAGGGGGACCCTGACCGACCGTGAGGGCGCAGAGCTCTTGCTCTGGGCATGGTCCCCAGGGTCAAGTCTTGCTGTGGTTCCATCCTGTGGTTCAGGGTGACTTTCCTGAATGGAATGCTCCCCACCCCCCTCCACCCCCCGGCTCACTTCCTTCCACGTTCTTCCCACATCAACTGGCAGCAGATGGTTGTTCTGAATGCTGCCCACAAATTGTTAGCTGCTTTTATTTTGTGGCCCCCAACTCAGCGTTTGAGTTAGAAATTAATGCATTTCTGATTCAGGATTATGTTGCGTGGTGGTGCAAATCTAATCCTTGCCAGTGAATGCCAAAAGTTTAAGACTTCGGTAAAATATGTATACATATGTACATATAAGAAAAATCATAGTAGTTGTGTGTTCTTAATGTTCATTGCATATTGACCATATGCCAGATATTATACTAAGCACACGGCAGACCTCGATTTAGTTAATTCCCAGCAATCTGGAAGGACAGTTGTGTTGCCATCGTCTCACAGCTGAGGAGGCACAGGAAAATGAAGCCGCTTGCTCACGGGAACTCATCGAGAGTCAGGTGGATCGGGCAGCTCACAGAGTCCACTATGTTCAGCCTCTAGGCAAAACTTCGTCTTCAATGTGGTGGGATCTTAAATCTCACTGAGGAGTTGATAAGAACTTGATTTTTAAATTTGATTGGTTCTGACTCACACTGACCCTGGGAACAACAATAGGGCCCCCCACCCCCTCCGCCTGCACCCTCTTTGAAACGGTTCAGGCTAAGCCCAGGGTCGCAGTTGCCTGCCAGCCCATCTCCTGAGGGTCTGCTGCTTTTTCACCGACCCTCCACTGATTCTAGGAGCCCTGGTGGTACAGTGATTATGCACTGGGATGCCAACTGCAAGGTCAGCCGCTGGGGGGGGGGAGCAACGGGAGGGGTGGGCAAGACAGGGCTTTCTATTCTCGTAAAGAGTTACAGTTTCAGAAAATCACAGAGGCAGTTCTTCTCTGACCTATAGGGTCACTATTTCCCTCCCCTCCCTTTTCTACGCACAATACCTTGCTTCAAGGACCGGTGCCTCCCGATAACATAGCCCAAGTACTTGAGATGGAGCCTCACCATTTTCACTCAGAGGAGCGTTCTGGCTCAGCCTCCTCCTAGACAAATCTGTTCATTTTTCTGGCCATCCGTGGTATTTTTAGTATTCATGGCCAACGTCAAAATTCAAGCCAGCATCAAGCCTTCGTTGGTTCTCCTAACGTATTTTCTAGCTTTTGCATGCCTCTGAGGTGACTATAAATCCTATTGTTTGAAGCAGGCAAACCTTCCTCTTCAAGATGACATCTTTCCTTTAAAAAAACCAGACAGACAACAACACCTTCAAGCGATCTTTGGCTGCAGATGTGCCCCGTGTAGCACATCACTTGAGTTCTTAATGATTGCTTCCATGGGTGTTGATTGCGGATCCAAGTAAAATGAAGTCATTGACATCTCAGCCTTTTCCCATTTACCGCCTTATTGGTGGTTCGGAGGCTTTCCACTCTCCTCATGCGGAGGTACATGAGGTATAATCTCTACTGAAGGCTGCCGTCTTGGCTCGCCACCAGTGAGGGCTTCAAGTCCTCTTCGCTTTCAGCACAGGTAGCTGGGTCAGTCACCTTCCAGGGCACCCGCGCATCTTCTTCTGACCCGGAAGCCGAGTCCTTCATGTCGTCCGATCTCTCAGGGTATGTTTGCTCAGCATGCAGATTGAATAAGTCTGGTGAAAGGATTTAGCCCTGATGCACACCTTTCCTGACGTTCAGCCACGCCATTTCTCCTCGTTCCGCTCACCCCACTGCCTCTGGGTCTTTGTGCAGGTTGCACACGAGGATAATGACTCCATGATCCCACCAAACTCACTGCCATCCGGTTGGTTCAGAAACATAGCCACCTGTAGGGCAGAGTGGAACTGCCCCTTTGGGTGTTGAGGCTCAGAAATAATGGAACCCGGTGGTGCAGTGGTTAAAGCACTCAATTGCTGGCTGGTGGAATCCATCGGCTGCTCTGAAGGAGAAAGATGCACCTGTTTGCTGATTTCTGTAAAGATTCATGTCCCTGGAAACCTATGGAGCCGCCCTGCTCATTCCTATAGGATAGCGGAGGCAATGGTTTTCCTGTTGCCCCGCCCCCTTTTGGAATGACTAAGAATGTTTTCCTATGTGTGTGGCCAATTGAATGCCCTCTGGTCAAATGCTGACTCAAGTTCTTTGCCTATATTTTGACTACAGTGCTGTCTTTTGCAAAGTTGTAGAAGTTTTAAAATGTATGTACATATATGCATATATATCTTTGATATTAGACTATTATCAGATATATGGTTCCTGAAAATTAGTCTTTGTTATAAGATCTTAATAACCGATTTTGTCCTCATTCAGTTGATTTTCTCTCTACCTTTCTGACTTTCCTCAGAATGCAAATGAGTTTCAGGGTCAATCCACTGTGAGTCACGGATGCCCACTGTATAGCTCTCCCAGTCACAGTGAGAGCCAGTACCCAACAGGAGCAAAAGACACGGTCTGTTCCCTGGAAGAGGAAACTCTCACCCCCGACAGCCCAGCCCCTCTCTTGTGGAATCCATTCTGATTAAGCACCCCTGTTACATAGACTTAGAACTGTCCCAAAGGGTTTCCAAGCTTGCAGGTGGTCCCGTCTGTCTGCCTTGGGGCAACTTGTGGGTTTGAACTGTTAGCCTTTTTCTTGCCACTCTGATGCTTAACCCACTGTGCCATTGGGACTCTTTGCAAACCTTGCCCCCAGTACCCTTAAGTTACTCTGTACCAGCTATTCATTTATATGGCATGGGGCATAGACCCACTGTGAGTTGGAACCAACTCAGTGTCAGTGAGTTTGTTTTGTTTTGTTTTAGCTCTTGGACCAAGGAAGGGTATTTCAGTCGGAAATCTTTGGACCGCTGATACCCCCATTGTTAAGATTAATAAGCCCTGGTGGTGCTTCGTGAACTTTTGCCCATCAGGCCACACACACAAGATGATCATCGTTGCCCCGGGGCAAACAAATGAGGATGTTGGAGGCTGGCGGTGACCCAGTGCACTACACGTCATTCTAGGCACACCTGCAACCTATTTCCAGGAAGCTGTGCTGTAGGCACATGTCTGCAAGGGCAACCACAGTGCCACATCCATGTGTCAGGTGTTATTGATAACTACTATTGGGAAACGGGTATTTGTTCGATGAAGGGACATTGTGAACCACGGCTTGCTTTGCTTCGGGAGCTGTTGAGAGGCTGGGGCTGTGGCCACACATGTGCCCGAGTTAGAAGCGTGTGTGTGATCTGGCACTGTAGTATTAAATAAAATTGTCTCTGGGGGGTGAGGTACCAGCCCCACCTGGTACTAGAACTCACTGGTTCAGTAATACTACTTCTGGGTTCAGTAATGCACAATTGTACGGTTGAGATATATAAGCATTATATTAAAGTCATCGAGAGCATGAGAGATAATACAATAATACAGTCAGGCATGA
>NW_022111363.1:4486828-4492626 GCF_000313985.2 Echinops telfairi
GCAATGAGAGGGTGGTCTCTGGGTCTCCATAGGAACATTATCAGTAGGGTGTAAACCCCTCCTACAGGAGCCTGTCCATTGTCCCCAGAGGCAGGGAGCAGGCCCACCCTGCTGTGGGATGAGACAGCAGTCTGGCAACTGATTGCCCTCAGTGGGGGAATGTCTGTGCATCTGACCTCCCCTCACATGGCACAGGAAGGAAGACCAGGAGAAAAGCTAGCCGTGGTCAAGGGTCATATAATTCAAGGCTTTTTAAAGGCGACAAGAACCTAAGATTTGTTAACAAATCTACTGTTCTCCTCATAAAGTTCTCACCTCCCCACTTTCCATTCTCCAGTTAGGCCACCCTTGTGGTCTTTCCCGACATCTGTCTCTTCTCCTGGTGAGATGGGGAGTGGGCCACTGTGGTCCCTTGGGTTTTCATTGGCTGGTTTTTGTCCGGCACCTGGGAGAGACTAAGTGGACCCTGAGTACTTTCCCCGGGTTATCTTAGTCTGGAAACTCCACTGAAAGCTGATCAGCAGCATAGCCACATGCAGTCCCCTGGGGAGAGCTAGCTGGGTGCTAGCCGCACACGGGCACATTAGCATTGGCTAGGAGTGGAACCTGGATCTCCCACCAGAAGGCCAGGATTTTCCCAATAAACCACTAATGCCCACTTAAACCTTATACAGAGCTGTATTAATTGTACTTCTAATAATATGTCATGTTTTCTGTTTCATGCATGTTTTCTTTACTAGATTGTGAATTCTTTTAGGATAAGGCCATATTGATATAGTGTTACGTTTGAGCGGTCACACCTTGCTCGTGCCGTCACATTCCATTACTGAAACACAAACACACATCCATGGCCATGGAGTCGAGTTACACACATGGCAGCGATATATATAGGACTGAGCAGAACTGCCCTCCACGGTGTCCCTGGACATCACTCTTCATAGGAGCAGACGGCCACAGCGTTCTCCCACGGAGCAGCTGGAGGGTTGACCCACTGCCCCTGTGGTTAGCAGCTGAGTAATTAACCAATGTTTTTAAAAAATCAATCTGACCTTTGTCTCCCTGTACTTTTCTCTCACTAGTCGACATTTAAGCTTCTGAAACAAAGTTACTTCGCGTCCTATGTGTCCATAGTCTGTCATGAATAATTAGAAGTAGTCTTTCTTTCTATAAATACTGTAATACAAAAACAAACCCAGTGCCATCGAGTTGATTCCAGTGCACAGCAACCCTGTAGGAAAGAGTAGAAGTGCCCCTGTGGGCTTCCCAGGTTGTAAATCTTTTTTAAAAAAATCATTAGGGGCTCATACAACTCTTATCACAATCCATACACACATCAATTGTGTAAAGCGCATTGGTACATTCATTGCCTTCATCATTCTCAAAACATTTCCTCTCCACTTAAAGCCCCCGGCATTAGGTTCTCATTTTTCCCCTCCCTCCCCGCTCCCCCCTCCCTCATGAGCCCTTGATAATTTATAAATTATTATTTTGTCATATCTTGCCCTGTCAGACGTCTCCCTTCACCCACTTTTCTGTTGTCCGTCCCCCAGGGAGGAGGTCACATATAGTTCCTTGTAATCGGTTCCCTCTTTCCAATCCACTCTCCCTCTACCCTCCCAGTTTCGCCACTCACACCACTGGTCCTGAAGGGATCATCCGCCCTGGAGTCCCTGTATTTCCAGTTCCTATCTGTACCAGTGTACATCCTCTCGTCTAGCCAGACTTGCAAGGTAGAATTCTTATCATGATAGTGGGGGCGGGGAGGAAGCATTTCGGAACTAGAGGAAAGTTGTATTTTTCATCGTTGCTATATCGCACCCTGACTGGCTGGTCTTCTCCCGGAAACCCCTCTCCAACGGGGTCTCCAGTGGCCTACAAATGGGCTTTGGGTCTCCACTCCGCAGTCCCCCCATCATTCACTATGGTAAGATTTTTTTGTTCTGATGATGCCTTATACCTGATCCCTTCGACACCTCGTGATCGCACAGGCTGGTGTGCTTCTTCCCTGTGGGCTTTGTTGCGTCTGAGCTTGATGGCCGCTTGATTACCTTCAAGCCTTTTACAGGGACAAGAACTCTTCACCTGTCTCCCAGGGGCGGTGGGGGGTTTGGAACTGCTGACTGCTGCAGGCTCCTGTGGGCAAACTCTGTTAGGGTTGAAATGTTGCTTTCCCCATGTATTCTTTCTTTTCTTTTTTCCTCAGTAAATGTTTTCCTTTCCAGGCCAGGCTATGGATAATAGAACAACCGAATTTTAAGAATGGTAATGTGTATGTGTGTGTGTAGGGGGGGGGGGGCGGCGGGGGCGGTGTTTGCTATGAGTCAGGTGGCGAATTTCGTGGAGCAAGAGTATTTGCCTGGGGAGAGCCCTGGAACAGCCGTGTCCACGCACTCACCTGCTCGCTGAGAGCCTGATTTGAACCTGCGCTGTTCGGTTGAGAAAGATGTGAGGGTCGGTCGGCTCTGTGGCTCTGTCTCTCCAGGAGGGTCAGTGTGAGGAGGGATTGGCTTGGCCTGCTTTAGAGTTTGCTTAATTCAGGTGCTTCCATACAAGTCTTTCATGTGACTAATGTTGATTGCACACCTACTGATTGAATAATTGAAACGGAGATAGAGAGATATTTTAGGGCAACACAAATGTTTCCAGTATGTCACTGAGAAAAAAAGAGTGAGCGAGCTTAGATTTAGTAGATTAAAAATAAAAGTTCAATTGTCCTTCTCCCCCCTCCCCCCATCGTCTTTTATTCTGCATTGAAATGCATGTGCTATTGGACATGGAATAATACTGGGTTGGGCAAATAGAGAAATACATTTTGTGTGGAAGCAATGAATGTACAGTACAGAGAGCGCTGCAGAATTCGATAGCACTATTGTTAAGAATTTGGTTCTGCAGGACCAGATTGCCTGCGCTTTTGCCCTAAGCCGGCCACATACTGCCTTGGATCAGTGACTCACTTTCTGGTCCCGAGTGGACTACAGGGTGAGTAGTAACATGGGGTTGTTGTGACGTTGAAACGAATCAGCACTTGCGAAGCGCTGAGTATTATGTCCGGTACATAGGAGACATATGGTGTTTGGTAATGCTGCTGCCGCCGCCACCACCACCTTCACCGTCACGTACCATGGTCTACACTGGAGCTTAATTCATCCAGACTGTAGCCACATCATAGGGGAATGAAGCGTGTGTCATGGCATTTTGCTCTGAGTCACTTGAAGAAATGGCCACAGACCCAGAAACATTTGAGATCTGTTTCTTTGAGACCTAATCTACTAAGAATAAATTTTCTACCTTAAAAAAAAAAGAGTAAATTCACTTTCCTCCTCGACATTCTGCAAATAAAATACTGGCAGCCTGTGTATTGGTTTATCTTCCCTGTAAATGAGTTTTCATATGGTGTGTTAGTCTGGGTAGACTAGAGAAACAAATCCATAGACACTCATATGTGTATAAGAAAGAGCTTTTATATACAAGAGCAGTTGAACATTGAGAAAACATTCCAGCTCAGTCCAGATCAAGTCCATAAGTCTGTTAATAGCCCATATGTCCGATACCAGTCTAGAAAGTCCTCTTCAGACTCACGAAACATGTGCAGTGACACCGAATGCAGGACAATCGTAGGCCTGTGGATGGAAAGTCTTGTGGATCCAGAGCTGGCAGGGTCTCCACGTGGCTTCTCCGGCTCCAGAGGTCTGGCTCCATCAGCCTCTCTCCATGTGTCTTCGCCCCAGGGATGTCTCGCAGGGCGTAAGCCTCTGTGTCGCCTCCAGAGAGCGATTTACTCTCCTTAAAGCCACCGAAATGAGGTCATTAAGCTGTTACCTGACTGACAGGCTAGACTCCACCCTTCACTCTGAATCCTCAAATTGACCCAGATTATGTAACTACCACAGCCCACTCCTTATCAATTTGACACTTTCACAGAACTCTTTAGCCACATACAACTTTCAAACAAATAATAATAAAATCATATCTGTACCTAATAGGATGAAAGTAAAATGCATACAATTGAAAAATGTGCCAGAGCCTCATTTAAACATAATATTCTATAAGTGAACAACACAATATTCTGTGCCTAACAGTTGCAGTTCAATAACGCCTATGCCTTAATCCTATAATCCCGCGAATGTAGTCAACAAGCTCAGTAAGCCTCCCTGTCACATCGGCTTCAGAGCAGTCTCTTCTCTGTCCCCAGGTTGCTATCAAGATCATAGACAAGACCCAGCTGGATGAAGAAAACCTGAAGAAGATTTTCCGGGAAGTTCAAATTATGAAGCTGCTTTGCCACCCTCACATCATCAGACTCTACCAGGTAAGAGCAGGACAAAGGGCTCATCTGCGGTGTAAACATCTGTAGCGTTTTGTCGCCACTGTCCAGCCTACGCTTTGCCCATCCTCTGTTCCCCACCTCACTACCTGGTATTCTTATGTTCCCCTTGGTTGGTTAGATACTAGTCGGCCACTCTTAAACTTGTTCTTGAACGTCAAGTACCTAAAGCAAATTGAAGAAATGATGAGGTCAAAGACGGGAACAGAACTTGTCAAAGGGCGACTTGAGAAGACAAGGTAAAGTATTGTATTGAAATGTGCAAAGACCTACAGGTCGAAAACCACAAGAGAAGAATGTACCCGGTATCTCTCAAGTTAACAGAACGAAGAAAAGTACAAGCTTCAAGTTGCAATATTCTGTGAACAAAATATTAAACAACCTAGGCGGCATCAAAAAGAAGGACAGCCTATGGTGAAATGGTTTTGAACAAGTTGTGCTAAGTGCAAGAGCCCTGGAGGTATAGTGGTTACATGTTGGGCTGCTATCTGCGAGGTTGGCAGTTCCAAACCTTCAGTGGCTCTGCATGAAAAAGACGGTCCTTTCAGCTCCTATAAATAGTAAGTCTCGGAAACTCACAGGGGCCATTCTACCCTGCCCTAATAGGGTCGCTCTGAGTCAGAATTGACTCCATGGGGGTGAGTGAGTTCTTAGCCCATTCATTTGATGTGGAAAGAAGAATCTGCAATAAACAGTGCTGGCAAAATTGGATTTGTACATGCAAAAAAAAATGAGACGGGAGCCACACCATCAACAAAAAGATGGCTTAAGGACCTTCAATGTGCAAGCCAAAACTATAAAATTCTGAGAACAGAAGGGGCATTGCCACCAGGCCCAGCTGTTAACCTCTGACTACCTAATACTATAATGAAAACGTCAGCAGCAAAAGGCGAATTAAGTAAGTGGGAGCTCATACAAATCAAAGCATTGATTCTTTACCGAAAGAGTGAAAAAGACACACTACTGCCTGGTGTAATAGCTCTGGAGACCGTATGTCCAACAAGAATCGAATAAGCAAAGTTTTGTAAAACGTTGACAACAGAAAGACCATACATTAGTCATACAATGGGCAAAGGATTTGAATCGACAGCTTACTGAAGAAGACGTATAAAATGATTCTCAGCATCATGAGCCCTCATGGAGGTTCAAATTTTAAAAAGTCAGATACCAAATCATTCCTGCTGGTACAGCTAATAAGTTTTTTCAAAACAAAAACAAAATGAACATACTAGGGGGCACCCCCCCCCAAAAAAACCCTATAATTCCACCCTCTCAAAGAAAAAACCTTATTTTTTTTTTAACAAAGCAACCATATCACCTTCAAGGTAGTCATTACAGTGAACCCTCGTTTATCGCGGTTAATCTGTTCTAGACCCTACTGTGATAAATGAAATTCCGCGAAGTAGGATTCCTTATTTGTAAATCAAATATTTTCGTAGTTAGAGCATAGAGGACATGAAAAAACACCCTTTAG
>NW_022111363.1:4494095-4507886 GCF_000313985.2 Echinops telfairi
AACAGTGTGACCTGGTGAAACAAACTCCAAATGCACTATGAGTCGACGTTTTTGTCCATTTGGGAGGTTGATGGACATCCAGAACAAAGTTTGTCATCAATTGATATTTCTTTTTTGAAATGACAAAACCACTCACAACAGTCTCTGCGGCACTTTTCCCGAGCAGGAAACAAAATGTTAAAGCTGCATGCAGTTATCCCAAAAAAACAAGGTTTCAGTGAAACTGCTTTTATGAAAAAATTCACTGAGACCAAAGATAACCTTCCCAGGCGATGCCACTGAGTGCACTAACTCAGAGCGAGTTGCTGGATGCTCACCTTTCGGGAAAATGCATTACTATGAAAGCTCCGATCCTCCAGCACAATTGCAGAGTTTTTTGTTTTTTGGTGAGGGCGTGTACTCATATATTGCCAAGAATGTGGTGAAATTAGAACCTGTATCCATTTCTGATGAAAGTGCAAAGTGGTACAGTGTGATGAGTCCCCAAAAACCTAAAAGTAGAACTGCCCTATGCCAGCAAGCCCCCTGCTAGGTATCTCCTAAAAAGACTTGCAAGCAGTGTCTCAAAAAGAAACTTGTACACTAGTGTTTATTACAACACAATAGCCCAAAGTGAACACAACCCATATGCCCACCAGCAGTGGAATGGATAACAAAATGTGGTACAGCCAATACATCGGAATACCGTTCAGCCAGTAAGAGAAATGAAGTCTTGAACCAAGCTACAATGTGGATGGAACTAGACGACATTATGCCGGGTGTGAAATAAGCCAGTCACAAGAGGACAGAGAATGTATGACCTCACTCATATAAAAGACACACAGTGTATATTAATTACACTGGGCCAGTCAGCTGCCCTTTGCACCTCTTTACAGTGTTAAAAAGGAAGGAAGTCACTTTGAAGATAAAGATGCACCAAGACATGATATTTTCAATCACCTTTGTACTTGCAAAAGTAGGACAATGAACGACGAAGCCTGAACCAGGATTGATGCATTTGAATTGTGTCAGTGAGGACACTGAATATTACCTGGACTGCCAACAAAAGAACACGTGTGTGGGAAGAGGTTCAGCTAAAATGCTCCTTTGGCCATTTTGTGATTCTGCAGACTCAGTGCAAAAGCAGTAAATCTGATGGCAGCCCTTCAGGTCAGGCAGGAGAGGAGCATCTTGCTGTAGCAGGCTCTCGCTAGAGCTATTTCGGGAGAGGTGGAGCTTTGGGATGCTTCTCATGTTGCTTTAGGATCGTGGCTGTGCCTCGGGACAGGCCAGTGTTGCTCACAGCTTCCTGCCAGAACAGGCTTCACTTGAACCACGGAGTTAATTTACTGCCCTTGGTCTGCAGTCTGGTTCCTGGCTCAGGCCTGAGATCTTGTGTAAGGTGGAGAAAGCACACACTAGACACGGCGGGCAAGCTCTCGTCATCTGGATTTTCTGACAAGAAAGCCGGCCATGGTTACAGGTGGTTACAGCTTTCAGCCCGTCTCTGGCATCAGTGCTTACATAAATGAATTCGGCCAGCCGGGACAGACCTGTGGAAAGTTCACCCTCTGCCCAGGGAGCCAACCTGGGAAAGCTTCCTGCGGTTACCCAGAGACCTGTATCTGCAGACTCGACTACCTTCCTATCTTGACCAACCGAGCAAACGACTTAACCTCACCTTAAGGGAAACAAACAAACAAACAAACAAATGTTAACTTAGTTGTAGGGCTGAAGCTGACCTATCTCAAGAGGGTTAACTTGTAAGCATTAACCTTAAAGCTGAATTCGCCAAGTTTATCTGTCTCACCCGAGATTTCCTACCGTGGAACAGTGCCCCCGGTGAAGCTTTCAGTTTGCTCGGTGGGAGGTTGGTGTTGCTCACGGGAGACCCTGCACTGCCAAGGGGAAGAGCTCTCAGGACCACCTCTATACCTTACCAAGGTAGTTTTTAGGGCACTTGCTGAAGTCAGGTTTAGGTAGAGTGAAGAAGTTTCAGAAAAAACAGCTTCTGTGCTCTTTCAAAGTTTAATAATGAGAAACCACTTGTAGTCAATAAAGGGCCTGGGAGACAAAAGGATATATATCAAAGTTATTTTTAAAAATTTAATTTTCTCCAAATTTCCACATGTATATTTAGAGCTGTCTTTTTGTGGTAATAGATCAGCATACAAAGAGTGCTTACTAGGAATCCATATAACAAACAAAAGGTTTCAGACAAACAAACAAGTACCGTATATACTGGAGTATAAGCCGCCCTGAATATCAGCCGAGGCATTTACCACAAAAACGGCATTTAAATTGTGGTGAAAAATTTGGCTTATATTCAAGTATATACCGTACACAAACAAAAACTGGGAAACCACCTTTTTATTATATTGAAAAATTCACATGCACACATACAATGAAGTACTTAATATGAAGACGTTAAAGAGACAGGTCTATGGTAATACATAATACTATTCTATAGTACTTTTGTGTAAAAATGTCGAAGAATAAAGAGGAAAAACACAAACAAACAAAGGTACAATTGTATAGTGACAATCCAGAAGTGCATGTATCGTCCAGTTTGCTAACCACGTGCAGCATACTGAAATGTGGCTAGAGTAACTGAGTAATTTTTATTTGAATTTTATTTGAATTGAAAAATGAAGCCATGCACATTTAGCAAAACCAGTGAAAGCGTGACATTTTTGATAAGTTGGAATAAATAGATAATTCGAGTTAATTTCAAAATTTTAAATTATATAAGCAGTTCATCTTATATTTGTGTTGTACAATATGGCTACAAAGAAATATATAATATAAGCTAGAAAACGTTGGAAAGAGGAAAACCTGGAGCTGTCTTCTTACCGACACTCAGCTATTTAAAATGTTTATAATGAACATGTATTGCCTTTTAAGTACAGTGTCAGGAAAGAGTGACGATAAAAGAAAAGACATCATGCTACAAAAAAGAGTACAGGGATTAAAAAAAACAAAAAACAGAGACCACACCAAGTAGGGAGCATGCCAAAATAAAAATGAATGATTCACGTTTTAGGTATGTAAAATTATTGTTCCCAGTTTTAAATGATTGGGCAGTGGATAGAAGAATTGTCATTCATAAATAAAAAATAGTAATATGATTTCTGTTTAATTTGTTGTTTCTATTATTTTCCTAATGGGTTTTGGGGGGTTGGTTTGTTTGTGAGGGAGGGAGGGAGGTCCAGATAATTGCCGTGGCAGGTGAACTTTAGGTTTCGGTTCTTGGCCACTTCTTTGCTTCTCAGTTTTATGGCGTTTCTGTAACTGCAGAGACATTATGAACCAACTCACGGACCCTCTGTCTCTCACGTACTTAATATTTTCAATTTACTGTCATTATCTATTGCCCACTTTTTCCCCTTGATGATGTTAATTAAATAAAATCTGTGTGTCTCTCCTGCTCCCACCACCCCTGTTTAAGCTCTCCTGTCAGCAGTGTCGGAGCCGTGGTGCTGTAGTGGGTCCGCTCTCATGGGAGAAAGATGTGGCGAGTACTCCGGTCAGATGGCGGCCGGCAGCCCACAGGCAGTTCTACCCTGTCCTGTAGGTACCCTGTCCGTCGGCCTTGGCCTGACTGCAGTGTGTTTAGTAATTCTGCTTACCGTCATCGGGAGTGATAAAGGAGGAGTCACTCGTTTCTCTTCCTGTGGTATCAGCCTGTCATTTGTGTCACTGTCTGTCACTTTCCTGCCTTTGCACCAGGTTATGGAGACAGATCGGATGATTTATCTGGTGACGGAATATGCTAGTGGCGGGGAGATATTTGGTAAGTACATTTATTGCACTCTTTTAACAGCACACACCGTGGTGACTTAAAGATAGCTGCTGTTCAGTGCCTCTGCTGTGTGGACAGCTGTCACTGGACACTGCCCTCCAGGGCTATCATTTTTATCAACAAAGTAATTTTTAAAACTTTGTTTTCGTTCACCTAGGAAAATCTCTCCACCACCTTCCTGCTTCCTTAGCAAAGGTTTTTCGCCTTTTTTGAATCAGGTATTGAAAGTCGGGATTAACCATCCCTTATGAGCCCAGGGGCTTTCCTAGTGCCGGCGCTGATGGCGGTTGCCAGGTGTCACAGCACGCCCACCAATGTGTGGCCTTCTCTTGACTTTCCCAGAAGCTGCCCTTCATTTTTGGCAACTATTTTATTGGATGGGGATGGGGGTCTTGTTCTGGTTGAAGTTGGGATGATAAGAAATTTTAATAAGTATTCATCACTTTCAAAGTAGAATCCTCCGATAAATAAGTGACTGGCCAGTTGTGATGGCAAGACTTGTAAAAACTCTCCCCAGCAATCGTATGCCTTCTGTTTCAAAGCTAATGAGGATAGAATTAAAATTGTAATCAGAATGTAAGGAAGGTACTGTTTTAAAGAAATCGAACTATTGAAAAGTTTGGAGACGAATACTGAATTTAAGAAGCTGTAGTAATCTTTTAGGGCTGTGGTTCTCAACCTTCCTAATGCCGCGACCCTTTAATACAACTCCTCATGTTGTGGTACCCCCACCACCACCATAAAATGATTTTCGTTGCTACTTCATAACTGTAATTTTGCTACTGTTATGAATCGGGCAACCACTGTGAAAGGGTTGTTCGACCCTCAAAGGGGTCTCGACCCACAGGTTGAGAACTGCTGCTTTAGGGTGTGTGCTGTGTATATGCTAATGGCTTGCCCTAGAGATGATGATGTTGTAGGTACCCTTTTCCCACCTCAGAGCTCATGTTCTAGAGAAAGAGACTGTCATAAAAATAAACATATTACTCTGAGCAAAACAAAAACCGACCCTGGTGGTGATTGTACAACTCTTCTTGATGTGACCGAATTGGTGAATTGTATGATGGGTGAACCATGTGCCAATAAAAGTGCTGGGAAGAAAAAAAGCAAAGCTGAAAAGCTAACCAACCAAAGCTCCACAGACTGGTGTCCCTCGACTGATTCCGATCCACAGTACTTTCCAGATGGCCGAGCTATGCTCCGAGGGCTTTCCGAAGCGGAGCTCGGCCTTTCTGCTGACATGCCTCTGGGCAGGTTGGAACCTCCAATTTTTGGTCAGTAGTTGAATGCGAAACTGCGTGTGCCTCTATTGAGCTCGCATTTGGGAATTTTCAAAATATGTATAGGTGAAAGCAGTAATGTAGGTGGCAGTGTGCATACCTTTTGGAGGGGACCAGCGGCGTCTCTCTGGGGGGCTTGGCTATATGGAAATTCATGAGCCAGTAAATGTGATTCATAGATTCGGTAGGGAACATTTGTTACTGGAGGAATAAACTCTGGCTGGAAATGCCAGGCAGATGTTAGGATTAAAAAACAAAAAATTCCCTGCTATGGAGTCAATTCCAACTCATAGCAAGCCTGTAGGACAGGATGGAGTTGTTCCTGTGGGTTTCCCAGACTGTAACTCTTTATGGGAGTGGAAACCCTCCTCTTTCTCCCCAGGAGCAGCTAGTTGTTTTGAACTGCTGACCTCATGGTTAGCAACAAAGCATGTAACCACTACGCCACCAGGGCTCCGTAGATGTCAGAATGGAACTGCCACCATTCACATACAAATTCACCCCAAAGCAGACAGGCAATCTTAATTACGTAAACAACTTTTAAAAATAAGCTTGGCTCTGTAAAGCACAATTATTTATCAAATTCTTGAGCTACTTTTGGTCTGTGTTATGTCTTATGACTGGGAGAAAAGTGATCTTGTCATCTAGTGTTTATAACCATCAAAGAAACCACCACGATCAGATGAACCTATCCTGTTCTTTAAAGAAAGAAGAGTTTTCGAAGAGCTGGACAGATAACAATCCCATGATCTTGTCCTCTGAGAGAATGTAGCCTACGGATGCGGAAACAGAATAGTGCTTCTGATGCATAGTGTGTGTGTTATGGAAGAAATACTCCTGACTGAACAGGGAAACAGGGGTCGCATACGCTGATTTTCAAGAACACCTTGAAAGGGGCATCTATGAAAGATGAAAACCAAAGCACCACCACCACCACCGACTAACCAGACTCGCTGCCGTCTGGCTCATCAAAGAGAAACGGATGCTTTAGGCATTCCGATGGGTATCTGCCATCTATTTGCCTATTTACCTGAAAGACGTTTGGAAATGGTTCTGCCCAGGCTGGGTTTCTTAGTCTGTAAAAGTAAGGCTTCTGAATTCCCCCGGCCACCTGTGGAGGTTAATGAGCTCTGTGGACCCGTAACCTGTGCGTCCTTGTCACTGTCACACAAGGAGTGAGTGGGCAACGGTCTCGCAGCATGCTGGGAGGGCAGGAGAGTGCGTCCGTTAAACTGGTGAATCCGGTCACCCTCACCCCCCCGTGGCAATCCTCCGGAAAGTATCCCAAGGGTGACTAGCCAAGAAAGACACATGCACTCAAGAGCCTCTGTGAAAACGGCTAAGGAAGCCAGGAGCCCTTGGCCTTTGAACTAAGATGGCTCCATCCGAGCCTCCTTTCCAGGGTAGCACTTCAGACTCCTGAAGGCAGACCACAGTGGACAGCTTTCTTCCCAGGAAGGAGGGGGCATCCGAGTTTCTCACCCTGTCCCCATCTACAGATTGCCTTCTCCCCCCAGCCCCCACGAGAAGTGTGGGCTTGCCACACTCAATACTGGAGTCCTGCTACCACTGCCACCGTTGCAGGCAGTGATTCCATGCCAGGAGCAACAAGCTCAGAAGACCCACTTTGCCCCTTTTCCTCTATTGCTTAGCTCCTAGGGCAGGGTTGTTAAATAGCGATAAGCTTGCCACAGTCCCCATCCTACCCCAGAGCTCTGGCTAGAGAATTTGCCTGGAGGAGAAATCGGCCATAAAACTGGTAGCGCCTAATCTCTACCTTAAAAAAATGACTTCATTTGCAAAGGTGAGTGCTGTTTTATGAGTCCTGGTAGCTTAGTGAGTAGGCTGCTGGCCATAGGCAGCAGTTGAAACGCACCTTTATCTCTGCAGGAGAGAGCTGAGGCTTCCTGCTCCAGTAGAGATCGATACCCTTGGACATGCACCAACGCAGCCATGCTCCTCTCTACAGGGTCACGATGAGTCAGAATTGACTCTGTGGCGGTGAGTGAGTGCAGGTCTCCAACTCACTTTTAAGAACAGTGAAGTTGTGGTTAAAGGCAATTCAGAGAATATTCAATTACAGGTGAAACTGTAGGCTGATCACTTTGTATGAGAGAACCAGACAATAAGCCACTGGAAGAGCCCTTACTGCCTCAGGTCAAAACTATAACACCGACCTCATACACCAGTCAGTAAAAGGATTCAGAAGTGGATTGGATTCATTTTTAGTATAACTTAGGCCACAGAACTTTGTTGAAAACAGTAGACCAGTCAGTTGACAATTAGGAACTTAAGAGCTGGGTATATTCTGGGAAAGAAAGGAAGAGTATTCTACGAGAACCACTGTCATTCCAGGGTGACTGTGGTAAACCCAAAGCCGTGCCTCCCTAAGAAAGAACTCCGCTCTGGGTAAGGCTAGGGGAGCGCTGGATTTCAGTAAGATAATCCAACCAGTGCCTACATCAACAAGAAGGCACCCCTACCCAGAGCTGCTACAGTATGAGTGGCTTCAAAAAGCCTGCCTTACTAAGAGCTTGACCCTGGAACAGCAGAGCCAATGCACTAAACTCCAAATCAGTGACACGAGAAGCTTATGAAGTAAGCGGGGGAACCACCAGCTACACAGGCCGTCTTGATGGAGCCCCACTGATAATCAGGACACATGGCATCTATACTTTGACGCTGGACCCCAAACGGTAGTACTTACCATCATTCAAGCCACAGGATAAAAGCAAGCTGCAAATGCCCACTCGAGCCATCAGATACAAGAAGCCTAACCTTCATGATGGCCAGGCTGTCTCCCTTGATGTCTTAATGACTTTCCAGGCCAAGTTGTCCAGACAGCCCACCAGCTTGTTTCCAGAGTGAAGGGCACTACCCCCTGGGGGCGCTGGAGTGATCCTGGGCCTGGGCAGAGCCTGCCCTTTAACCTGGGTTTATGGATATAAACAAACGTTTAGAATACAAAAGTGTTTTAACTGCCAGTGACGCTGAATACTTGTCTGAAAAGCGAGCATAGGTCAAATAAGTTTGTGAATCTATGATGTGTGATCACATACTATATATTTGTTTTTGAGCAATATCGAGTTATAAAAATTCTTACAGAGGCTGGAGTGAGGAACAAGGCAGATAGGGTGTGAAGCTAACTACAAAAAGGGAGTAAGTACGTCTTAAGTTATAGTCTCTTTTATCTTTTAATTCCCGTTTTACAGAAACTTCTTGAAGCTCTATCTCCCCCAGGCTTTTTTATTAAATAATCAATTTACAATGATTAAAAAGTAATTCAGATACATCAGAAAATATAGTGCATATTTCACATTCACTAGGGGTGAAAAGAGACAATATTAATCACTCCAAACAGTTTATTCCCATTAGACAATAACTCTCTATCTCTCCTCTTGTCAAGCCCCGCTAAGCTCTGGTCTACTTTTTGCTTCGGTGCCTTTGTCTATTCTATATATTTCATGCAAATGGATTCATATCAAATATGTCCCTTTGTCTTTGACTTACTTCACTCGGCATAGTGTTTTCAAGGTGCGCCCAGGTTGTAGAACTTGTCAGCACTCTATTTCTCCTCATGACGAAGCAATATGCACTGTCAATGAGATACCACATTTTGCTCATCCAGTCATTTGACATTTAGGTGGTTTCCATCTTGTGGCTTTTGTAAACAGTCCTGCAAATGAACATGGGTACACAGGTGTCTGTTTTATGTTCCTGCTTTCAATTCTTTTGGATATGTACCTAGAAATGGAATTGTTGGATTGTATGACAATTCTATGTTTAACCTTTGAAGATGCTCCAAACTGTTTTCTTTCTTCTTTTATTTTTAAATACTTTTATTGGGGGCTCTTACATCACAATCCATGCACTCCTCCAGTGTGTCAAGCACATTTGCACATGTGCCGCCATTGAAGCTCTCTTGTATGTTATCTCAAATGACAAAATTTACACACAAAATTATAGAAGCGGTACAGAAACAGGAGCGTATGGCTCACCCACTTGGATTAAAAAGAAGGCAACAGAAATTACCTGTGAGAGAAGCCAGGTGTCGAATTTTATCAGAAATGGGCTGGAAAGCAGCCGGGGCAATGAGCAGGATCACAGAACTAAAAGAACTCATGAGTGAAGAAGTAAAGCGTGACCATAGTGTGGCATCAATAGAGAGAGAGATGATGACAAACAAACAATGGAAATCTTGGAGTTGAGAAGTACAGTAACTTTGGTGGGGGGGGGATCACTCGAGGGGCTCAGCAGTAGATCTGAACTGGTAAGAGAGGCATTAAGCAAATGGCAAGGTAAATTGATATGTAAGCGAAAGAAGATTTAAAAGAGTCATGAAAACTTAAGATGTGGGACTCCGTTAGCATGCTGGCACATGCGGGACTGCTCATGGGAGGAATAGAGGACACCAGAAATTAAGAAGCAAACTAAGGACGTTTGGTAATCGCTTGCTATCTGTTTGACCCCTTACCAGAAATTTGTGATAAAGATTTAGCCTTTTCCAGAAACATTGATAAAAATGGTAACCCTTCCTAGAAACTTAAAAACTCATAATAGAGAGTTCTGGGTAAAGTTATCCTAAGAATTTTAAAATAGCAGAGAGAAAATACCCAATTATAAAGAATTTTATAAGTCCCAGCTAGCCACAACTAGCATGCAGACACACCACCTTGATGAACTAAAGTTCTGCTTTTAGAGTGCTCACCGTCTGCTGCTTAGGTGAATGCCAACAGCCATGTTGACTGTCCTTTTTGGAAAGTCTCCTGTTTGCACTATTTGTAAACTGATCAAAATTGCATGGGGAGGAGCTTCTCTCCTCAGAGAGATGACTTCCTGTTTGCAAAGTGTTTTCATTCACCAGACTCTTAATGCTAAAGGACTCATGACTCAGATTTTTCTTTTGACAGATTCAGAAAGTAGCCCAGAGATAACTGAAAGAAAGAATGGCTGACAGGTTGCAACATTTAATAATTTTAAAAAATGAATGACACATTCAGAAAGCTCAACCAAGTGGAGTGAGCACCCAGAGGTCAGCAAACAGATACATTAAAAGCCAGGAGTCTTGAGAGCAGCAAGAAAGAGACCAGCATTCCTCCCTTACCAGAGAACCAGCCCTCAGTGAGATGCTCAGCCCACTTCTCAGAAACAGTGGAGCCCAGAAGGAGATGGGATCATTGTTTTCAAGGAAAAGACTCTTTATAGCATGAAAATCCCAGATTCAGCAAAGCTATCTTTCATCAATGAAGGTGAAATCTAAACTTACCAAGTAAACAAAAACTGAGAGGCTATGTTGTTAGGAGACCCAACTTATAAGAAATATTAAAAAGAAGTCCTTTAAATTGAAAGCAAGAAGTTCCAGACAGCAGTTCTAATAACAATAAGTGTAAATATACAAGATAATTGAAATGCATTTTCCTTCTCAAGTGCTTTTAAGAGCATTTATATAAAATGGTATGTATTTAAAATAGTGTTGACCCTGTCCCATAGAGAAATATATGTGCAATGGATTTGTTGATGACGGCCCCAAAGAAGTGGGTGGGAGCAAATCTATGCTACCAGAGGTGGTAAAGGAACAATTATAACAATATATTGCTAGGTGTGCAGTATTGATGTGGGTAATATATGTAACAACAATCCATAAAAAGAAAGGAATAGGTCTGTAGAGGAGTCGTGTTTCTGTATATCACAGAATTAAGCTCATGTCAACCAGAAGTTGAGTTCAGTAAAAAGTACGCTGCCAACCCTAGATGCCCTTCTCTGCTGGTGAGGGTCGCTGTGAGTCAGAATTAAGTTGTATACATCGTATGCATGCACACACTGAAGGTCACACAGGCGTCATCTGTTCTGATCTCCAGAGCTAGTGCACACAGCTCTTCATGGCTCCGTGGCGGTTCTCATACGAGCCAGCGTGGACGTGCTGCGTGCCAGGTGGTGGTGGTGTTTTGTGCCGGGATAACGTTTAGAGTAAACGTGCCGCGGGGGAGCACACTGTTTACTGTGGTCTCAGAACCGACTGCCATGGAGGCAACCATGACCCATATCAACCCTACCCGACCCGACGGTGGCCTTGGGTTAGCAGCCCGATCTGGAACCCACCATGCCACCAGGGCTCTGTTCCTAACACTAGACTAGGCAATGTAGACACCCTTTGATTCCGGGAAGCAATGGTGTGGGGGTGCTAGCCACTGTTGGGGTTGATTCAAGAAATCCTAAACTTCTCTCTGCAAGCATCGTCAGGAGGAAACAGTGGCATTTGCTACTACCCAATGGCTTCAAAAAACCCAGGAAAGCCAGGTCAGTTATATATACCTGGAACTATGTGACAGAAGCAGGTTTTTACCATGATCACAGCAAGAGATTAGGTTTTCACAATGATCACAGTATACAGCTGGTATTCTAAGAAGACGGGGTTCCAAATGCATGATCATTGGTAAATGATCTATACCTACATTTTCTCAGGGGCCATTAGACCACCAGCCCCTAAAGCAGAGGTTCTCAACCTGTGGGTCATGACCCCTTTGGGGGTCGAACGACCCTTTCACAGGGTTGCTCGATTTCTAACAGTAACAAAATTGCAGTTATGAAGTAGCAACGAAAATAATTTTATGGTTGGGGGGGTCACCATAACAGGAGGAACTGTCTTAAAGGGTTGCAGCATTAGGAAGGTTTAGAACCATTGCCCTAAAGCTTTATGTGCCCTTGTTTATCTAAAGTCGGAGATGCTTCCACGTCTGGCCTCCCCAGATCACCGGCCCGGAGGCCTCTAAATGGGGTGCTTCCTGCCTGGCTACTTATCTTGATGGCCTTGCTAGCCTCTTTCCTGAGTTGCTAGCCTCTTTCCTGAGTCAGGACATCCCTGCTGTTTAGCTTAAAAGGAATTTTTACTGCAAAGGAGAGAGCTATTACATGTTGGATTTTTAACAAACTAAAACTTAAATTATGCTATTACTTTGGTCAACAGCAGGCTAACTTTGGCTTAGTTCGTAGTTAATTTTCTATGATCCATTCAGCTGTTGGCTCCAGCGCTGGTCTTTCCGCGGAACATAGATTTTTATCTGTTTGCTTGACACCTGCTCCGGGCCATCTCATAAGCACCTCGGTCTTAACATTTGCAACACCGAACCTTGGATTTCCGTTCACAACTTTCCCTGTGCCTCGGTTTTCCCTGGCTTCATAACGACAACTTCCCCCAGCTGCTCAGACAGAACAGTTGCTCTTACATCAGGTTTGATTTCCCTTTTCCTCTCCTACCTCACCCCAAACCCTTTAGTCAGTCTTCACGATTGTACCTTGACCGTGCATGTGGAGCGTGCTCATTCATCACCACCCCAACCGCTCCCCATGGCTGGAAGCCATGGTCCTTCTCACCAGTCTTCCCGAAGCTCCCCGGCTCCCCACTGCAGTGACAGCAATTCTTGTGAAATACACATAAAACCTTACCATTCAGCCGCTTCCGCTGCGCTGCGATCCTGCCCAGATGAAAAATAATCTAAAGTTCTCCTGGCGGCTGATCCGCCTCCGGCCACCTCTCTGACCTCAGCTCTTAGTCTTCGTCCCCTTCTCGCATCAACATCCGTTTCTTGTTCGGTGTGCTCTTCCGTCTGTTTCCACTCGCAGGCCTTCATGTTTAATTCTCCTACTGAGCGCTCTTCACCCAGATAGCCGCCCAGCTTGCTTCTTTGGTTCTTTGAGGCTCTTTGCAAATGGGACTGCCTGGAGAAGTCTCTGCTCGCTACGAAACCCGAAGCTCTGAGCCCCTCCACTGGTTTACTGTCCTGTCCCCTTCCTGGCTTTATTTCTCGTTTGGGGGTTTATCCCCAGCTGACATATATTCATTCACTGGTTGATTGGCTTCCCTCCCTAAAAATTCAGGGTCAGGAGTGTGAAAGGATTTGCCTTTTTTGGGTCCCTTCTACACTTACGCTGTGTAAACCCGCGTGGAAAGACGACGTGAGTGGAAGAGTATCACTGAACTCTCTCTGTGTCTAACAAATTAGCACTCAGTAATGTTACTTCCTTGGGTCGCAGTAAGGATCCCTGATGGTGCGGTGACTTAAGTACAGGGCTGCTAACTACAAAAGGTGGTGGCTCGAGCCTGCTGGCCACCGTAGGAGAAAGAGGAGGCCATCTCAGAAACCCTCTAGGGTGGTGGTTCTCAACCTGTGGGTCGTGACTCCTTTGGGGGGGTCAAACGACCCTTTCACAGGGGTTGTCCGATTCATAACAGTAGCAAATTACAGTGATGAAGAAGCAATGAAAATAATGTTATGGTTGGGGGTCATTACAACATGAGGAACTGTATGAAAGGGTCATGGCATTGGGAAGGCTGAGAACCACTGCTCTAGGGGCTTCATCAGTCCGAATTTATTCTATGGCATTTGCTTTCATTTTGGGGGCTTTGGGGGTATATTTGTGTTAGACAATGAAAGAAAACTAACAATTATCTTACTAAGAAAATTCAATAATTTTCCTTAAAGCCCCAAACATTTTGTTAAATGAATTTTTTACCCGGAGGAGAAGTACCTTTTAACTTTATGGGTAGCTGTTTAGAAAACGAGGTAATATGCTGAGGTAGTTTATTGTGCCAGCCTGGCTGATAAACACAAGTGGGATTAACTGAAGGGCAGAGAGATAAATGGCTTGGTGAGCCTTGCCTTTCTTGTCTCTCGCTCTGTGATCATCGGACCAGTGTGCGGCTGCCTTGCTTGTTCTGTGCCTCAATTTGAA
>NW_022111363.1:4509657-4511016 GCF_000313985.2 Echinops telfairi
GTTGGGATGTTTTCGTGATGCACATTTTCTTTACATAAAACTCTCTCTTATACATGAGTTGCTGTGGATTTGTTTCTCCAAAGTACCCAGACTAATACATATGCTAAGGACTAGAATAAACTCGAATAATGCTAACTGAGCATTTAGTATTCGTTCAACTTATTGAGATGATTATTGCATACTGCTCAACAATGGATTATGAAGGACTAGTCAGGACAATTACGGACCTATTTCCTTTCATAAACACAACTGATCATCTGGTTAATTGCATAAACCACCAGACCCACAACTTTAAATGTTTAGGTACAGTTTATTCAGTTATGTATCCTCAAACTTCCTGCTGGTGATCATAACATCCTAAATCTAGCCCAGGACTCATGAGCAATTAAAATAAATGACTAATTTAACCGGGGTCTATTGAAGTGTAAATGATTTATTAGGAACATTTTCAGTGTCTTAGAATTAAAAACAAACCAGCGTTTTCTCATGGTGTGCACATGTGTGCAAGCTTGGAACGCCTCCCAAGGCCCTGTGTTTACCCTGTGGGGCACTCGCAGCTTGACTGCTGGGACAGGGAGCTGGGGCCAAACTGCATGACCCTTGCCTTCCAGAGGTTGTGTTCAGTGCCTCATACTCGGCATTTCATCTTGCCACCTCCT
Organism: Echinops telfairi; assembly: GCF_000313985.2. Taxonomy (NCBI): domain Eukaryota; kingdom Metazoa; phylum Chordata; class Mammalia; order Afrosoricida; family Tenrecidae; genus Echinops; species Echinops telfairi. The sequence goes on from NW_022111363.1 coordinate 4,510,317, forward strand.
TTTCATTTTTCTGAGGAAATTAGCATATTTCTGGAACACACATAATGCACGAAATTTTCTTTATTCGTTTAGCATGTTTTCTTATTTAACCCTCTCAACAGTCGATGCATCTTTGTCACCAGAGCACTTGTTTTCCCACTAAACTGCTTACTCAGCCAGCTATTTCTAAGGCCTTTCTGAGAGAAACAAGTAACTGTTGCTGAGCTTCATCGGGTCACTCTAAATCAAGACATTAACTTCTCGTCCCTTTCCCAATTCATTTCCTATTCACTGCTCTCCGTTTTGATTTTATTTTGTTAGTATCCAGTGTGGTCTTAACACCCTCCACCTGCAGCCTGCCAAAGTGTCTGAGTGCACCCCATCCTGGCTGCTAAGGAACGGCCCGTTTGGAGCCAGCCCTCGCCTGTCTGAGCACCCATCCCTTCAGAGTGAGGACACGGCCCAGGGAAGCCACGTCTTTCCTCTCATTGAATAGACACAGGCCCCCAGGAATATTATTGCCTACTTCCTTTATTGATTTTTAACAGTGGTTTCGACAGTTATTTTAAAACCCTCTTTGCAAAGTGCATTATTTATAGTAAGATGATGAAATAAAAAATAATCAGCACAATCAAGCATCAAAGACCCAGAACAAAAAGTCAAATCAATGTGAATGAGGGGAGTGCGGAGTGGAGACCCAAAGCCCACCTGTAGGCAACTG
>NW_022111363.1:4511163-4516139 GCF_000313985.2 Echinops telfairi
CCAGAGCATGTACACGGGTACCAATCAGACCTGGAAACACAAGGAATCCAGGACAGATAAGCCCCTCAGGACCAATAATGAGAGTAGTGATACCAGGAGTGGAAGGGGAAGGTGGGGGGAGAGAGGGGGAGCCGATCACAATGATCTACATATAACCCCTCCTCCCAGAGGGACTGACAACAGAAAAGTGGGTGAAGGGAGACATCGGTTAGTGTAAGACATGGGAAAATAATAATTTATAAATTATCAAGGGTTCATGAGGGAGGGAGGGGAAAAATGAGCTGATACCAAGTGCTCAAGTAGAAAGAAAATGTTTCGAAAATAATGGCAACAAATGTACAAATGTGCTTGACACATGCATGCATGTATGTATTGTGATAAGATCTGGATGAGCCCCCAATAAAATGATTTAAAAAAATACCAGTACAATACTTAGAAATAATTGACTTAATGAGAGTTTTTAACATCTCATGTTTAGAATCAATCCATTGTATTTCAGTGTGCCTTTAAACTTTGATTGATGCCCTAAAGACATTTTCTGTATGATTTTATGTATGTGTGTATCAGCAAGAGAGGGATTCTATTCCTTAAGTTTTTTATTGTTGACATCTTCAAGCCTGCAGAAGAAGAAAGTGGCCAGTACAAGGAATCAAGATGCACTCATCACACAGTTTTGCAACTTACCATAGTTTGCTATTTTTGTTTCATCCTTCCTCCCAACTTTAAAAAAAATAAAGTATTTTAAAACAAGTACATGATTTCGTTCATAAATACTTAGCATTTTCTCTAATATGTAAGAATTTAAAAAATCTTAACCATGGTATCAGTCTCAAGGTGACTAGGTCCAGCTGTTGAATCCATCTTATTACTTAATTTCTTAGAATATATTAGTAATTTGTATATATATTAGAAATTATAATCTAAAACAGTCCCTCTTTTTACTTTTTCCATACATAGTTTGCTATATTTTTCTTTACAGACTAATCATAGTGGTTTTGAAGTCCTTGCTTGTTGATCCTAATATCTGAGTAACCTCTGGCCCTTGTCTGCTTAAAAAATATTTTTTTTTTGTCTCTTGATTTTAGGTCAGTTTTCTGCTTCTTGCCATGACTAGTAATTTTTTCATTGTGTTTTAGATATTAAGGATAATGTGTTGTACTGACTGGATTATTATGTCTTTCCTCAGTGTTGAGTTTGTTCTGATTTAAAAAACAAAACAGCGTTGGCATTAAGTTGACTGACTCATAATGACCTTATATAAGGTTCCTGGGGCTATAAATGGGAGTAGATAGCCTCATCTTTCGCTCTCAGAGATGCTGGGTGGGCTTGAACCTGCAGCCTTGCAATTGGCAGTCCAATGCTTACCCAACAGGATCACTAGGGCTCCTTTGTTCTGATAGTTAAATGCTAGGTTGATGACCTTGATTTTTAGGCTTTATTAGGCTGGCTCTGGGTCAGTTTTATCCTTACTTTTCTGGTGTAGTCCTGACTGTCAGGGTATAGGATTCATGGTCGCAGCTGAATGCTCAGAATATCCATCCTTTCTCTCCTTTGAACTTGAGCCTGAACTCCAGCAACTCCTGAGCTCCATGCAACCTTGGGAATTTCTGGTCAGCTGTCATTTTTCCAGGAATTGTTTTCAGCTGGTCCTCTGAAACGATCAAAATGAATGTGCAGAAAAAGTAAAAAGGTGGAATATTTAAGATAATTGTAATCTCTAAAATATATATAGATTACTCATACCTATTCTAAATATCTGAAATTAGGGATTTATTGAACATATTTAACACTTAGACTCAGGATCGGTCACTTTGAGAATGGTATCATGAGTAAGATTTTTAAACTTCTTTCATATTGGAGAAGAGGCTCTGTAACTTTCTCTGGAATAAAGAGAAACTAAAGTGACCAGACGAAGTAATGAACTAAAAGAGCTGTAGAGAAACATCAAAGGGCAGCTCGCGGAGACAAAGGAGCGAAGCATAAAATGTAACCTGAAGTTAGAAAGCCCAGAGGGAAGAACACTGACCTTTCTGACATCAGAAGATCCGAAGGAAACGTTTCGGCCTCAAGTTGCCATATTGAAGGATTCTGTGGATAAAATAGTGAATGGTGTGGAGAGCATCAAAAGAAGGTGGAAGCAATACACAATTCCTGTACCTAATAAGTTGATAAATATTGACCCATTTCAAGGTGTAGCATATGAGCAAGAACCGGTGGTTTTGAAGGAAGAAGCCCTAACTGCACGGCAGGCATTGGCAGAAGGTCAGGCGCCACTGAAACGCTTCCACAAGAGCCTGCAGGGCTAGAAGGCCTCACTGGCCTATGCCAAGAAGTCTGTATTTGCACCCCTTCCGGAGAAAAGCGCTTTGAGTCCTGTGTGCTTTTCAGCAAGCAAGGTTGTCATCTGTCTATCTGGGTTGTTCCTTCCTGCAGTCCTGATGCCGAGTGCTTCATGTAGTCCACTTTTTTTCTCTCTCTTTTTCGATTATTTGCTCAGTATACAGATTGAATAGTATGGTGAAAAGCTACAACCCGGATGCCTACCTGTTCAAAAATGACTGTAAACCCAGCACCATCCTCTTGTTACTTGCATTTGATGCTATTACTATTACTTCTAATGCCACTGAGTTGTTGTGGATTCACAGCGACCCTGTAGGACAGGGTGGAACTGTCCCTGTGCGTTTCTAAGACTGTAACTCTTTACAGGAGTAGGAAACTCTGTCTTTTCTTTTGATTAATCATATTGCTGATAATTTCCACAGTCTCTTGTATCACCTTTCTTTGGACTATATAAAGAAGAATATAGAATCAGGGTTGGAGGGTGATACAACCTTGCTTGCTGAAAACCAGGAAGATTTTAATCATTTACTGATCAAAGACTAAATTTTCAGTGTGGATTACACGTCAACGTGTAAAAAAAGCAAACAAATCTTCACAACAGGACCAATAAGCGACATCATAATAAATGGAGAAAAGATTGAAGTTGTTAGAATTGCATTTTACTTAGATCCACAATAAATGCCCATGGAAGTAGTACTCAAATGATTTTCTTTGGGCAAATGTGCTACAAAGGACCTCTTTAAAGTGTTGAGGGCAAAGATAACACTTTGGGAACTAAAGTGCACTTGGCCCAATTAAGGGTATTTTCAGTTCCCTTATATGGAGCCTTGGTGGCACACAAGGTCAGTAGTTGGAACCCACCGGCCTCTCCATAGGAGAAAGATGAGGCTTTCTGCTCTCCTGCAGACTAACAGCCTCAGAAACCCACAGGGGCAGTTCCTCTGTGTCCATAGAGTCACCGTGAATCAGAATCAACTTGATGGCAGTGAACTTGGCTTGGTTGTGGCTCAGATGGATGGAAAGCTAGACATTGAGTAAGGAGGACTGGAGAAGAATTGATGCACTTGGATTATGGTGTTGGTGAAGAATATTGAGCGGACTACCAGAAGAAGGAACAAATAAATCTGTGTTGGAAGAAATAACAGCCAGAAGCAAAACTTCACCTCACAGACTCTAGGCATGTCACAGGAGGGATCGGTCCTTGGAGAAGACAGTAAAATGTAGGGCCAGAGAACAAGAGGAGCGTCAATGAGATGAATTAATGCAGTGGTTGTGACAATAGGCTTGGTGCAGAACCATTCTGTTGTCCATAGGGGTCAGAACCAACCAAACAACGCGTGGGAGTGCTGCTGCTATGACAAATACCGAAAATGGATGGCTTTACCCAACTTTTCTCATGGCTTAAAACCAAACCAAACTCCCTGCCATGCAGTCAGTACTAACTCTTAGCAACCCCACTGTGGGTTTCCAAGACCGTCACTGTTGACGGCAGTGGAAAACCCAGTCTTTCTCTGTTGGAGCTGCTGGTGGTTTTGAACTGCAAACCATGGAAACTGTAGCCCAAAGAGTAACCACTACACCACCAGGGCTGCTTCTCACAGTTGAGGAGGGTAAGAGTTTGAAGGCTTCTCTCTGTTAGCGCTGTGGGAAGGGCCTTATCTTTACAGCGCCCCGTTGTCTGATTCCGTGGAGATCTCCACCTGCCGTGGCATCCATCCCTCCTCCGTCTCAGCCGGTCCAATCTGCCCCTTTTATCTCTATGCTTCACGCAAGACACATACGCTGAAGGTTGGCTCAAAGCAGACTCACCCCGTGCTAAAAACTCATTCTCAAATGGGATCTCAACCACTGCCATACAAGTGAAGATGTACAGCACGTATTTTAGGGAAAAGGAGGCAAATTCCAGCCTCTGGTCGATCCTAGAGTCTCACTTTGCACATGTGCAATTTGGGAGTTGGCCAAGAATATGAATGGAATGTCTGTGTTAATTTCTTGATGCTGCATCTCTACGTCTACATTCCCTGACAGACCGCCACACAAGCCTCAGCTGCCTCCGCAGCCCCACGCGCTGATCTCTGTTTCCTCTACCCTAACCGGCTTCTCCTTGCTTGGACCCTTCCGCCGGCTGTGGTTTGGGTAAATGTGGAGCTCACATTTTGTGCTGACTGTCATAGCCCTGAATGGACTATTGCCTAATGTGGGCAAACAGTCCAACTTTCACTCCAGCCTGAAATGGAAGTCTGCAATATCATTCTTATACCCAGCAAAAATAATGACGGTTTCTCACGATCATCCAGTCGCCCGTGCAAGTTTAGTTTCCCAACATCCTTTGGTGGTCTGTTCAACTCACAGTCCAACAACATGTGGGCGCGTGTGCACACACACATTAAGTCGATATATATCTTAGAGATTTTATTACCTTCCACAACCTCTCTCCCTCCATTTTGAGACCTTCAAACACACACTTGGCCCCATGCGATTTCTTTGTTGAAGAAACTGGGTGATGTGTCCTGTAAAAGTCCCCCACGCTTTGGCTCTCGTAGATCATAGCCTGTGGTGTCATTGAATGTGTAAAGTGGGAACTGTGTATGACCTTTGCCAAATGTAGATAGATGTGACCAAATATACATGTCCGA
>NW_022111363.1:4517077-4518200 GCF_000313985.2 Echinops telfairi
CGTGAATCTTGCCTGTGGCACCAAATGACCCGCGTTTTAATGGAGTTTGACACGCCTGCTTTAAAGAGGTCTTTTGTAGCACATTTACCCAGTGCAGTATGCCATTTGATTTTTTACGTGCTGCTTCCAAAGACATTGATCATATAGATTCAAGCAAAATGAAATATTCAACAACTTCAGTCTTTTCCCCATTTTTTATGATGTTGCTTATGGATCGTGTTGTGCGGATTGCTGTTTTCTTTGTGTTGATATATCATCCATACTGATTTCTTCGGTAACTGCTTCAAGTCCTCCTTGCTTTCAGGAAGCAAGGTTGTGCCATCTGTGTATCACAAGCTGTTAATGAGTCTTCCTCCAGTCCTGACGCTGCATTCTTCTTAACGTGGTCCAGTTTCTCTGATAGCTTGCTCAGCGTGCAGATTGAATACCTGTGGTGAAAAGATACACTTCCTGATTTCAAACTATGTCGTATCCCCTCGTTCTGTTCCAAAAACTGCCTCTTGGTCTATAGATAAAGGCTTAGCATAAGCACAGTACAATGTTCTGAAATGTCCGTTTCTTACAAGGTTTTCCCTGTGTTTAAACCATCTATACAGACAAATGCCTTTGCACAGTCAACAAACACAGCCAGCGATGTTTCTGGTATTCTCTGCTTTCAGCCAAGATCCATCTGAAATCAGTAATGGGATCCTTCATTTCACATTCTCTTTTGAATCCAGCTTGAGTTTATATCAGTTCCTTATGGATGTACTACTGCAATTCTTTTTAAAAATACCCGCAGCAAAATTTGGCATTTTTGTGATACTGTTCTTGCTCAGTCATTGCTGCACCCTGGCGCTTCACCATTCTTTGCAGTGAGCACAGATGTGGATCTCTTCCCATCAGTTGGCCAGATAGTAGTCTTCCACATTGCTTGGCACGGATGAGCAAACCCACCGGCTTGTTGACACATCTCCATTGATAGTCCACCAATTCTGGAATCCTGTGTTTTGCCACTGTCTTCCGTGTAGTTAGGACTTTTGCTTCAGCCCCACTGTCCTTGATCAGATACCATCTCCTGAGTTGGCTGAACATAGACAAACTCTTTCTCGTACAGTGACTGTATGTTCCTTCCGTCTTCTGT
>NW_022111363.1:4521284-4526627 GCF_000313985.2 Echinops telfairi
TGTTCTCCATTCCGACCTCCCCGTGGCTGGTCTTTGGGCACGCCGTAGGTGCAGTTCATGCAGCAAATGGGCTGCACTTGGCTGCAGCACTATTGGGCACAATATTTGCTTCTCCTTTTCTTTGTCACCTGGGAAGGGAGGACCTGAGAGAGAGCTGAACTGGTTTTTTGTTGTTGTTGTTGTTTTGATAATGAATGGTGATGCTGTTCTTTCTTAATTTGTAATTCCCAGCAAAGTGAACCATGTAATTATCTGATTAAAAGGCAACCAATACCAGTCTATTTCTACTTACCAGTGCCTACGATATCAATCTTCATGCATTCATTGTTTCTTTTTTGATGACTCCCAGTTTTCCTAAATTCTTACTTGGTACATTCCACTGTCCGGTTATTAGTGGGTGTTCCCAGCTGCCGCTTCTCCTTTGGAATCAGACCACATCGGAACATAACTGCCACCGAAGTTTGACTCCCCCCACATCATTACAGTCAGCTGTACTTTGAGGCGGCATCTCCTCATCAGTGGTAGTTTCAGTGCCTTCAGACCTGAGGGAGTCATCCTCCTGCACTCTAAAGGCAATGTTCACAGTGGCTAACTTTTCAGAAGCGTCCTGTTTCTTCTTTCTGCCTCGTCTTATTCTCAACGCTTCACTGAAACCTGTCCACTGTGGGTGACCCTGCTGGTGTTTGAAATATTAGTGTCTTATACTCCATCATTGCAACAACATAGAAACCACCACAGTACAACCAACTGAAAGATGAGCGGTGGATATACAAAATCAATGCCAATTATGGAACCATTCTCTTAAGGGCACGTGAACCGGTTAGGGGAAAGTTCTTTGAGTTGGGTTTTAAAGGATACACTTGAATTCAGGCCAGAGTAGAGGTGGCAGAGGAGAAGGAGGGCAGGGCAGGTGTAGGGGAGTGGGTTGCCAAGAAGAGCAAACGGGCATTCTAGGCAGAAGCAATATCTTGGATAAAGCGGTAAAACAGTACAATACATTATGGTTAGGCGTTAGAACTGTATATTTCAGGCAACAGGATTTTAGTATAAACTTAAAAGTAGAACCCTTTGCCTTGGAGAGGGCCTGGAAACAAGATGGGTCACCAGCAGCTCTACCAGAGCCACCCACGGAAATTGGGCCAGGTTCCTGCTCTGGCCACGTGTGCTCAAACCGGCACGGCCAGATCTGGAAATACGGCCTCAACAGGTGCCGTCAGTGTTGCCATCAGTACTCGAAGGTTATCGGCTTCATCAGACTGGACTAAGTGATCTTTGAATGGATTATCTAAGACAGCGACCCCACAGAAGAAACAATGCCAACTGAACACAAAATAAAAAAAGTTCAAGTCTGGAAAAAATATATATTAGAAGTAGAGGAATTACTGTCAAAGAGATGTTTCAGAAAGGTGATTCGTGACCTTGCAAAAAGTATTTGGGGGAGAAGAGAAGATGAGACTGGGGCTAGGTCAGGTAGTTCAGGTGAGCAATCCCGTGGCCTAGCTGAGAGACAGCATTAAGCAAAAAGCAAGCACCTGTCTTCTCTTGTTGGAGCAGAAACCAGTTGTTCGACACTGCCCTCCGCCTTTCCCTCATCGTCGTGCAGTTATGATGCCTCAGGGAAGCCGCAGCCGTAGCTCCCGTGTGGCCACTCTGGCCAGCCAGGCCCCTCAGATGAGAGCTGCCCCCAGGCCAACCCCAGCTGCCCACCCACCAGCTGCAGCCCCACCAACTGTGGTCGGCTCACCTGCTACTGCGCCCCCCGACAGCCCGGTCTGATGGCCAGATGACAACCACAGCAGCCAGTGTGGCGGTGGGCTCTGCTGTTGGGCACATACTGGACCCTGCCATCACCGGAGGCTTCAGTGGGGAAAGCAGCGCTGAGCCCACCAGGCTTGAAATCCCATACCGGGAGCCTGGGGTGGGGGTGGGGGGCAGTCGGTGTACCAGCCGTGGCAACAGTGTGGCCCTTGCCACTATGAGATGAAGAAGTTTTGTGGGGGGGTGTCCGGAACCAGGGCGACCTCCAACTCTTTGAGGGTTTCAGTGAGGTGCTGAAGCAGTGTGAACTTGCACACGGATCGGCCTAATCACATTCAGATTGAAGAACTGGGAAATAATCTCTCACGACCAAGTTAATTTAGAATGCATCGATAACTGATAGTGGCCGTGTAACGTGCACAAGTTCAGCCTCTTCTCTATCATTAATCACTTTCTTGCTTTCAGAAGCTCCATGGAAGAAGTCATTCTTCTCCATTGAGATAATGTCAAGTTTGGGGCTGGGTTGGTGTGGCCCCCTAGTTCTAGTTCTTGTGGTGTAATTACTTGAATTGATGAAAATAACATTTTCTTCCAAAAAATAAGCAAAAAACAAGCATACTGTTGAAATGTAAGTGGCAAACTGCATCTTGTAAGTGATTGGTGGTTAGGAATGGAGAAGAAAGAGAAGTTCAAGGTGGACTCCTAAGTGTCTTTCATAGGCAATGAGGCTGAGGGTACTTGCAGGAGGAGACGCTTAGGAAACTAGTTGGGTCTGTGTTGAATGTAGACATGTGGTGACACCTCAGTGAAGGTGTCCCTTTGGCGTTTGGAAACATGACTTTGGAGTTCAGAAGGTGTGAGGGGATGAGAAGCAATTGATTGCCAATGTTCCCATTTATAGACAATGCCTTGAGCTACACCCATATGAATAGTTACAATTTTCAGGCAGCATGCGTGATGTGTCCCAGGAGACGGGGAGGAAAGGAGGCATTTCCTTCTATTGGGGAGATGGAAGGGCTGGACTTTGAAAAAGGCTTCATTAGAGAGGGAGCACATTTTAGGATGAAGGAGCCTAATGGGCAGAAGGGTTGGAGTAAATGTAGAATTGGGGAAGGAGGAGTGGGTTCCGCTGCAGCTAACTGTTGGAGATAGATAGGCCTGACAAATTCGATCGCACCCTATTTGGGTCTGCATCCTGTGCACAGTCTGCTTTCGTGGATCCGTACTCAGCTGTGTTGCACAGCAGTGCACATGCAGAATTCACTGCGAAGCCATCAGGGTTACATACCACCTCCACATGTCACTTCACCTGGAGGTGAGAACCCCAGTGGCTTTTAAGAGTAGAAAACCCAGGCTGACGTGATTACGCTCTGAATTTTTATACAAATCCATGAAACTATACCGCTTTTCTTTTAATGGCCACATGGCGCAGTTGCCACGTGTTTGCTGTTAGAGTGACATTTGTTTGCCTGTAAAGATTTTTCTTGAATTTGGGGGGATAACCGATATTTGCAGAACCCATTGCTACCCTCCCAGAACACGCGACTTTGCGGCTGTTAAAGGAGTAATGGAACAGTCCGAGGAAGGCCTGGGGTGCTCCTGTCACATGCAGTGTCCTTTTCAAAGAGGTGACAAGCTGTTTTCCGTAGATGACTGCTTAGGCACGGGATCGCACCATTTGGACCGATCACCAAATGCGCAGGTGCTTGCCTTGATGTGGCGCCGACAGGTTCCCCTCCGACTCTCTGAGGAGTCTCTGGATTCAGAACTGGCCGCCAGCCTTGCTCGTGCACTGGTGTAGCAGGAGAAACGTGTAGGACACCAGGCACGTCTGCGCAGCCGTCCTGAAAGGGCCTCTTCTAGGCATGTGTGGGTCCTGTTCACAAGCAGCTTGGACTTGTGCTCAGTTTAGAAGGTGTTTTTGTTTTGTTTTGTTTTTAACAAAGCCATCAGAACAGAAGTCTGCTTTTACACACCGATGTGCACGGAGACTTGGAATCAAAAGTATAGTGTATTTTTTTAAAAAATCAACATAAAAATGATTTGTTTACCAGCCTCATTAGTGACAAAATGTAGAGTTTTTTTAAAAAAGCTTACGTGAGTTTCTGACCTTTTGAAAATTATTTCTTGAGTTAATCTGTAATTACAATGCATCTACCTGATGGAGAGCCCTCTTTCCTATGAAGTACAGAGACATAAGAAAAAACTAGAAAGACCCGTGGATCAAATGTTTGACTTCCAAGAGAGTCCACAGAGAGATTGTGCTTTCTGAAAATCCTTAAAAGACAAACGTCGGGAGAGACAGAAGCGAAGATACAAGCAGCTTCAAACGTTCATAGGAAAATCATACTACCTTTTAATTTAAGTTTCCCACAAACTCTTTACAGCTGCCTTGGATTATGCTTTTTGTTTTAATGCCTAGTACAGGCACCTTTGGGAGCCCGACTGCTATAGTGGTGTGCGAGTTGGGCTACAAACAGCAAAGACAGTGGTTCAGAGCTGCCAGTCGCTTGCTTAGCAGGAGAAAAATAAGGCTTTCCACTCCCTTAGAGATTTACAGGCTGGGAAAAGTCCCTGGGGGCAGTTCCACTCCATCCCTTATGGTGAGTTGGAATCGACTCGATGGCAGTTCATTGGCAAACATTAGCATGACTCTTTGGATTATGCTGGAAAGACTCAAGTCTATTGAGGTGAGCAATAGTATTTAATAAACCCCAAGCACCAGAAAGTAGTTTTAAGATACCAGATAGGAGTCAAGTCAGTCTTTCTTTGTTCTTTGAATAAATAGTAATCTATTACGTTCCTGATCTGTACACTTACGATTCCACATACTGAGGATCCAGGAGTAAAAAATGGGCAAGAGGCCATGCCCTAACAGAGCTTATTTGGTGGTGGAGAAGACGGACAGCGCCTAAACTCAGTGAGTAGAAAGTAAAAGTTTGTTAGTTAATGAGAAAGGGGAAGGGGAAACGGACAGAGAATCCCGGGTGTCCTGAAGGTGACTTCTGAAGGTGACTTCGTGAGAATGGCTCTATCCTTTCGGGAGCTCCCGCCAAGTGACCTGGCAGGACCATGCAAATAGGGTGTGAAACACTTAGAGGGGTGACTGGGCACAAGACTGGGTCATTTGCGAAGCAGAAGGAGAGAAATCCTGGGACTATCAAGGAGGAAGAACCACCCGCAGAGTACCTGGAAACCTCAGCCTAAAGTGGCGGGGCTGAAACCAAAGCCTCCAGAGGCCCAGGCGTGGAGACCAAGGCGCAGAACAAAAAGCCACCCTGAGACGGAGCAGAGGGGCTGCACCCAGAGACTTGAGACATTGAGGTGGGGCAGCAGCAGGGCTTCCTGGCCCTTAGAGCAGAAGCCAAGGGACCATGTGGCTGAAAGGCTGAGGTTCAAAGAGAGACTTGGCTACTGGCTGAGAGGACCGAACCAACCCCTGTATCGAACCTTGCTGTTTATTATCTTGACGGGTGGTAGCCTAGTAACTTCCCTGATAACCCCCCACATCTGTGAGCTTCTCATGTAAATTCTGTGTGACCCTTGCAACAAGTTATCAAACCTAGTAGAAAAGTAGAGTGCCTG
>NW_022111363.1:4527628-4543797 GCF_000313985.2 Echinops telfairi
ACTACAGAAAAGTGGGTAAAGGGAGACATTGGTCAGTGTAAGACATGAAAAAATAATAATTTATAAATTACCAAGGGTTCATGAGGGAGGGGAAAGAATGAGGAGCTGATACCAAGGGCTTATGTGGAAAGAAAATGTTTTGAGAATGATGGTGGCAACAAATGTACAAGTGTGCTTTATGCAATGGATGGATGGATGGATTGTAATAAGAGTTGTACGAGCCCCAGATAAAATGATTTTAAAAAAGAAAGACAGAGGTAGGAGGCCGGCCTGTCCCTCCCTGTGGCAGTCTGCTTTAGGATTGGGGGGAGCAGGATTCTCTTCAGCGGAGGAGATCAGATGTGGCCTCAGGCCATGTACTCACAAGGGGGGGACAATAATGATAAGGGGGTCCAACGAGTCCTTGTTGAACAAGGTGATGGATATTGTTGTAAATGACCATGCATGGAATCAACTGGAGGATTTGAGCCTAGAACTGACAAGGGGTGATGTGTGATTGAAAAGCAGTTAAAGACAAGAACAAAACAAACCCCTCAGCTGGAGCAGCTTGTGGATTTGAATCGCTAACCTCAAGGTGGTGCATACTCACAGTCCCCAGTAGGCTCCTGTACCTTAATCCAAACCAAAACACCTTCACTGCCATTCAGTTGATTCTGGCTCGTAAAGACCCTGTAGGGCAAGGTGGAACTGCCCCTGGGAGTTTCCAAGACTAAGTGTTTACAGGAGTAGAAAGCCCTGTCTTTCTCCTGAGGAGCAGCTGGTGCCTTTGAACTTGCAGACCTTGTGGTCAGCAACCCAACGTGTGATCCTAATGCCACCAGAGCTCCTTGCTCTTTTAACCTTGGCTGCAGAGAACTGCAAACTTAGGCACACCCAAGCACCTGTACACAATTGCATAGCAGCTTTAGTACTAAGAGCCCCAAGCCAAACACATCCAGAATGGCCTTCAGCGGGTACATGCATGGATAAAACTGCCATCCCTGTGTGCCAGGCAATGTTACTCAGCAATGGAAGGGAACAGATAGTTGAGGCGTGAAAGAACCTGGATGGATCTTCAGGAGAAGCTAAAAACAAAAGAACAACAAACAACAATCTCGAATGGTCACCTGTAGGATTTTATTTATGTCACAGCAATAAACTGTCAAAGTAACAGACATAGAGAACAGACAGATCAGTGGTTGCCCAGTGGTCTGGCGTGGCTGTGACGGGCACAGGGCAGCAGAAGGGGCATGTGTGGGGGTGGGACAGCCCGTGTCTGGGTTGCAGCAGCCAGCGGCGTGGGGCTGTACACGCATTGTGGAATGCCCAGTTTGGGGCTTTGCAATTGTCTCACGGAAGGAAACGGAAAGAAGGATACACACAACATCTCTGGGCCATCCCATTTACTTCTGTGGATCTATAATTGCTTGGGGGGTGGGGGTGGGGTGGGGGGGAAACAAAAAGTTTTCCTGGCTGCTTTTTCAGGAATAGACAGCCAGTGGCCCAGGGACAGACGCAGAGGCTTGGATCTCCTTGTGGCTGTTGCCAGGGCCGTCGAGGACTTTCTGCCGGTCTGCTTGAGCCCATTGTGGCAGCCACAGAGCCCATCCATCTCCTTGAAGCCCCCCTTCCCTCTCCAGGGACTGCTTTCTCCTGACAGCACATCCAGGCTGTGAGATGGACGCTTACTTACCACCCTCGCCTCGAAGGAGCACTGTGGCCGTACTTCTTCCAACCGATCCGTTTGTCCTTTTAGCAGTTCCTGCTACTTTTGATCATCTCCTCCAGCACCACAATCAAATGCCTTGATTCGGAGTATGAGGAGGCTGTCGTAAATAGTCTGGAGACCCTGGGTAGTACCAGCAGTGACCTGCCGGGCAGCAACCAAAAGGTCGGGGGCTTGTTCCCCCCAAGAAGTTGCCATGGAAGAAAAGCTTAACCTTCGACCTCTGAAAAGTCAGCTGCTGGAAGCCCCACGGAGCACAGTTCTGCTCTGATTTGGGGTCACAAATCACAGCTTGACCCCCGGAGAGGGACAGAGAAGGGATCGCTGGGCTCAAGCAGACGAGAGAGAAGGGTGAGAAATGTTGAATTTTGAGGGTGCAGTCATTGGATTTGGCGGTAGATCAGGTGCTAGGTCTGGGAGAAAGCGGAGGTGAGAGGGGACGCCGCAGTTTCCAGTTGGACAAAGGAAGCAAAGGGCTGGGAATCAGCAGCAGCCCAGGGTGAGGCAGCCAGGACCTTGGCAAGGACAACAGCCCAACAGACAGTCCCTCTTCCCCTCCCTGCCAGCCCGGAGGACAATGAGATGCTAAAGTGAGTGCGCTCCTGTGAACCTGTTCACAGGCTGCTGGATGATCTTGGCCATGCCCTTGGCTCCTTTGGAAAGGAGCAGTTGTTTGATAAACAGGAAGTCGTTTCCATGGTGTGGGAAGGAGAAATGATAGCACCCAGTGGCAGGCAAAGCCCTCCTTGCCTGTGGTTAGCATGGAGTTGGCAGAAATATTTTTAGGCAACCACCTTAAGATGAGTACAGATGCCACCTCCCCCCCCCCCTTCCTCAGGAGAATGAAAAGCCCTGTCCACGCTTGGCCTCCTGCCAGTTCGTTTTCATCTAGCGTTTTCAATCAGCTATACGTTGTAGTTTAGCAGACAAACGGAGACACTGTGTTTGCAGTGGGAGTGAGGCTTATTTTAAGACCTGCTGGCTCCCCACCCCTGTCCCTCTAGCGACAGGCCTCTGACGTTCCCAGTAAAGCTGGTCTGGGGAAGCGACTGGCTTGTGTGTGTTTTTGTCTTGGAAAGGTTAGAACCTCAATGTACCACAAGCTCGTTCTTCTAAGCCAGATGGGGACAAAATTACAAACTGTACTCTGAAGCAAGCCCTACTGGCTGGTGTGCGAATCCTTTGGAAACGTCAGGATTCATTCCCTCCCCTTCACACAATGTTATCTTAACGGGGCACCTAAATCTCTCTGTGACTAACTTGATTTTAATTTGTGAGGAAGAACAGTTTTTTAAAAGATTAAAAATAAATCCAATGCTTAGAGAATATGGACATCAGAAAGCAAACAGGAGAACTTAGACTCCTTGCTTGAAACAGGAGAACGGTTTCCCCTGGGACTGAGAATCCCCCATCCCTGCACCTTGGGGATGGCTGGGGTGGCGTTGCCATAAGGGGGATACGCACCCCGAAACTTTCTTCACTTCATAGGAGCAGTAGCAGTCTAAATAGATAAGGACTTAATTGATGGTGAAAGGGAGTTTACACAGCAGGTGTCTAATTGAGGGACCCAGAGGAGTCCGGGAATTTAGGAAGCTCTGGTACTGGATGGTAGGGATGGAGGATACGTGTTTAGGAGTGCTAGCTCACTGAATGGCCGGAAAGAAATCCAACAACCCTTTGTAGAGTTCTTTGTGCACGGGGTTTATCCTCACAATCTATTTGACTTGAAATTTGGAGAGGATTCAGAAGCCATCTTGCTGGATCGCCTTCTGAAAGCACCAGTGTGCATGAAAATGCGGTGCCTCGGTGTTAAGCCCAGGGCTGGGCCCCTGCTGTAGCTGTCCTCACTGAAAGTCCCCTCCTTGTGGGGGCTGGAAGACTTTTTGTTGCCTGCCTGGAAGGCACACAGGAGCATAAAGCAGTCATTTGTTGGCTGTGGGCAGCTGAAAGGCGATTTTCAGAGGGGACTGAAAACCGCTGCAGGCTGCTGGCTTCCTGGCACACCCACCAGACCCCAGAGACCACTGCTGGAAAACAAACCAGCCCTGTGGGGAGGAGGAGCCTCACTGGGAGAGGAGGCGCTGGCTGGGATCAGAAGGCCTTTGAGCCTTTCAGATGATTCCTGAGAGGGGTGGAGCAGGACACTCCTATAGTGGGGAGGGCTTGGACATGAGACACCTGTGGCTCAGCCAGTGTCTTGTGTCTGCCGCTAACGCCTTTTAAAGAACGTTTTTTAAAAGAGTTGGATATCTCTTTTTATATACCCATAACTGGAGGGATACTGTAGGCAGTTCTGGAGAATTGGTTCAATATGATTTTGACCACTTTTTCTGCCACCAGGAATACCTTTTACCCAGCACCATGTAATGACAACACAGCCCTAGAATATAATTACCTTCCAGCACTCTAGAATCCCGGGGAGGCTTGTGATCCAAAAGAGTCTTTGAAAGTTCAAGTTCTGTCACATGTAATACAAGGTTGGTCTCAAATGTACTATCCTTTCCTTGGCCATGACCTGTGTTTACGACTCTGTAGTAAGTCAAGAGGAAGGGTTCTTGGCAGTGAACTGTCCAAGGACAACCAATGTGTCATTGTAAAGATAAAACAGAACCAGGCTGCATTCCACCAGCTCCTCTCGCCTGTGTAACCATTTTGATAGCGTTCCAATCAGTTCAGGAAAATGAGGTACTTAGAAAATAGAAAAAGCTCTTTTAATAAAAGAAAATCACTTATTTTGGAAATCACAAAATTAATCATTCTGTCACATTTTTAAAGTGCTTTGATGTGTTCTGGTAATTAGTATTTACTGCCAGACAAATGTCTCTTGGGCATTTTAATTAATGGGTGGCTTGGCCAAATGAGCTTCTGATGGTAAACCTTCATAAGGGTTTATTTTTACATTTCTCAAGAATAGCTGTCTCTTCAAAGCTCTTTAATTAGGCAAAGTTTAGTAACTAAAACATATTATTAGAATAATTAGGCCTTGGGTTAAGAGAACTGCGAGGTCACAGGAGCAGGAACTGTTAGAGAATGGCGTCTTAAAAATAAAACATAGCGTTCACATCAGATGGGCTTCCAGTTCCCGAACAGCTTACGTGAAGCCACTGTCCCTAGTTAGGGCTTTGTGTTGTTTAACATTGAGATGGCAGATCTCACCAGAAGCCCGGACACTCCAGCGTAGGAGCTCCTTTATCACTGCCTCTCAACTCCCAGAGAAGGAAGGTCCCCTCCTTGTCCTTTGTGACTTCTAAGCTGAAGACTTCTTCTTGTCTCCTTACAAATACATTTTCTGGGGGTCCGGTCTTGACTATAACAACGATGAGGTTTTGAGAGAAATACTCCAAAGGTCTTGTGTGTGATACAGGGGAACATATATCAATCTTCTTAATAGTCAGCATGCACTTTGAGTTTTTCAGACTCTGCCAGGTAGGTGGATTGCCATCCAGCTCCCCAACTCCACTTCCCTCCTCCCATAGCCTGCCCGAGGCTCTCAGTCTTGGCAGTCGTTACTGGGAAAGAGGGACTTCACCGTGGACTTCTTTTTTTGTAATGAAAAAAATATATACCTGGCGAGTTCTGGGAGTAGTGAGGTGCAGGTGTCTCTAACGTAATGAGGTTGTAGCACTGAAACTCTTGTTTTTAAACCAATAAGACATCTATAGTGTCTGACCACCCCCACCCCCCCTTTCTACCATCTCAGGATGCTTATGCTGACAGTTGTGTCCATTTCTTGGCCGATCCCTGGACCAAAGTGTGGATAAGACTTGGCCATTTCAAATGGAGTCGACTCTAGTCTAACTAACATTCTCAGCAGCTGTCGAGAGTATGCATCATGGAC
Organism: Echinops telfairi; assembly: GCF_000313985.2. Taxonomy (NCBI): domain Eukaryota; kingdom Metazoa; phylum Chordata; class Mammalia; order Afrosoricida; family Tenrecidae; genus Echinops; species Echinops telfairi. The sequence goes on from NW_022111363.1 coordinate 4,533,172, forward strand.
GCCGTATCCATCTGCGGCCACTTTTGGAGCCAAGTGCTTCAGGCTCTGATTGTTGACTGTAAGCCCATCAAATGATTTTTAACTGTAGAAGATTGCTGATTTATTACAGAGTTTACCACATGTAAATTCTTTTGATATGTGGGAATTAGCAGCAACATGATCAAGAAATAGTTTTCCTTAAGTTGGGAGCAGCTTCATTTGATGTTTTCATTGATATTATCTCTGAAACGTCCCATGTTTTAGCTGGTGTCAAGTTCTGACTCGCAGTGGAACAGCAGAATAAGGCCCTGGCCAGTGTTACCGTGTTGCATCCTCACCGTAGTGTCGATGTGTGAGCTCGTGTTGCAGCCGCTGTCTCAGTCCCGTGCATTGGAAGTCGTCCTCTTTTCCTCCGATGCGCTCTATGTGACTGAGCCTGATGCCCTTCTCCAGGGACTGGTTCCTCCTGCTAACATGCATCTCCAAAGCACATGAGCCAGAATCGCTCCATCTTCCCTTCTAAGTGTGCTCCAGTCGCACTTCCTCCAAGACAGATTGGTTCGTTCTTCTGGTCGCTCACAGTATACTCAGTGTTCTTTGGCGCCACAGTTCATAGGCGCCTTCAGTCCTCCATAGTCACCGTCTAGCTTTCGCACGAGTATGAGGCCATTGAAAACACCATCGCTTGGGTCATGTGCACCTGGGTCCTCACGGTGACACATAGGCTCGTTAGTCTTTGGTAGCAGATTTGCCCAGGGCATTCCATAGTTTGCTTTCTTGACTACTGCTACTATGGGCATTTGGGAAACCAAGCAAAATGAAAATGTTGACAACTTCAGTGTTTTCTCCGTGTGTCATGATGTTGGCTGTTGGTCCAGCTGTGAGGATGTGGGGTTTCTGACCTGTGAATTGTAATCCATACTGAAGCTGCGGGCCCTTATCTGCATTGGTAAGTGCTTCGAGACCTCTTGGTTTTCAACAAGCAAGATTGTGTAATCTGCATATCTCAGGGTGTGAATGAGCCATCCTCCGTCCTGGTGCAGTGTTCTCCTTGACATCGTCCAGATTACCTGCTCATTGTACACTGTGAATTCGTCTGGTGGAAGGATATAGCCTTGGTGTTTTCAGATTTTATGCTACACACTAGCCTCTTATTCTATTCATTCTATCTGAACAGCAGCTCTGAGTCTGTGCACACGAGCATATTTGGGGTTCTGGAGTTCCCATTTTTCTCAATGTTTTTCATAATTTGTTATGATGTATACATCCAGATGCTTTTTCAAAACAAGTGAAACAGAGGTAAACAGTTTTGTGGTATCTTCTTTTATGTAAGGTCCATATGACAGCAGCAAACAAAAATTAGTTCTCAAAAAGATTAGGTGAGAGTAATAAATACAGATCTAAAGATGCAGGCAAAATATTAATGCAGTCTATAGAGTAGTGGCTAGATAACTAAGTTTTAATCTTTAAATTGTAGAACTTTGAGAAGATGGAAGTAAGATTAACATAACACAGAGTCCTCTATTCTTTCCTGAAATGCTGCTGACTTTGACCTTGCATCCTGACTCTCACATGAGCGCAGGAAGTACCACCGATAGGTTTCCTCGTCTGTGTGTACGGTGTGGGGATATGGAAGGGACTTGGGTGCGGCCAGGGTGGGTTTGTTTTCCTTTTGTGTGTTTTCTTCCCTTGGTGGGAAGCAAGGCATCCCACCGATGTTGACCATTTGCCATTACCCTGGTTCCCAAAATGAGACTTGTTCTTCTTTGACGCAGACCACCTGGTGGCCCACGGCAGAATGGCAGAAAAGGAGGCCCGTCGGAAGTTCAAGCAGATCGTCACAGCTGTCTATTTTTGTCATTGTCGGAACATTGTTCATCGTGATCTAAAAGCAGAAAACTTGCTTCTGGACGCCAACCTGAATATCAAAATAGCAGGTGAGACGCAGCGCGCTGATCTTGTGAAGCAGGGACAAAAGGCGCTCTCCTTTCAGACGTCTTAAAGTCCAGATTGTTTGTCTCCACTGATGCAGAAAGGCTTTTGCAAAAATAAGGAACCTTTAGAATTCCTTTTTTGTGGCCCGGAAACCGGTAAACTTTCCAATAGATGCTTATGTTGTTTTTCACAGTTAGCTGGACCGTGGCTAGGGAGAAAGAAGGGGTGGGGGGGTGGTACCGAGATGTTTGTTACTGTGATACCCAGATCTGTCTCTTCTAACGAAACAGGAGTCAACTAACAGGGAAAGAACTGCTGGAAAACCCCGCCTGTGTAACCGCGTCAGCTGAGAAGGCTGGTTTACGTCACTGCTTACGCTGGAGGCGGCAGTGCCTTAGAAAGAACAGGTCTTGTGTAGGTGCACAGGCATTGCGACTCTTTTGTCTCCCCCAGATTTCACTCGTCTGCTTATCTGACAAGGCCTACAAGCTCATTTTTACTGCAGTTTTAGTGTAAATGATCCCTGTTTTGCCTCACCAGCACAAGCTGCACCTCCTGATAGAAGACAGTGACTGCACTTGGACAGAAACTGAACGAATATTAAAATTAGCCTGTTTTCCCCCCAGTGGTTTCCAGCGTTGAATTGTGTGCCCTCCCCTCTCCCCAGGAAGGGTAGGTTTCCCATATTGAGAACAAGTGTGGGGAAAAGATAATGCCCCTCGAAAGCGAAGTGAAAACAAAGTTCTAAAGATTTTCCTCTTGGATAGGATGGGAGTTGAGAGTCCTCATTTACATTATACTACTGGGTGGGAGCCCTGGTAGGCTAGTGGTTATGATTTGGGCTGCCACCCACATGGTCGGCAGATCGAAACCACCAGCAGTGCTGAGGGAGAAAGTCCGGGCTTTCTACTCCTGTAAACAGTTTCCGTCTCGGAAACCCAGAGAGGGCCGCTCTGAGCTAGCACTGACTGGATGGCAGGGAGGGAGCGAGGAGTGACAGGTTGAACTGTGTATGCTTACGGGCTAGTGGTGCACCTGTTTTGTTTTGTTTCTGTAGCGAAGCTTGTTTATTGTTTATCTTCTGGGAATGGCTCCTAGCTTTTTATTTCTCTAAGTTAGGCCAGTGGCTGACTCTTGTTTAGAACTTCCACAAGTTTGGAAGCTCTTTGGGTCCGACATTTGCTCACTGGTCCAGTAGACAAGCATTAAGTGCTCTTTGTCTTCCACAAAATCATGTTTTCCCTTTGTACTTAGGTCAGTTTAATTTTCTCCAAAGCTCACCAGATGATAGTCGTCGAGTGGCATAGGAGGAGTCTGGCGATTGCATCCCAGACCGTCTTTTGTAATTATTTGTTGTAGCTTCATTTAAATAAATGATAGTAAGCCCACTGGCACTTTGCAATCCTTAAAAGGATCAGAGTATTAATTCCCTATTTCCGCGTAACAAATTACTTCAGACTTAATGGCTTAAATCAATACAAATTTATTCTCGGATAATTCGGAAGGCCAGAAGCTTGAGGTGAATTTGCAGAGCTAAAATCAAGGTGCGTGCTGGGCTGGTGTCCTCGGCGGCTCTGGGGGCACAATGTTCCCCTTTTTTATGGTCAATTTCCAGAGTGTGGGGTCCCAAACGTATTTGGCCTACTCCCCCTCTTTACAGAAAAAAAAAATTGCATAGCAGCCCCTAGCAATTAAAAATACTCTTGCACTGTCGCCCATAACCCAGGTTAAAATGTAGCTATCTGCTGTAGGCGTTCTGGTGGCATAGTGGTTACAAGTTGGACTGCTTACCTCAAGGTCAGCAGTTTGAAACCACCAGCTGCTCTGAGGCTTTCTACTCCTGTAAAGAGTTACCGTCTCAGAAACCCACCTGAGCAGTTCTACTCTGCCCTATAAGGTCGCTGTGCTGTTGGGTCGCCAGGAATGGCAGTGAAGTTGGTGTTTGCGATATCGGCTTTGCAGCCGCTCTCCATCATTCCCATGGCCCACCCTCCAGGGGTCAGGTCCCCCCACTTAGGGAAACTCTGCTCTGGAGACTGTCAGCTTTCATTGTCTCTCACTTCCTTTGCCATATGTCTCACTCCTTGCACTCTTCTTAAAAAATCATTTTATTAGAGGCTCTTACACTCTTATCACATTCCATACATCCATTGTATCAAGCATATTTGTGCATCATCATTTCCAAAACATTTTCTACTTGAGCCCGTGTTACTCCTTACTCTTGATCCTCCTGCCTCGCTCTTGTAAGGAGACTTGAGTGATCCCATTGGGTCTGGCTGGCAACCCTATCTCAAGATCCTTATTTTAATCATATCTAACCATGTAAGGTTAGTGACAGGCTCTAAGAACTAGGATATGAATATCTTTTGAAGGCATCATTCAGCCTATCACAAATGTCATTGTAAGGTTCCTTGGATTATTGATTAGCACAAAAACAAACAAACAAAAAGCTCCCCGCCATTGAGTTGATGGTGACTCATGGACAGGGTAGAACTCGCCCTGTGGGTTTCCGAGCCTGTAACTCTTTACGGGAGTAGAAAGCCCAACGAGCTGCTGCTGGTTTTGGACGACTGACCTCACAGTTAGCAGCCCGTTGGTAACAGCTCGGCCAGCAGGGCTATTACTATCCCCTCACTGGTCCACATTTAGGAGTCCCTAAGTGGCACAAATGGTTCAGCATTTCATTGCTAACCAAAAGGCTAGTGGTTCAAATCTCCCAGAGGTTATTGGCGACAAAGGCCTGGTGATCTGCTTCCCAACGGCCACGGTCATTGAAAACCCCACGCACAGTCCTACTCCGAAACCCACGGAGCCACCACGAGTCAAAATCGAGTCAACGTCAACGTGCCTCTTGAGTTCCTGAGTTTGAATCTAGAACGGTTTTCATTCACTAAGGGAAATGTCTCTGTACTGTTACACTGGGAAGTTACTCATCGAAGCAGTGGCCATTGCTACTGGGACTTGGGAACTTACTAGCACAATATTTGGACACAGATTTTCAAATGTTTTTCCTCATTAGCTGTTAAAACAAATGCAGATCGTCGCAATGAGGTTCTGCTCAGGTATCATTGCCGATTCCCGTGGGTGCTGGCAGGGAGCCCTAGTGACACGGTGGTTAAGCAAAGGCTGGGCACGGGAACCAGAGCAGCTCGCCAGGAGAAAGACGTGGTCGTGTGCGCCAGGAGAGATTCCAGCCTAGGACACGCCACATCTTCTCTGTCACAGGGTGTCCCGATGAACCCCAGATCAGCCCCAGAACACCTAGCAGTGATTTCTGTTGCAGTGAGTCTTGGGTCCTCTGTGTGTTAACACGTATTCCTTGATTTCTTTAAGTTCATTAGCACAAATTCTGTATTGTTACTATTTGTTTGAAGAGCAAAACAGAGTTAGGCTAATTGAGCACCTCTAGTTTGCGGTCCGCCACAATAGCTAGCATGATCTTTGCTTGTGCCTTCTTTGTCTCCTACGCAGTCGTTACTCAGTTTTTTAATTATTGCCTGAACTTTCTTTCTTGCACATAAATGTGTTCGAATTCTCAGCTTCACCTGCCAAGTCGTCTTTTGAACTGAAGGGGCTTTTGAACTGAAGGGAGAAGGCTTAGTGCCATCTGACTAGAGCGTGGCTCGTTGTAGAGAAGCAGGTTGGATGGTTCTGACATGATAAGGTCGGACAGGGAATGAAGTCAACTTCATGTTCTAGAAGCTAAAAGGAACGTTCATACCTTTTCAATAGTCTCCTCTGATGGATTATGAGAAATCTCAATCAGAAGAGACCAGTATACATGAAAGAAATACGTGCATGAGACAAGGGGTTTATTTTATACAAAATGTTAGTCATCCTTTAAGCAGCTCATCTTTAAAATCATCATATATTATTAAATGGAATTAATCAAGATTAATAGTAGAAAACTAAGAAATTCATGCTTTATGGTTTTAATGAAGGAAAAAAAACCTTACACATCCTGGTGTATATGTGATAGATGAATAAATTGAATGCTTAAGCTTGATTTCTTTTTACTTTTTATATGAATTAATGTGACGCAAACTTCATTTTACTTTATTTTATTATTATTATTATTTTTTGAAAGCTAAATTTTATAATTGATACTGTAAGAACTAGCTAGTATAAAAGCCCATGGCAGCGTTCTGAGAGAAAACTACGTATGTATTCCCTGGACGTAAAGAATAAAGTTCACTTCCGTGTTTTAAACGATTCAGTGAACATCATCTCATGTTTTAAGATATTTTTCGTGCTTAAATTTTGTACTTTTAATTCCTGTTCTATTTCTGCTTTTATAGCTAGAGAGAATAAAGTCTAGGTAAAAGAACCTTATTTTATTACCGAATTTAGAAAAAGAACAACAATCTTAATGGCATTAGCAAATCTGCCTTTTCTAGAATTAAGAAATAATACATACATGTTGCTGTCATTAGTAATCCCGAATGGAGGATTCAATTTCTTCAAAACAGTCTAGAACTAAAGAATTTGTAGTGGGGATCAAGGATCTTACGTGTTATTAGAAAAAACTGTACACGGGGAAATTCCTCAACTTAAGAACATTTGTTCAAACCCTCCACATAGCATCAGTCCCTAAACTAGATGATTCCCCCTCACAGTCTGAACAAGGCAAGATGTCATTTCTCACCACTCAACTTGGCATCTCATTAGAGGTTCTACCTAATGCGATATGACAAGAAATGGCAATGAAAGAAAAGGAACGTTTACTGGGAAGGGATAAATACAACTCTTTGTTCACTTACAAATACACTCTCGCTGCCTTCAAGTCAATTTCTGCTCATAGGGACCCGCTCTCAGTGGGATTTATATATAGCCTCCACTCCCTTCCCTGTTCACAGATGGTGTTCATGCCCACGTAGAAAATCCCAAGTAATTGACCCTGACACCAGAATAAAACCCTGAAACCAGTTAGTGATTACCGCAGAGTTTGGGGTACAAGGCTAATATGCAAAAGCCAATTGCTTTCCTATAATTGAATAATTAGAATTTGAGATAAAAAAGCATAGCATCATTTAGTATAAGGTTTTTATGAGGAAAACTCTAAATGCTGGCAAAGTAAATCTAAGATCTAAATAAATGGAGAGAGCTTCTATGTTCATAGATAGGGTGACTCAGTCTTGTTCAAATGTCATCTTTTTCCAACATCTGCAGATTCACACAGTCTCAATCAACATCCCAACAAGTTACTTTGTCAGAAGTACTTAGTCAGAAGTGAATTCTGAGTTTATATGGAAAGGCAAACGACCCAGAATAATTTACACAATACAAAGGAGAACGAAGTTGGAGGACTGACCTGACCTGCCTTCAAGAAGGCAGTGTGGTCTTGGCACAAACATAGACAAGTAGATTAATGGAACAGACAAGAGAGCCCAGAAATAGGTCCACACAAATACAGTCAGCCGGTCCTTGACAGGGAAGCGAAGCAATTCAGCCCTGTCCAGGTCGTCTTTTAATAACTCGGACGGGAGCAACTGGATATGCATAAGCAAAAAATAGAATCAGGACAGACCTCATGCCTTCCACAAAATTAACTCAAAAGTGTTTATAAACCAGGATTAAAATGTCATGCTAAAACTTGCCGAAGATAAGAGGATGGAATGTAGATGGTGATCCATGAAAGGAAAAAAAGATTTTTGATTAGGTGGACTTCTTTAACATGAGAAACTTCACTACAAAGAAAATGAAAAGACAAGTTACACGCTGGAAGAACATGTTTGCAAAGTACATATCTCAGGAAGGACTTGTATCTAAATATGTAAAGGACCCTTAAAACTCAATAGTAAGAAGCTAACAGCCCTGTAAAAGAACACCAACATTATTTTTTTAATAAAATATTTTACAAAGCATTTTCACATGTTTCATCATATTTGGCAAGTAAATATAACTTATTTAGGAAACATAAAATCTTTTCACCTTTTAACACATTTAATTTTCCACCACTGTGGACTTCTTATGAAGATTTCCCATGGAAATATCCTTCCTATGGAGAGGCCACTGGGCATATCCTTCCTTTGGAGGACATATCCTTCCACGGACATAGCCTTCCTATGGAGAGTCCACTGTTGGGAAACGAGTAAGGTTTCTGGCCTCTTGTCTCTCAGGCAGGAAGCAGGAGAGTCAGTCAGAGGAGGAGATACAACAGCAGAAGCAAGAGACGAGAGCGGGGCCAGCACCCGAGAAGGAGCAGGTGAAGAAATGGGAAGAGCAGCCTGGCGCTCTCAGCACCCCTGCGGGTCCAACAGCTGTCAGGTGATAGTTGATACCGTACCAGGGAGGCTACAAGGCATGTCGTGGCTCATTGATTGTCCAGTCTAGTTACGATAGGAGTTCACAGACTGAAGAAACGGCTTTATTTTGGAAACTTCCATTAGGCAGCAAATTCCACAAGAACTGTAACTATATCCTGCGTTTATTATATCACTCCCAGTCTGTACCGGTTCTGACGTAGGTTCAGTAATTACTTTGATCTGAAATTTAAGCAGCAGTGATGGCATAAAAATCTTCTAGAAGACACGCATTTTGAGATGAGTCATAAGACATGGGTCGGGTTGGTAGGTGGGGCGGGTGGGTAGGATAGAGAAGCTTGAAGGATTCAGCAGTCCGCGGGTGTTCTGGAGGCCCCCCGAGGAGCACACACTGAACCAGGCACTGGGGATACCGAAGCAGATGAAATAGTTCCTTGGGACGATCATTCTGATTGGGGTTGGGAGTGGGGAGGTTTGCGAAAGAGAAACTTGGATAATATGAAATGGTGACTTGTGAAAGCCATACTGTCTTTATCCAGGACAGACAAGACAGTCCATCTCAGGCAGAGATGTGTTGAGTTGGCCTGTAAAGAAAAGGCCCAAGGAGCAGCCACGCCTTTCGCAGAAGAGCCTGGAAACTGAAGGCAGGTCAAGGTTAATGTCGGAAACGGGCAGATTTATACCGTATATATTTGAGGGAGTGGAGGAAGGTGCACACGGATGGGACTTACGGGGCGAATGGAAAGACATGGGAGACAAGGAATGCCAAAAGCCAGGTCATTCAGCGCCTTACAGACGTGGTTAAGATTTGAACATTTTCTGCTGTTGTTATTTCAATAGGAAATCAGGTGGGAGAAGAATGAGCCCCAGTAGGGAAGCACGTGGCCTGTTTACAAAATAGGTAAAGCAGCCTTCAGGAGGAAGCCATGTCTAAGAAGGCATTTATACTAGATTATGATCTTAGTTGAATACCAGGCATATAAATCTGATTTAGGATGAATAAGAAGAAAAATAGAAAAACCGTGAAGGTAGGAGAATGGAATAGGAAAGTCAGTTCAAAGACTGTGACAAGGTCAAATTCTACATGAGGGTGGTGGTAGTAGACATGAGAAGAAGAAAAAAGGACCACACACACACACACACACACACACACACACACACACACACACGATGACTTTTTAGGGCCGAACAGCCCATCAAGGATTGGGGCCAGGAGGAAGGAACAGTGGAAGATATTTGGAAATCAAGAAATCAGACTTTCTGCTGGCTGGGTTATATTAAACTATTAGAGGAAAGCAGAACTGTCTAGTTTATGTTTATTTTTAGTGATTGATACGGTCCGATTTGAAAGTAATTTTAATCCTTGTCTCCTGGGGTTCTGTAGCACAGTCTCTATGGTTAAGTAACATCGCCTCGGAAAGGAGCCCAAGTGGGACTGGCATGCTCCCTGCAGAAAAACTCTTTCAAATACTTGGACATGATGAGAATGTTTTGATAATTGTGGAAACTTTTTTTTTAACTTAAGGAAGTTGGAAACTTCTCTCTTTAAATGTCGACTCCCAAAAGGCCTCCCTGAGATAGTTTCCCTCCCGTGTTGTTTGCGTTGGCAGTGAAGCCAGTCGACAGCCAAGACTTGAAGTCCAGCTCCTGTACTTGCCCTGTTTGGGCAAGGCTTTTCAGAATGCAGGGGCTTAAGATGTGTGGGGGGTTGTTTTTTACCCTCGTGCAGTGGGATCCACACGCAGTCATATTTTTTAAAGTGAGAAATCAAAATATTTTCTAAATCCATTGACCTTTCACTCTCAGTATAAAGTACACCGGACTCTATCGTATGGTGGGGATGAGGGGGCTGGACTCGGAAGTCTTGGGTCTCTGAAAACCATTCCACAGTGTGGTGCTTGAGCATGTCCCTCACTGGTCATAGGCCATAATTATGTCATGCTCATCCTAACAATCCCACATTGTCTGGGCTATGGACACCTTTGTGTAGAGAGTCATTCACTGAACCCAGCTGGTCCACAGGTCAGTGATGGAGACCCAGAGAAGCCGGGGGACTTCCTGACGTCCAGTCATAATGTTGTTGGTGCCATTGCGTCAGCTCTGAGTCACAGTGCCCCTGTGCACAACTGAAGGGAACAGTGCCCAGTTCTGTGCCATCCTCACGATCCTTCTGTAGCGCCTCAGCATGTGTGTATACCATGACGTGATGTATGGTCCTCAGGAAGGTTCCCCATCACGCCAGTTAATGTGTGTTAACTCCTGGAGGCATAAAAATGGAAACACACACACACACACAAACACACACACGTGCATCTTCTGAAGTCTCTTAAGATTGGAGCCCTACAAAGGAACATTTATTTATTTTTACAATCATTTTATTAGGGGCTCATACAACTTATCACAATCCATACATACATCAATTGTGTAAAGCACATTTGTACATTCATTG
>NW_022111363.1:4544655-4566980 GCF_000313985.2 Echinops telfairi
TTGAGGGAGTACTTGAGTGGAGGCCCAATGTCCTTCTGCTACCTTAATACTAAACCTATAAATATAGGCACATAGCTCTATTTCCCCATCCTCATATAAATATATTTGCATATGTACATGTCTTTATCTAGACCTCTATAAATGCCCTTTGCCTCCCAGCTCTTCAAAGGAACATTTATGTACCTGATTTCAAAAGTGGACTCATATTGGGCTTGAAAAATAGTTGCTTTGTCCAAATGGAATAAGAATTGATGCATTTGAATCATGGGTTGTGTTAGTCAAGGTGAACTAGAGAAACAAATTTTATAGACACTCATGTGTATAAGAGAGTTTTATATAAAAGAGCAATTGTATATTGAGAGAACATTCCAGCCCAGTCCAGATCAAGTCCATAAATCCAATATTACCCCATATGTCGATACTAGTCCATAAATTCCTCTTTAGACTCTCAGAGTCATGCAATGATGTCAAATGCAGGAAGATCTCAGCCCAGCGGGTGGAAAGTCTCGTAGATCCAGTGGTGGTAGAAGCATCTCAGTGCTGGCGTGGGTCTCCACGTGTATCCTCCAGCTCCAGGACTCTGGCTGCACCAGCGTAGCTCCATCAGGCTTGTTGTCAGTCATGTCTCGCAGGGAGTGAGCATGTGTCCCGCTTCCAGTGAGCGATTTTATCTCCGTGGCGCCTCCAGGTGAGGTCATCAAGCTGCGGCCTGATGACAGGTTAGACTCCACCCCTTCACTGTCAAATTGACAACAGATCATGTGGCTACCACAGTGGTGAAGAACATGAAATATACCATCGACTCCCAAAAGAATGGCAAATCTGTCTTGGAAGGCGTCTATCCTTATAAATGTGGATGGTGACACTTCCTTTCTCATGCTTCGGGCATGCTAGCAGAAGGAGCCAGTGCTTGGTAAAGTAGAGTGTCAGCAAGCAAGAGGGAGACCCTCAGTCAGATGGATTGACACGATGACAGCAACAGTGGGCCTAAACATAGTGACACTTGTGAGGCAGGCGCACAGCCCACCAGTGTTATGTTCTGTTATGCGTAGGGCCGCTGTGTGCTGGAACGCACCTACCCAGAGCAACCAGGATCAGGAACACTTTTCTGCATAGCTCCACTGCCAGCACAGAAGCAGTGCCGCTCAGCCTTTCCCACAGAGAGTGAACTCTAGAGTGCTCGTGAATGGGAGATTGATTACAAAGTCTGAATTGGCCCACTTTGAATGCATTTTTAACCACATGGTCTTTAAATGCATGTGTATTTTGTGTTCAAATGTTCCATCCCATGCCTGCTTTAATGCTAAAATTACTAATTAGCCAGAAGTGAATCTGCAGGAAGATGTATTCTGTCTAGCCTATGGTTTGTAGATCGCTCTTGGCAGACTGCAGCATTTATCCTGGAGGGTCTATCGTCAGTTTGAGAAGCATGCGCTAATTGTAAAAATAAGTTAATTGCAAGTATCTTGTGTGGGGGATAATTGGAAAAAGAGGGAGTTGGAGGCTGGGCATAGAAAAGGAGAGGGAAGAGCAGCAGGGAAGAGTGGAGGCTTTAGTGTGTTGCGTAACTGGGAGCCAGTGCCATTGCTCCCACGCCTGTGCATAACACCCCCTGAATAGCACTGTGCCCCATCGGGTTTTCAGGGATTGACTTTGTCCATCTCCAGGCCTTTCTTCTAAAGCAGCTGTTCTCAACCTGTGGGTCGCGACCCCTTTGGGGGATCGAACGACCCTTTCACAGGGGTCACCCGATTCATAACAGTAGCAAAATGACAGTGATGAAGTAGCAACAAAAATAATGTTATGGCTGGGCGATCACCACCACCATACAGAGGAACTGTATGAAAGGGTCATGGCATGAGGAAGCTTGAGAACCACTGCTCTAAAGCTTCTGGATGGACTCAAACCAGCTGAGCCGACCTCTCAGGGACTTGGAAGTGCAGTAGAAGCAGTCAATGAGAGGAGATGCCCAAAAGAGCGTGACTACATATACAATGTTGATTTAGCAAATATTGTGTAACCTGTGTTTTTACACAATTTTTACGAGGGAGGGAAATAAAACCGACCGATTTCTTAAGCAGTTTCTTAAGCACTCTTAGGTGACAGGATACTGTTAAAAGTCCCCATAGTCCAGAATCTGGTTCTTGTTTCTTATAAGTCCTGAAACACACTGTCATCAGGAGTGTAATCTTCATACTGCTCCCTAGCATCAGACTAAGAGAGAGACTCAGCTTGATGCTGGCGAGCATAGTATTCTAAGCAAAAAGAGCTGTGTTCAACTAGCCTTTTCAAATGCCGTTATATGTGAGTTCTTTCTCCCCTCCCATTCTTAATTTAGCACCCCAAATAGTATGCCATGTACAGGGTCATCTCCCAGCCAGTAATTCCTGAATCCTCAGGGATTCTCCGAGTTCCAAGAGACTTTGTATTGTGAGAATTGAGAGAGAGTGACATGTTTCAGAAGTCAGTAAATCGGACAGTCCCTGAGCTACCCACCTTTTACTTACGTACAACCTGTAGTTAGAAGTTGTGGTAGTTACATAATCTGGTGTCATTTTGCGACTCGAGAGGATTAAGAATGAAGAGGTGGCGTCTAATCTGTCAATCGGATCATAGCCAATGAAGCCTCTGTGTGGGCATGCCCTTCTCCTGAGAATCTGGGAATTCCTGGATTTCCTCCTCGGAGGCAGGAGAGACTCTCTCTCTCTCTCTCTCTCTCTCTCTCTCTCTCTCTCTCTCTCTCTCTCGGCGTACTTCCTGCGAGACATCCCTGAGGAGAAGCCAAATGGACCAACCCTGATCAGCCCTGGGAACTGCAGGAGCCACATGGAAACCCCTGCCAGTGCTGAAATGCTTCTACCTCCACTGACTTTGCACTCGCGGGCCTGTGATGGTCCTGTGTTCAGTGTCATTGCATGTGTTTTCGTGAATATAAAGAGGACTTTATAGATTGGTATCAGACATATGGGCTAATACCAGATTTATGGGCTTGGACTGGACTGGGTTGGGATGTTTTCTCAATGTTCAATTGCTCTTGCATATAAGCCTTTTTCTTAAACACATATGAGTTTCTATGGATTTGTTTCTCTAGTCTACCCACACTAACACAGAAGCCAATGACATTAGAAATTCAAGGTAAATACAGTGGTTCAAAAAGACCCAGCATTGCTTTGAAGCATATGTCAAAAAATATTGTAATTAGTTTATGATTATGTTAGAGATGTTCTAGTGTCTCTGGAAGTATTTATATATATATAAAGTATTTATATATATATACACACATATATATACATACATATAATTATTTTATTGGGAGCTCATACAACTCTTACCACAATCCATACATCCATTGTGTGTCAAGCATGTTTGTACATTTGTTCCCATCATCATTCTCAAAACATTTGCTTTCTACTTGAGCCCTTGGAATCAGCTCCTCTTTCTTTAATATTTTTATGCATAGAAAGTTACAGTATATACTAAGGTGAACATTTGACTAAATGACAGTAAATACAAACAGTACTTCCCATTTATATACAAATCTGACCCAAAGACAGACTTAGGAACAGAACGCTTTTGTAACATGAGGGCTGCTTATAAAGTAGTTATTTGGGTGTTCCCCATCTTCCGCAAACGGGACCGTTTGAGAGTCGCTGACGATCCACTGCGGGAATAAACCTGGTGTCAAGGAGCATGTGTGTGACTCAGTCTTTCAGTCACTCTTCAACTGAAGTAGTTACTTACCGTACACATTCCAATCATTATACATTTGAAACGTTTTTTTTTAAGCTTGCAAAAATATATATTTTATTTATTTTTCTTTTCTTTTTTTTTTAAACATTTTATTAGGAGCTCATACACCTGTTATCCCAATCCATACACACATCAATTGTGTAAAGCGCATTTCTACATCGTTTCTCAAAACATTTTCTCTCCACTTAAACCCCCGACATTAGGTCCTCATTTTTCCCCTCCCTCCCCGCTCCCCCCTCCCTCATCAGCCCTTGATAGTTTATAAATGGGTATTTTGTCATATCTTGCCCTGTCCGACGTCTCCCTTCACCCACTATTCAGTTGTCTGTCCCCCAGGGAGGAGGTCACACACAGTTCCATGTAATCGGTTCCCTCTTTCCTACCCATTCTCCCTTTACCCTCCCTGTTTTGCCACTCACACCACTGGTCCTATAGGGCTCATCCGTCCTGGATTCCCTGTATTTTCAGTTCCTATCTGTACCAGTGTACCTCATCTGGTCTAGCCAGACTTGCTAGATCGAATTCGAGTCATGGTAGTGGGAGCTGGGAGGAAACATTTAGGAACTAGAGGAAAGTTGTATTTACATTTGAAACTTTTATACCTTAAATTACATTAAGTAAATCTTATAAAATGCGGAAAACAGAATGTGTTTTAAATAACATCCATAATGCATTTTTAAATAGATGTTTAAGTTGCGGTAAGAGTATATACTACAGAACACCTGCCAGTTCCCTGGTTTCTGCCCGTGTAGTTCAGTGACATAGGTTCCCTTCTTCATGGGTGCAGCCAGTGCAGCTGTCCTTTCTCAGTCGTTCGGCCATGGAGGAGCGATCGGTGTCTTAAAAGCTGGTGAATGGACATCTGAGATGCAACTCTTGGTCTTTCCTCGTCCAGAGCAAAGAATTGTGATGAAAATCCAAAGCCCAAGGACCAAAGGACCAGTGGACCATGGGAACCACAGACCCCACTAGCTTGAGACAGGAAGCACGAGATGGTGCCTGACTTCCACCAACTATGCAGAACAAAACTCAAAATCACTAAACAACTGGACTTACTGGCCCGATAGAGACTGGTGAAACCCAAGTTTATAACCCCTGCCACTGCCACTGCCACTGAGTGGCTTCCAATTCATACCAAGACTGCAAATCTTTATGGGAGCAGACAGCCTCCTCTTTCTCTTGAGGAGCCTTGGTGGGTTTAACACCCCCCCTTCTGGTTAACAGTCGAATGTTTAACCACCAGCACCCCTGCTCGACTAGAGCTCTTAGTAGCCTTCACACCTAGACCTGAGCCCATCCCCAGAGATCACTTTTCAGCCAGCCAATAAAGTGCACAAGAACACCTGTGAGGACTGCTTCTCGAGACAATCAAGCAAGCCATCAAAAACCAAAAGGGTAGCACTTGACCAAAAACAAACTTCAGAAGGCAGCAAGGGGCCGGAAAGAAGGTCAATGGAAACTGGGAAACCCAGGAGGAAATGGAAGGAGTGCTGTTAGAGTGGGGGGTCACAGCTGATGTCCCAGAGCAAACTGTGTGTACGCTTCTGAGTGGGGAACTAATGTGCTCTGTGAACTTTCACCCAAACCACACAACATGTCTGAAAACCTTTCGCCTACCGCTGTTAGCATGAACACCCTTCCCTGCAAGCAACGGCTTCCTCTTTTTCCCTCCCACGGCCGGTGCCACTGAGAGTCTTTTGGTTTCTATGCATTTACTTATTCCACACAAGTGAGACCATGAAGTATTTGTCCTTCTTTGCCTGACGGACTTCGTGTCGGCTCGTCCAGGTGGCGTCGTGTGGCAGGGTTCCCTTACCGTGACACTGAGCCAGACCCCATCGTATACATACACATTTGTTTGCCCAGGCTCTTGTGGGGGGACATTTGGGTTGTTTCCACTTTTCGGCTATTTATTGCACAAGTGCTGCGAGGAACATTGGTGTCTAGGTTTCTTTCTGTGTTCCTGCTTTCATTTTGTTTTTGTTTTTGGTTTTGTTTTTTCCTGGAATAAATCAGGTTTTTTTAGTGTACCGAAGGGAGAGAAGATATTTTGCTTGGGGTCACATTTTTATCATACACTGTATGAAAATGACAACACAACGTGGGAAATGCCTTCAGGAGTTTTAAGATCATACATGAGAGGGATTTGTGGTTCAAAAACTTGGGGGAAATACTAAGTAACTTCACAAGTAAGTTACAGCTGTCTTTACGTCACGGCCGCAGGGTAACCATGGTTTTCTTGACCAGATTACGAGTCCCTGAATTCTCGTGTAGTTGTCTTCTCCAGGAGAGTCCTCCTGCTCTGGTGCTTCCTGAACTTCGCTGAAAACTTTTATGATGGCTGTAAGTTCTAAGATGTCATTGTTCCACGTGTCCCCGCTGGATAAGCTGCTTTGTGAGGACAGGGACTTTGTCCTGTCCCTTTTATACTGGGAAAGTGTTAGCGGCCCCTCAACTCTTTGGAGACTGTCTTACTCTTACTATCTTCGTGTGTGCAAATCACATTTTAGTTTGGTTACTTTTTAGATCGCTGATCTTGTTTGGATTGTGTTTTTCATCTTTAAATGAAGAGGTTATTTTCTTGCTTGTTTTTTGTTGTGGCTGTTTCTACCTGGTCCAGCAGAAATCCCAATCCCTGTATCTCTTACTACCACCAGACTTGAAAATAAGTGCTTTGTTTCTTGATAAGGAGGCCATACCAGCAGAGTGGGTCCCAGATCTAATCACTGTTGCCTGATGTCTTAGAACACAGCTGAAGAGACACAGAAACATGCACAATGCACTCACGGGGGGTGGGGGCGGGGGGTGTGTGCAACAAAATACCATGATAATACATCTCCATATGCCTTTCCCAAAAGGTGTATGTAGTTTTCGATCTCACACATACTACCCACGCTTCCCCTCCAAATCTGGCCTTCCCTAGTTTCTTCAGCTCCATCAGCCCGACCCTTGCCTCCTAGATGACCTGGTTGACTTTTGTTTTCCTCTCATGATGGAATTTCCTCTTCGGACGGCAGGGCAGGCTGTGAGTCAGTAGCTTTTGGCATTACTTCTCCATTAGCTCCGAGGCAGGAAGTTGAGCCAGGGGTTGGAGTGATTGCTAACGCTGAGAACTTCCCAAGAGCAGTTTTCTAAAGCGAACTAACGCACTCCTGGGACCGCTGCAGTCTGCCTTTCCACCACTACCATCATTCGGAGACCCACACACTGGCCTCTTGTTTTGTTCAATTCCCAAGAAAACTTTCTGTTCCCATGATTTCTAGAACAGTAATATTATGTATAGGAAAGGCCGAATGAGTTTCCTATCTGTCATGCTGCATGTCAGCAGTCTCCTATTTATATTCCACTGGGCGTCTCTGGTTCTTTGGGTTGTTCGTAGCAAGATCCCTGACAATTTGGTTTCACCTCGCTCCTTTTTCGTCCCCTGAGAAACCGAAGGACCAGCATTATTTTTGTCCGTGGTCATGGTCTCCAATTCTCCATTTAAAAGACTGCAGACTTGGGTGGTAAGTCCTCAGGAGCTTCCATATTTTAAAATAGGGAGCGTGTTGTCACGGTGCTTCCTAGGTCAGTTGTTTATTTAGGAGAGAACATTTCCCCACTTCACATTTTCCTCAGCCCAGCCCCTCTTCGCTTGCACAGCCAGGAAGAGAAGCCCAGGCTTCTTTTGAGGAGCTCGGCGCTCCGTCGCAGCTGGACGGTGTTCCTTAGTGGGCACGGCAGACGTGGGAGCCATCCGAAGCCCAGGCCTCGTCTGTCTGCATCTGCTTTGGATTGAGCGCGCCGTGGTCCGCCCGACAGGCAGTGCAGGACATGACTGAGGTGGTGGACCGATGGGGAAAGTTGCTGTCGTAGTTTTGCAGTTGCCCTGACCTTTAGATTGCTGCCACCCGTCCTGCCCCCGTTCTGGTTTCCATCTATAGACACATTTTCTGTTGGTGATGTGTTTACTTCTAGGGATATAGTTTCACCACCCAGGGCAGCCTGAGGCTCCCTTTCTGCCTAGAACAAAGAATTTCACGTTCCCAAATTGATAGTCGAGCTCTGGTATTTAAACCATCCCTGGAAGACAGACATATGGTCCAGATTAGAGGCTGCTGCTGCACGTGAACAGAAAGGGCTAGGAGTTGCCATTTCAGCCGGCAGAGAAATGCTAACCAACAGGGTGTTGGCGATTGGAGGAGAGCCTTCACAAATGGCCCTAAGACCCACTTAGGAGTGAGAAAGAAATGACCCTAACTCCACCCACATGATCTCTCCCAGTGTGGGTGTGAGCATCTCTCCTAACCTGCTCCCTCTGTGTTTCGCTCTGCTCCTCTGTAACCCTTCCGAGCACTCATCTTCCCACTTCTGGACCTGCCGGGCATCCAGCTCTCTTATTTGTCAGAACATCAACAATAAGGGACCTGAAGTATCTTTAGGGGTAGCTTTGTGCCTTTGAATTTTTTTTTAAACAGTAACTGCCCAGTGGTTCAGTTCTTACTATTCAAGTTGATATTTCAAAGTCTTTACGTATACGATAAAAGTATTAGCTGTAAGTAGTAAAGCACACTAGGAAATTTGGGGCACTGGTAGCACACAGGTTAAGCACTCAGCGGCTTGTCAAAAAGCCGGTGGCTCAGACCCCACCCCAAGCTCTGTGGCAGCCTCTTCCACCAAGGTCACCGCCGACGGAGCCCTGTGCGTGCGTCTCCGTCGCGTAGGGCCGCTCGCTCGGGAGTTGGAGTCGACTCAACAGCAGAGGACATTTGAGCAACAGCGACAAAGAAGCTTGTCAAACTTTCGCCCCCAGTGCATGCTTTCCGTAATTTGAATCAGTGCATGTTTATCTGTTTCAGTATGATATCCTGATGATACATATTAAAAATATACATTCTGTATGTTTATAAGATAGGTATTTTATATTTTGTGTATATTTATGTGTGTGTTTTATGTATATTTGCATTTAAATGTATATTTTAGAAACATAAATGTGTATATTCTTTTCCCTTTTGTATTAAGCATTTCACCCATGCTGCCCCATGTATTCACCCTTGTAAATGCGTGTATGCCGAGTAAATATTGCACGGTATACCTAACCTGCCACCTCTGTTGTCGGAAGGGCACAGTAACTCATTTTTGCTATTTTTTTTAAAGGTTAAAAAGTAATTTTTATTGTGAAATATTCCCAGCAGCCGCTTTTTAACATTGGCAATCTGCGCTAGATTCTGCTGCCTGTAAAATGGGCGTCTGTGGTCAGCTGTCTGAGCCCTAGCTATGGAAGCTCACCAGCATGCTCGTTTGGTGCCGGCCTGCGCGAGCCAGGGACGGAGCTGAGGGGTTGGCCAGCATGCCCACCCCCCCAACCCCTGGTTCAGAACTGCAGAGCATTGTAACTTAATCCCTTGAATTAAAACAACAAAAAGCCCAAGCCCACGGCTGTCACGTCATTTTTATTTCCCAAGGGGCGGCTGCCGGGTGAATCACCGACCTTGCGGCTTGTAGTCAAATACTAACTTGGACCACGCCGTCAGGGCTCCTCTGAATATACACTAGGAATTTTATCTCGTCTTCGCTCTAAGCTCCTGTTTTATTTACTTATTTCCACTTATATTGGAGTCATGTTCCTTCTGTGCTGTACTGTTAAATTCCGCCAGCGGTAGAACTTCAACTCGAACTTAGCCCGGCCCAGGACCTCGCCAGTTAGAACCCTCCGGGGCCTCCTGTGCCAGTCGCAGGCTGACCAGAGCAGGGGCAGAACCGGCATGCCCGTGTGCTCTAGGGGAACACGGTTCTGGGGTGTGAGCAGATGCCAAGGGTCTGTAGTTTTAAAGAAGTGATTAGACTCTGTCTATCCCCTGGCTTAGTGCATATGGAATTTGGTTGATAAAAAGGTTATAATCAGAGAGCAAACAAAGTTAGGGGAAAATCAAGAGTGTTTTAGGAGCCCTGGGAGGGCTGTGGGCTAGGGGTTGGGCTGCAAGCAACAAGGTTGGTGGTTCAAACCAACCAGCCACTCGGCAGGAGAAAGAGGAGGCGATCCAGTCCTATAAAAATATATAGGCTCAGAAACCCTGTGTAGCCACATGATGGCAGTCAGTTTGGTTTGGGCTTCTATCTGATAGGTGTGCCAAAATTGTAATCAACTTTTACGTTATCCAACTTTGTGTCTGTGTGTATAGTGCTCCGGGTTTTCTCGTTTGCTTTGTTTTTCCCTTCTCTTTTCTTGGCATCCGTATTTTCTGAGTTAGTCGTTTATCCAGCCTGTTTGCCTTAAGTTAGACATACTGAAGAATAAGAGAAGAATTCTGTATCTCTGTAGTATTGCTCTTTATTGACAGCTTTGCTTTGATTGCCATTAGATTAGAGACAAAAATGAAATTTAAATGATCTATCTATCATGCACACTGTATCTGTCTCTTATTAATGATTATGTTGAAAGTTATTTCACTAATGTAAAAATACTTTAATGATGTGAACAGCTTATCATTCAGACTAATTACCATTGCATGATAGTGATTGTACATATCTTCAAATACTAATTTCTCTTTTAAAATTGTATTTAACTAACCCAGTGGCATTGACTCCATTCTGGCTCGTGGCATCCTTCTAGGACAGAGTAGAACTCCTCCTTGTGGGTTTCTCAGGCTGTAAATCACTATGGGATCACGTGGCCTTCTCTCACTCCTCAGAGTGGCTGGTGGGCCTGATCCACTGACCTTTCCGTAAACAGCCCAAAGCTTATCCCGCTGGTGTCAAAAGTTTGTGGGAAAATGCCATTTTCCTTTATTTCCAGTTTTCCACAAACTTTCTGAAGCCCCCTCAAATATAAAGCCTTCATATGTGCTTATGGTGGTTTTCAACAAAAACTTCAGTGAGATTAATTTTATCACCTCGTTCCCAATTTCTGCCCTCTTAGTAATCTCACCTGTTGCTGTTAGCTGTTTACTGAGTCACTTGATTCTTGGTGACCTTAAAGCTACCGAGCAACACAGGATGTGGTGGCCTGCCTCCTCCTTGTCATGGCTGGCATATTTGAGTCCAGCTTCATGGCTACTGTGCATAAAAATCCAGCTCACGGAGGACTTCTCACGCCCTTGTTGGCTCTCTTCTTCACCAAACATGGTGTCATCTTCGTCCAGTCATGAATTCCTCCTGGTGATGTGTCCAAAGTGAGTGAGTATAATGGTAGTCCATTTTGATCCACACAACTTTCATTGGCTAATTTTCGGAGGTAGCTGTGCATGCTTTTCTTCCTCTATCTTATACTGGAGGCTCTCCAGAAACCTGCCCACCAGAGGCCCTGTTGGCAAGTTGAAACCCTGGTGGCATAGCTTCCATCGTCATAGCAACATGTGCATCACCACCATACAACAAGCTAAGCGATACTGCAGTGAAGCCATGCGAATGGAGGTATGGGGACAGTTAAATAAAGTCAGGCCAAGAGTGGGGCAGTGGTGAGGCTGTGTTATGACCAAAGGTGATCATTAATTCCTACTCAAATTCTGTGTCTCAAGTCTAAGAAAATCTGAACATGTGAGGGAGAAGGAAGAAGAGGAAAGAAAAGCAATGGCCCACGAACCTGCGGTTCTCATCCCGTGACTTCCAGCTGTATCGCATCATCGGATGCTCCTTTGCCATCTGATTTCTTATCACACACCACTGCAGAACTCGTAGTTTACAGTTAGTTATTGTGTCCCAACATTGTTAGCAAGTTAATCTCAAGTGAGGTACCTTTGCTTCTGCACTTCCCTCACCAGCACCCGGAACACCCTTTCCCCTCTCTACCTCTTCGTCTCCAGATCCTGGCCATTCCGAGCCCGTTCCATTTCCTCCTGGGGTCTTTCCCAAGGAACATCTCTTTTATATCTTTCGGTTCTTCCGTAGGCGCTAATATGTTCCTATACCCAATGGAGGGGCCTTCGATATTCGCAGGATTGAAGAAAATGGAGCGATTTTTTAAGGGAGTATAATACCACAGCCATCGAGTCACCTCTGTCTCATAGGCACCCCAGAAGACAAGGTAGAACTGCCCCTGGGTTTAGGTTTCCAAAATGATCACTTTTTACAGGAGTAAAAAGCCTTGTCTTTCTCCCAGGGTGTGGCTGGTGGTTTCAAACTGCTGACCGTGTGGTTGGCAGTTGGTTGGTAACCAACTGTTAGCACCCAGGCTCCTCTGTGGGTATTAAGCTCCGGGAATTAATGAAAGACGTTATGACTCAGAGCAGCTCCGGAGCCCAAAGGAGAAGGCTAGTTGAATGGAAAGACTGCTTTGGGTTCCAGGCAGCTCATCAACCTTCGGTCCGCAAAGCTTTCCACCCCTGCTTTGGGGCCACGTCTGATCCCAGCCAGCGAGGTTCTCCTGCACTGTCTCGCACTCAGTTATTGACATTGGCTCTTGAGTTGGGTCTTTTTTCCTTTTTTCTTTTCTGTTGGTCTACATGTAGGTAACGGAACGCTGGCACATGTCTGTCTGTTCCTCATCAGAGCCCATCCCTCTCTACTTGGACCACATGTGCCTGCATTTCTCTTTTTCACGAACCACACCGAACCACGGCTGTTGTTTTTCAGTTTCCCTCCCATTTTCTTAGCGTGCAGCAAAAAGTGTGCCCAAAGACAAGCAACCGAAGCAACAAAGCTGAGGTGTTTTCCCACACCCTGGTCGTTCCGTCTTGCAAATACTGATTGGGAAGACCTGAACTTTGAAAATAAATGATAGGTTTAACACATTTTCATAAATGGTGCTTACTCAAACACAGATCATTTAAAATCTCAGAAAACAAATTATGCCATTACTGAATATCCTGAACTAGCCATAATTTTAGCTTAGGAGATGTGCATTAATATTGAAGATTCGTGTCAAACACCGGGAAGGAGCCAGTCAGCCTCGAGGGCAATATGCCCTCCACGAAGCTGTCAATGTCTCATCAATAATGTGTGTGGAGCAGGGGCCGGTGCGTAAATCCTGTTAAATTTGTTAACAAATGGATCGGAATACTGTAGTCCATTCTTTAGGGGAACCAGCTTTAATGAAGGAAAATGTGGCGTGGCGGGCAGGGAGCAGCAGGTTTGGCGTGAATGTGCAATGCCTTCGACATAGGAGTAAAAACCATACATGGACTGGCATACAAGAGAGGGGCTTACAGGGTCAGAGGATATTTATGTGTTGTATACAGGAGATCGGAGCAAATAGGTGGGCTTTTTGTTGTTGACTTACTGTTGGCCATTGAGTCTAGGTGTTGATGCCAGCCATTTGCTGTAAACATGCTGTAAAATAGGGACTTCTCCCATGTGTGCCTCTTTAGCTGTCAGACCCTAATCACGTCCTTCATTCTCACACATTTCTCAGATAAATGCCTAGTAGTTATCTAAGCCTAACAGTGCTTCTGAAGCTGGTTCCCTTGGATATTATTTAATTTGGAAAGATTGCCAAATCTGATAGATTAAATAAACAAGTTCCTGCCACCAAGTTTATGCCTTCCACATCCTGGTAGAATAAACACACAGCTAAGTAACCAATCGTAGATAAAGTATATGTGGTTCAGAATGAAAACGCTCCTACCTATTTTAAACTGCTTATTAGGAAAAAAAATCTTAAACCAACTGTTTGAAATTCATTGATTGGCATGTTACACTCTCAATTCAAAATACAGACAAATAAAAACTTTATAATTCTCACTTTGGGCTATCGCAGTCCAATCGCATAAATGTCATAGCCCATAGGTTATAACAAAATCGTTTCTCCTCTGCCCCTGAAAAGAGGAAGGCCACTTATAGAAAAGGACCCAGACGTGGTCTTTAAAAGCTTTAAAAAAAACCCTGAGATTGTACAAGTATAGATTTATAGACCAATAAGCATGTATCAATAAAGAACCCAGAATAAATCCATCCACCTACAGACAACTGATTTTTAACAAAGGATGGAAACACATCAGATGGGGAAAGAGATAGTCTCCCCCACAAATGGTGCTGCAAAATTGGATTTACATTTGCAGAACAATGGTACAGAACCCAGACCTCACTCCATAAAAACATGCTCAAGGTAGATTAAAGATCTAAATGTAAACTTCAGAACTATGATAGTCATCAATGAAAAAAAGCTAAGGACAAGCTTAGGGACCTTAATACGTGGCATAAATATCCTAGTAAACATAATGAAGCGCGCACACACACACACACACACACACACACACGCAGAACAGAGGTCCAACACCTCCTGAAACAAGACACTGTGTATCAATAGACTTCACCAAAAGAGTAAAAAGAGGACCCACAGACTGAGGGGGAAATTGGCAATGACATATCAGACAAGAGACTCATCCCTCCAATCTACAGAAATCCCTTGAACAAGAAAAAGATGAATAATCCAATTTTTAAAATGGGCAGAGGGCATGAACAGGCAGTTCTCCAAAGGCAGCCAACTAATGTGAAAAGGTGCTTGTGTCCCTAGCCAGTCTAGACATGCAAATCAGAACAGCAATGAGAGAGCGCCTCCTACTGGCACTGATAACCAAGCCCAGCAAATCCTAAAATAACAAATGCTGCTGGAAATTCAGAGAAAATGGAAACTTCATTACACTGCTGGTGGGATTGCCAAACAGTACAACCGCCGTGGAAAGTGGCACAGTGCTTACTCAGCAACTGGAAATAGAAATACCAAGTGACCCAGCAATCCCTCCACTTGGTATAAACCGTAAGGAATATGGAGTGTAACATGGACAAGTATATGCACAGCCATATTTGTTGCGGCACTGTTCACAATAGCAAGACTATGGAAGCAGCCTAAGTGCCCGTGGTGGAAGAAAGGATGAATATATAGGCAATGAACACGAGGCATCCTTAGAGAATGATGATGGGGCCGAACCACCTCACAACATGATGGATCCGGAGGACATTCTGCTGAGTGAAGTTAGTCCCAAAAGGACAAGCATTCATGGGACGCTGTCACCCTCTCCCCCCAAGCAAGATCAAGAAAAGGGTTTTCAAACGGAAAGGCAAGACTCTGATGATTGCCAGGGCTGGGTGGGGAGGGAAGGGAAGGGGACGTAATCAGAGGCTAGACAGGTGTTAATTTGGATGAAGGGAACGACAATATCCCAAAAGAGGGAGCTGGAGGGCACAGAAGGGAGGGGGACAGGCCAGCTTTGGGAGGTTTGCTGAGTTACTTGAGTCGTTGAATGCCCTGACGAGGATTGATGTGTAAACCCACCTGAGCCGCAGCAAAATGTTAAGAGGAAAAGGACCTTCTTTCTAGAGTCATCTGCTTTTAGGAGTTCCATTTGTGGGGATTTCTTGCCCACCTCTCCAGCCCTACTCTTTTACAAAAGTTATGTTGTACAGGACTCTGTGCGCAGACTTAATTTGTCATAAAAGCTCATGTAGTTCAAAAATTGTAATGATTTGGTGCAACTTCAAATGTAGTTTCATTTATAATCAACATTTACTAAGTGCCCCCTGAGGGGAAATTGTGTATTGGTTAATAGGAGCAAGTCTGCGCTAAAGGAGGTTTCTTAGGAACTAGGTTGTTGTTAGGGAACTAGAGAAAAAAAGAATAGGTATGTGTTTTTCTAGAGTTAGAAGAGTATATTAGATATATACAAACAACTAAAATTTAAGATAAATACAAAGTCATGGGGAAATACTGGTGGATTTCAACTGCATTCCTTGTGGTTAGCAGCCCAACCCATAATCCACTAACTTAGCCAGAGCTCCTTGAAGACTTCAGAGAAGAGACCTTTATTTTCTTTGATGATTGAGACTGTAGATTTCTCACCAAGTGCTAGTGTTGACCCTGACCTCCAATCATGCCATGACCATGCAGTTAGTCTCACACCTTAGGAGGAGGCATCTGCGCTCGGACCTGTCCCGCAGCCACTGGCAATATGAAAGATGGCTCCAGCGTCAGAAGGTGAGGAGAGGATGATCCACTAATTTTATAGCATTTTAATTTAATGACTCTTCCCGTGAGTCCCTACTACGTATATAAACCCTGTTGGGAATTGGGAGAAATTATATCCCTCCCACTTACAAAGTGATGGAAGATGTTAATGGGTAGTAAAACGAAGAGAAGGCGCATTGGCGGCTGGGGTGTAGAGGTGTGAACACAGAGAAGAGGAAGCCATTGGCAGGTACTTTGAGGGGAAGTCACTTCAGGCTTCAGACAGGAAGTAATTTTGATCTGGACCTTGAAGATGAGTAGCATTTCAAGGGGAAAGGAAAAGGTAGGGCAGAGAGTGGAATTCTCATAAGAAAGGCACATAAACATAGGATATAAATAGTCTAGTGATCCGAGAATGACTAGGGATACTTTGGAAAGGCACAGTGGGACATGGTTTTAAACAGGGATGGATTCCCAATAAGCAAAGTCAGCATGTGCTTAGGACAGTGGTTCTCAACCTTCTTAATGCCATGACCCTTTAATACAGTTCCTCATGTTGTGGTGACCCCCCAACCATAAAATTATTTTCGTTGCTACTTCATAACTGTAATTTTGCTAC
The DNA here is from genome assembly GCF_000313985.2 of Echinops telfairi. Lineage (NCBI taxonomy): Eukaryota > Metazoa > Chordata > Mammalia > Afrosoricida > Tenrecidae > Echinops > Echinops telfairi. The sequence goes on from NW_022111363.1 coordinate 4,560,882, forward strand.
TGTTATGAATCATCATGTAAATATCTGATTTGCAGGATGTATTTTCATGGTTCCAAATTGGACATAATTAAAGTATTGTGATTAATCACAAAAACAGTAAGTAATTATATATTGTGAAATATTTATTTCTAATGACAAATAAATGAAATTTTGTTCTGAAGCATGGTGTAGCATACAGGGTACTTGTATGTGGGTGTATCTGCATGTAGATGGACCCGCCTGGAGATGGATAGAGGACCGGTGTCTCAGTTCCTAAGACCAATGGAAATATGTGTTTTCTGATGGTCGTAGGTGACCCCTGTGAAAGGGTCATCAGGTTGAGAATCGCTGACTGGGCATCAACAAAACCAGCTCACCAGTATTCCAAAGGAGACGCACGATACCAGGCAGCTAGGACACAGAGAGAAGAATGAACGCTGCCGTGGAAGAGAACGCAGAAACCGACATTGCAGAAACCGACATCGCTGTCAACGCCGAGGCAGGAGAACGTGCTGGCTGGAAAGAAAAGGAGCGCGGGGTCATGAGGGCACCAGAACAATGAACATACCATCGTCATACCACATGCTGGGCATTCTCTCCATTTTGAAGATGAGGCACAGTAGATTTTTGTTTGGAAGCAGTTGATTTTTACCCCCTCCACTGCTCAGTTAATCTATATCTATATATATTTTAACCACTTCTACTTACCAGTGGACAGGAGCAGATAGCCTGGTGCTGTAGTGGGTTACTTGGTGGCCTGCTAACGGCAAGGTCAGCAGTTCAAAACCATCAGCTACTCCATGTAAGAAAGATGAGGCTTAAAGATGTAGCTCCCGTAAAGAGTTACAGTCTGGGAAACGCAGGGGCAGCTCTACCCTGTCCTGTGAGGTCTCTGTGAGTCAGAATCCACTCGATGGCAGAGAAAGACTCTCCAAGGAGCAACTCCTAAAAACAGACCTAGGCAATGATTGAGTATTAAAATGTCTTTCTCATCCATGTTGGGAAGTGCATGTTACCATGCTTTCGGTCCTGGAGTCCTACACTTAGATTTCAGTTGTGTTAGAAAATAGCGCCCAAGGGGGAAACGGGGAAAGAGCTGAGGGAATGCATTTGTGAGTTTTTATCAGAGCGGTAAGGCTGCTCTTCACACACACACCCCACCCCTTTACCTCCCCCCCACACTTTTGTTTCACATTTTTCTACTACCCTACCCAGGATGTCCTATTGTGTGAGACCTTTCAGAGCTATTGGTAGTGGGAGTTGGGCACCATCTAGATCTAATCTCAGACTCATGGAGTCTGGGGTTCTTGTGGTCACTTAGTCCTTTGGACTAATTATTTCCATGCATCTTTGATTTTCTTCACTCTTTCATGCTCCAGAGAGGAGACACCAATACTTGTACCTTAGTTATCTGCTCAAAAAAGCTGTTAAGACCCCACTCCCTACTCATCGAAGTAGGATGTAGAACATGGTCTTTGTAGACTATGTTGTGCTAGTTGACCTTGGTGTCTCAGTTCTGAGATTATGGTCCCAAGTTCAGCAACTTATTCACTCAAGGTGTTTGGTGCTAGCAAGTTTTTATAACTTTGCCTCCTTTATGCCTACTATGTTTGTGGATACGTTTATAGCACATTATTAATGCATATATAGAAGTGTTGTGTTAGTCCGGGTAGACTAGGGAAACAAATTCATGGATACTCATATGTATAAGAGAGAACTTTATATACAAGAGCAATTGAATACTGAGAAAACATCCCAGCCCAGTCCAGATCAAGTCTATAAGTCCGATATTAGCCCATATGTCCAATACCAATGTATAAATTCCCCTTGAGACTCATGAAACATTGCAATGATGCTGAGTTCAGGAAGATCACAGGCCAGTGGTTGGAAAGTCTTGGGGATCCAGTGGCAGTAAAGGCATCTCAGCGCTGGCAGGGGTGAGCTCCACATGGCTCCTTCAGCTCCAGGGCTCTAGCGTAGCTCCATGTGTCTTGTCAGCAAGGAGTCTGTGTCCTACCTCCAGCGAGCTATTTATCTCCTTAGCGCCCCCAAATAAGGTCACCAAGCTGTGACCTGATTGACAGGCTAAACTCCACCCCTTTACTCTTAAGTCCCAGATTGACAGCGGATTATGTAACTACCACAAATGTCCTCTGTCAGACCTGTGTACAGTCCATGCACCTATATAACGCATGTATGCTGTTGACATATGTGAGTAAGAAGAGGAAGGCTCCACCGAATATCAGAAAAGGTGGATTATGTGACAAAGAATCTGGTAATAGAATTGGAGGAAGGGCTTAGGAACAACCTTTGATATGCAGAGGACACAACCTTGCTGGTTGAAAGTGAGGAGAACTTGAAGCACTTGCTCATGAAGATTAAGGGCTGCAGCCTTCAGTATGAATTACAACTCAATGTAATGAGAACCAAAATTCTCACAACCGGACCAACAGGCAGCGTCATGATGAACAGAAAAAAGATTGAAGCTGTCAAGGACATCATCATCTTGCTGGGATCCACGATCAGTCCTCGTGAACGCGTCAGTTAAGAGATCACATAATGCCTTGCATCGTATCTGCTGCACGTGACCTTTTAAAAGAATTGAAAAGCAAGGCTGTTACTTTGCTACTTTGGGAACTAGATGCACCTGACCCAAGCCATAGTATTTCAGTTGCCTCAGATGCATGTGAAAGTTGGACATTGAATAAGGAAAGCTGAAGAAAACTTGATGCCTTTGAACTATGTATTGGCGAAGAATGTGGAAAGTACCTTGGATTGCCTATGGCAGAAGTACAGCTGGAATGCTTCCTAGAGGCAAAGGTGGCGAGACTTCATCTGACATCCTTTGGACATGTGTCGAGAGAGACCAGTTTCTGAGAAGGACTGCAGGCTTAGTAAAGTGGAGGGGCAGCGAAAAAGAGGAGGGCTCTCGGCGAGCTGGATGGACACCGTGGCTGCAACAGTGGGCTCACCCGTAACCACAACGACTGTGAAGCTCATGCAGGACCAGGCAGTGTGTGTTCTGCTGTACACAGACAGGGTCATTATGCGTCAGAACCAATTGATGGCACCTAGCAGCAGCAACAACAACAAGGGGCCCCTTAGGCTTTCATTCTGCCCTGGTTGTGAAGGACCGTAAATGAGAACACCAAGAGATGTAGACTGTTCTGTATGCTGAAGCAAGACCCCGCGTGTTTTTGAGCAAGCAGGGAACGCGATCTGATGTGTGTAACACGCATGTGCTGTGAGTGGGTGCTTAGAGAGAAATGAAGTAGACGTAGGTGATCATCAATGGTGGCAGTCCGGTCAGAGATGATAAAAGTATGACCCGAGATGATGGGCAAAAGAGAAAGAAGGATATGGACTCAGGGTAGACAGGGTGCCACTTTTATTGTCAGCTGTGGGCAGCATGGGGGTGGGGGAACAACTTGAAATGGATTGTAGTTGCTGTCATAAGTGGGCTGGTGAGACCACGAGTGAAGACAGAACCTCACAGGAAGGTCAGATCTTATTTTGGACAAGTTTCTTCCCAGGCAGTTATGTGTTGGAAATGTATGTCCAGACGTTAAGAGGAGTACCAAGGCCATAAATATAAATTGGGGGGAGGAGGGGAGATAATCCTTAAACAAGTGATGTTGGAAGTTTGGGGACCAGAAGAATTAGCCCTGAGAAACTACAGAGCAAGAAAAAGCAGGCAAAATTAGGAAATGGCTTAGTAGAAGGCATCTTGTGTAGAAGGTAGACAGGAGAAAAGCAAACAGCGAGAGGAGGCAGAGTTGTCCACAGGAGATCGAAAACTAGGACAAGATGGAAAAGCTTTAGACAGTAGATAGCATCTCCAGGTACCGAGATCCATGGGGGACTGTGTGCCCAGATCAGAGGGACTTTCTGTGGAGGGGTGAGAGATTTCTAAGCTGTGCCCCATGTCGGCGTTTGATGCTAACTGCAAGGCCAGTGGTTCGAACCCACAGGGAGAAAGGCTGTCTGCTCGTGTAAAAATGCACAGTCTCAAAAGCCCTGTCTGGAGTCGCGATGAGTCTGAAGTACTTGACGGTATCGCTTCTTTTATTTAACCTTCTCAAATCAAAGGATTTCTAAATCAGCGCTCTATCCTTTGGCTTGCCACCCTTGCCCCTTTTCCTCGTATGCTTCCCACCTCGCCCTGGTTCCGCTTGCTATTGTGTCCATTCCGATTCTTGGATAGCCCCTGGGAGTCAGAGGAGAATGGGGCTGGACGGGGCTCAGGGGCTGCCTTCTCAGAAGTAGATTGCCAGGCCTTACCGACGTGCAGCTAAGTGGACTTGAACTGCCCACCTTTTTTGGATAGAAGCCACCGAGTTACCCCTTAGCCCTATCCAGGGGACTGCCTCTCTCTCCCACCTAGCCCTGATGGCGTAGTGACGACCGTTAGGCTGCTAATTGCAAGGCCTGTAGTTTGAAACCTCAGGAGGAAGACCGGGCTTTCTACTCCCGTGAAGAGTTAGTCTTAGAAACCACCGGGGCTGTTCTAGCCTGTCCTACAGGGGTGCTCTGAGTTGCCTGTACTCTCCCTTAGAGTAGTGGGAGGGGGGGTTGACTTAAAGAGAATTGAAGTTAAAATGTAAACATTCTTGGCTCCGTTTGTAAATAATTGTGTGTCCTGCTTCAAGTGCAGGTTAATAGGGAAAGACAGCCTCGCAGTGCTGTGTGGGGTCTGTAAAGCAGTCACGTTTGTGACTGTGTGTCCCAGGTATCTTTGACATCCCAGCTCCTCTTTATCTCTATGGGTGGCGATCTGTTTGCTAAATGTCCTCTTTTTCACGGCCGGCATTTCAACTTCACTTTGGAGACGAGAGACTGAGAGACTCGTGCTTGCCGGTGAAAATAACGCCAGGAATGTGCCTTTGCCTTCCCAGATTTTGGCTTCAGTAACCACTTCACCCCCGGGCAGCTGCTGAAGACCTGGTGTGGCAGCCCCCCCTATGCCGCCCCTGAGCTCTTTGAAGGAAAGGAATATGACGGACCCAAGGTAGACATCTGGGTGAGTAGCTGCCTCCCATCGCACGAGTGACCGACCCAGAGTGGCCCAGGGACGCCGCCTAACGAAGGCTCCCAATGCTGCCTGTGAATTAGGATCTTGTCACGTGTCTTCAGTGCATTGCCTCCTGCAGCTTTCCCAGGGCCGAGCCACGGGGTTCGCACTCCCCTAGGCAGCACCACCGGGCATGGCTGCCTTGGCCATGAGTCGAGGCTGCTTGTTGCTGGCACCCGCCTTCTCCCCAGAGGGCGACCACTGAGAGAGAGCCAGGGTGCGTTACCCACAGTCAAGGTCTCCGAGCAAAAAAGGAGGGTTGCGTAGTCTGAGGAGACTGGGTCTTGACCAGCTCCTGTTTGTTTCTCCTTGTTGATAAAAAGAAAGGACAAAAGGGGCCGTCCCGCTGCGTGTGGCTCACCACCACCCTCTTGCCCTTGCTGTCTTGGCCTCCTTTGTTTCCTCGGGTGTAACTAACCGTCCGTCCTGTCTGTTTGGGACACAGAGCCTGGGCGTCGTCCTGTACGTGCTGGTGTGCGGAGCCCTGCCGTTCGATGGGAGCACGCTGCAGAATCTGCGGGCCCGGGTGCTGAGCGGCAAGTTCCGCATCCCGTTTTTCATGTCCACAGGTAAGGGGGTGCCAGCATGCCACAGTGCCTGGCTTCTTGGGTGGCCAGGCCTGCTCAGTCAGCCCAGGAATTCAGTGATGAAGCCTAACCACCTTGCTAAGCTCCCCTTTGTGACTGGCCTCCCCAGGAGGCAGAAATAAGTGGGGAAGACGAGGCGGGCCTTGGCATCAGAGAGCCTTCCTGTTGTAGGGCTGACTGCTAAGACGGCTTTCTGACCTTCACTGACCTCCTCTCTGTACATTGGCCGAGAGCTGTGTGAGAGCAGTTGCCCGAAGGATGAGTTAGGTACGGTCTGTAAAACTCACCTGGCCCGGCCCGGAGCAGCAGGGCAGTCAAAGTTCCTGCTTCCCTCCTGTCCTACATTGACCCCTGGTACCCTGCCCCTTCTGTGGAGCATTATTTTCATGGGATGGCCACCACCAAGATGAGGTTTTAGATGCCAAGGATAAAGCAGGCTGTTCAAGACGGTTACAACTTTAT